>NC_089503.1:40131714-40455116 GCF_036850995.1 Saccopteryx leptura
CAGGAGCCGTGGGAGTCCCTGGGGGGGGCACAGGTACAGGAGCCGTGGGAGTCCCTGGGGGGGGCACAGGTACAGGAGCCATGGGAGTCCCTGGGGGGGGCACAGGTACAGGAGCCTGGGAGTCCCTGGGAGCGGCACAGGTACAGGAGCCGTGGGAGTCCCTGGGGGGGGCACAGGTACAGGAGCCGTGGGAGTCCCTGGGGGGGGCACAGGTACAGGAGCCGTGGGAGTCCCTGGGGGGGGCGGCACAGGTACAGGAGCCGTGGGAGTCCCTGGGGGGGGCGGCACAGGTACAGGAGCCGTGGGAGTCCCTGGGGGGGGGCACAGGTACAGGAGCCGTGGGAGTCCCTGGGGGGGGCGGCACAGGTACAGGAGCCGTGGGAGTCCCTGGGGGGGGCACAGTCATTTCTATAGAAGTGGCCACCGGCATTCTATTGGGAGAGGCCACCTGGACAAGGGTGTATCACAAGGTTCCAGTTCTACGCTGCAGCTGAGACTCTGGCTCTACCTGAGCCAAAGGGCAATGGAGATTAATTTCCTACAGGATTATCCATGCTGGCCCAATATCTTGCTTCCTTTTCTTTCCATAAATGAAATAACTAGAAAACTGCCTGGGCCCAGGAACCATCTAGAAAGAAAAGAGCTGTCTCCATCATGTCTGTATCCATGACCCCAGGCACAAAGCAGGCACTCTGTTCTATGACTGTTTAGCTCTGGAGACTTGGTTGCTATGATCTCTAAGCACACCATGTAGAACCAAGAACCAGAGTCTAGACCTGGACGTGGCCTGGGGAAAGTGTCTGCACAGACTTATCCTCTAGGGAAAGCCAACCTGAAAGGTCGGTCTCTGAGGGCCAGGGCGCTGGCACCACCCACCGATGTGCACAGAAACCTTGCTGAGCGCACAAGACGTTGGAGACACACGGTGCGCCCCGTGTCTCTGTGACAGATACACAGAAATGCCATTCCACGTCATCCGCCCTGCTCATGACCAAAATGTGCTGTCAGAACACAAGAATGGCACACACGTGTCCCTCTTCCCCTGGCAGAAGGATACCTGGCAGACTGGCAGAATTGTCTTAAAGTTATGGGGCAGTATGTGCGCTTATTATGCAAGTAATGCCATCCACCAAAACTCTGGTGGGATAGGTATCTCAGCCATGTGATGAAACCACTGATAGGCAGGTTGCCTTTCCCCAAGCTACACAGTGGCGTGAGTTCGATCTCCGTCTTCTCCAAACAGTCCTTACAAATCTCGATTATTATAAAAACAAACCACCGACCGAACACATAATCAATCCTCATGACAGTATCTGGGGCACTTTTGCCTGGTGACAAAGAATGAAATATCCTATTGTAGAATCTTGGCTTTAGAATGCTTACGCATTTTCAGGAATGGGGACCTCACTACTTCAAGAAGCAACTCACCCCAGTGCCAAGTGCTTCCAGTTAGAAAACCAAAATCAGACCAATCGTCTTCACTTTTCCTCACCAAGCCTCATCCTACTAGGTGTAACTTCACAGAAAAAGCCCAACGTTTTCTTGAAGAGAGTTTTCGCACTTCATCTAAGCTCTAGCTTCTCCACACTGAGGCACAGTGAGAGCGTCGAGAATGCCCGGACGATTTAGTGAAAATGTCATTACCAGGAACTGGCTGAAAAGGTGTTCAGTGTAGACCCTAAGAAACTGCGTGCACTTCCAAGTGTTCTATTACCCTAGCCTAAGGGTCTAGTAAAATGCCTTTGTAGTTACTAAAGGAAATCTATAATACCAAAGAGCGAATATTACATATAATACTGGAGGCAAGAAGCAGAGAAAATTTTCATTTACAAGGCAGTCTTAAAACAACAAAGAGCAGCCCAATCGGACCTTCCCCCTGAAAAAATAATCATTACTGAAATTCTAATAATCAAGTCTAGACAAAGAACAGCGAACTGTTTCATTACACCTTTCATGTGGAATGCTTCTTCTGAAGTCTCTTCAAACATTCCGATTCATCCCCAAATATGTACACGTGCGCATAACTTTTATTTTTTTCACTGCCTGGTTTTCTGTCCTTGGGACTTACTCTTTCCTATGGCCTGACATTTCCCGGGAAGGTAGACTTAAGCTCCGTCCTACGCCTATGCAGTGTGAGGATGGTCCAGCGGATGTGGGTACTATAATGAGATACTATGAACAGGCGAAAGCTGTATAAATTTGAAGGAAAGTTTAATAAGAAACAGAGAATAATATTTTCATGTAAGAATTTCCATTCAGTGTGGAAATGTGAGAAAAATGCCTTTTTAAGGTAATAGGAAATCAATTTCTCTCTTTCAGACACACTTCTGCTCCAGTTTTTTTTGTTTTTTAAAGCTAACATTTCCGAGACTGATTTGGAACTATGCATGCAGTTATAAATAAGTATGCGGAGAATATCGGACTATTTGAGCAAAGAATTTGGCCAAGATCACTGTCTGGCATAATGATGAGGAATCTCAGCCACAGAATTAACCAGACTTCTCCGGAGCTACCCATTCAGATCTGACCCTAGCTAATAACTTTTACTGAGTACTTGTTTTGGGCCAGAGACACAGTTATGTAGATTAATCTTCACAAGAACTCTGAGGTAGGTGTCGGTCTCCCCATTTTACGGATGTGAAAACTAAGGCATAACTCTTAAGAAAGTTTACATGGTGGCTAACTAAGGGGAACCCAAGATTTGAAAACAGAATGATTGATTAGAGGCTTATGATTTTCATCCTAACACAGAAACATAATCATCAGTTGACTGCAAAACTGTCGGCAACATCTGACCAAACAGCTGTATCCTAGGACTGAACTGGAAAAAAACCAGAGGCTGCTTTAACTAAGAAACAGGAAATTATCAATCCAGGACACCATGATATACATTCCACCTCCGCTCGGTGCCAGTCACCCACTCACCTGCGGAGCGTGGGGGAGGCCACGTCAGGGTACTTGGCGCCCGGCTGGAGGGTGGCCTGCGCTGCACTGGACACCGGCTGGGCCGCCGGGTTCACCTTCACTGAGTTACAGGAGGCCACGCTCTCGCTGTCCGAGGAGATGCCTTTCTCCTTATCCGTCTGGTTGACCAGCCCCGGCAGAGAGCTGCCCAGGGCCGTTTTGGAAGGCTCCCTCAGCTTGGGCACCGGCAGGCCCGCCGACTTGCTGCTGATGTTGGAATCGATGCTGCTGGTGCTAGACCTGTTCCCGGCCCCATTCCGGCTGGTGGACTTACTGGGCCGCGGCAAACTCCGGTACTGCAAGTTTGTCCGGGAGCTGAGAGACAGATACCCATCGTCCTGGTTCTGAGCCCCGTCCATGCTCGTCTTCCGACCCGTAGACCGACCCACAAGCGCCGAGGACTTCGGGATTTTGCCCAGTGTGGCTGACCGGCTCGTGACAGTGGCCCCGCTGGCTGTGATCATTGCCAGCCCGGCAGCCGAGCCACTCTGTTTCTTGAACCCAAAGCTGTTGGCATTGGCCATGGGCGTCCTGGAGCTGCTGGGGAGGGGCTTTTTGGATTCGTCACCGCTGCTGCGGCCTGCGTCTGACGGGGACCGCTTCACCTGCGAGGCTTTGGGCGAGAGCCGTCCTTTCTCGGACACCTTCGCATCGTCGGTTTTTCCTGAGAGAGGAATCAGCCAGGTTAACCCACAAGCCAAGAAGCCAGCTCACCCAGCGCAGCCTCCCCCTCCTCCAAAGACCTGGTGCACTTTCTCCTTGGGGAGAGCAGTACCCTTGGGGGGCAAAGGAAAAAGCTTTCTATAAAGGCAATCTAGTCTACTGCTGTCACTGTAAGCCTTTCAGGAGATGGCAACGATCTTACTCGTTGGCACAGCAGTCTAAATTTACCCAGAATAAAGCAAAGCCAGAAAATCGATGCTTTGCTGGGGAGAGACCCTGACTTTCCTTGAACTTTCTCACTCAGTACATTGAAAAGATGTTCCTGACATTTTTTAGAAGGTGCCCTTGACTTCCTGCAAAAACGCTTCCTCTGTTTTTACACACATCCCTGAATCGTGGAAAATATACCCACTCAACATCCCAACAGCTTATGAACACATGTCCGTGAGTGTTAGTGCTTACCCAGCACAGGGTCACACCAATTCACTACAGCCTCAGAAGAAGGACCGTCTTCAGACTTTAAAAGCTCCCACAACTTACACATTTCCACTTGGGAAAAGGACGAGACGTGAACCTTTCTGAAAACTGGTTATTAGCAGAGTCTACACCCTGAGAACAACTACCTGAGCATTTATAGGGACTTATAAAACAGCATCTCTTCACTAGACTGGCTGCAGTTCTGGTTTTCAAACGGACACGTGTGGGTGCAAGACAGCGTGTGCCCCTTACTCACCAGTTCCCGGGGTCTTGAGAGTGCCCGCCGGGGCAGCCGGCTTCGTCCTCGGCACAGTGATGCCCACCTGAGCCGTCATGCCTCGCCGCCACGAGCCTGTCTGGGAGATGACAGGGTTCTTCTTGCCCGACGTGCTTTTGTCGGACTCGTCGGACACGTCCGAGGGGTTCCGCCTCCACTTTGACCCCGGCTCCATCTTTACGCCGCTGTCTGACCCCCCGTCGGACTTCTTGACGTCATCGCCCGACCAGAGGGAATTCCTCTCCACCTGCGAGTGCTTCTCCGCGTCGGTCTGTGGAGGAGCCTCTGAGTTAGTCCCTCCTAAATCCCAGGTTAGAGAGAGCCTCACCACAGAGCAAAAATGCCAACGCGCCGCGCGAGCTAAGGGGAGAAGAGTAACTAACTACCTGGGGCTGTGGGGGCCTTTGTACTCGAGTTATCTCAGTAGAAAGCCTGATTTTTTTGGGTCCCAGGAAAGTAAAGAATATAAACATGTCCTAGAAGGGAATGAGTAGAGAGTAAAAGGGGCCAGAGGCAAAGAGGGAAGGAGCCCCACAGAGAACTGTGAACAGACAGATGTGGCAAGAATTCAGCCACCTCCTCTCTGCCCCTTGGCGACACACCGCTAACTCGGCAGCCTGATCCCCAGCCAGCACCCACCTCCTGGCCCGTCCCCCTTTGTTCTGCTGTCTCCCTGTCACTCCACCGGCAGCGAGATCTCCGGATCTAGTGCAGCGCCACCGTCGAACGCGCGGAGCCAGTGAGGGTGGCTGCAAGCTCCACTCAACCAGGCGGGAGAGCAGCTGAGAGGGAGACGCATCCTCCAAGCCCCTTCCCCCCAATGCTAACAGCCAGCGGGTGCCTGCTCCCACCCCAGCTCCATTCACATGCCACACTGCTCGGCTCCGCTGGTGGAATTCTGTTCAGAGGAGGGATATAATTAGCCAGCTTTCTTTGGAAGAGCCCTGACCTGCTTGGCCACGGAACCCAGGAGGGGACAGAAGTGTGATGTTAATGATTTGCCGTAGGGAAAAGGCAGCCGGCTAATCTGAATGCCTCGGGGGGTGTCCCTGAAGGGTCAGGCCAGTCCAAGGAGGTACCAGTTCAGAGAGGCCAGGCAGAGAACCGGGAAGGGAGGTCAGCAACACCTCAGGGTGGCTATGCGAAGATAAAAGTCCTTTATTTGCTCTACTTAACTACCTAGAGTGGACATCATCAGCAAGGGAGGAAATCAAAATGATCGCCTGGCCAGAATCCGGCCTAATGCCTGTCATCCAAGAGAAGTACGAACACTTTCCTCTACCAAATTCACTGGCTGGGTGGGATAAAATCTAAAGACAGGCAGCCCAAGTTCAACCGTTTCTCTCTCACCACCATGGACTCTTTCTCTCTTAACCCCATCATCCCTTATGAATGCCACCCTCCATTATAGGCACATCACCCCTCAAACACACCCTTGTGGAGAGGACAAAACCACTCCCCAGCGGTGAGAAGGAAGCTCATTACTCAGCGGCAGTGAGGGACACAGAAGGAAATGTCCTACATCTGACACAGAGCAGGAGCCCCAGCAATGCTTGATGAGGAAATGAACGCAAGAAAGAACACTTGTTTGTCAAGCTGCAGCATGTCAACAAAATGATGTCATCGGGTCCCTGCCACTATTGGGTCAAATAGGGTAAAGTTGGTAAGTAGTATCATCTTCATCTCAGTTTTACAGAGGAGTGGAAACAAAAGCTACCACTCCCTGTCTTAACCGCCCCAGCCCACGTCCCTGCCTCGAAACAATTCCAGCATATCCGTTCAGCCAGAATGTCCTCGATGTAGACTGCTCGCCAGGCACCACGGAGGCTCTGAGGATCTGCGGGTAAGACTGGCTCCCATCACTCTTGGGTTGGGGACGGTCCAGTGAAAGGGGCAGAGATTGGATAAACTTAGCATCTATCATATTCTGGGTTACTGCATTTGTTCTTTTAATATTCATTCCTATACCTTATTTCCCCCAATCAAGTTGTAGTGGTGCTAACAGCAATAGCAATAACAACAGAATTTATTAAGTACTTACTATGCGTTAGGCACTGGACTAAAGGGCTTTGCATGTATCTTTAATTTAATCCTCACCAAAACTCTCTGAGGAAGTTACAGTTCACAGCCTCACATTTACATGTGAAGACTGAGGTGGAGTGGAAAAGAAATGCACCCAAGAGCACACAGTGAGGAAGCGGAGACGCAAGTATTCCGGGGAGTCCACAATTTATCCATTTTATGCCATGCTGCCTTGCTGGAGAAAAAGCCCAAGGACAGGAGCCATTTCTGCTTGCCCAGCGGCTCCTAACACGATCCCAACACCCAGTGGACTCTCTTTCCATACTGGCTGGCTGGTTGTTCCCAAACTCCAACCCCGGAGCAGCTCCAGCCTAGCCCCTGGATGGGACCACCAGAGCTCCGATTCCACCAGTGGTGGAGAGAATGCCCGGGGCCCTGGAGCAGGACTGTGGCTGGAACCTCCCCCTCCAGAAAGAACCTTCACCCCACCGTCACACCCCCACAACTTGGTCCAGGGCAGCAGCCTTCCCACAGGGGCCCTGCACAGTGGCATCTGCCCTGGGACATTACTGGCTTTAAGCTCACATCTATCTCCTTAGCAAATCCTTCCTGAGCCCTGGGCCAGATCATATGGTGGCACCACTAGCTATCAAAAGATGAAAGAGTCCCAGCCTCTGTTCCCAGGGCTGATGACACCAGGCCAGCAGGACAACCTCAGGGGGATGCACAGAGCTGTATCCTCCCCTTTGTTCTTGATGCCTTTGTCAGCTCTTCCCATCTCGCATGGCATCTAACTTTGGAATGATTTTTCTATTGCCCCTACCTGGAAGTCCATTTACTCATTCAACAGCCATCAGAGAAACTGGAGAAATAGCCATACAGGAGAGGAGAGAGAGCCTGGAAGATTGGAGACTCCATGCCCGAGGGCCCAGAAGATTGGAGACTCCATGCCCGAGGGCCCAGGATCATCAGGGACTGCACAGGGGAGGCCGATCCTGATGTGGGGGGAAGTACGTGGGCTCGGAGTCTGACAGACTTTGAGGTCAAGTACTGGGTGCTGCCATGCCTCTGCTGTATGTAACCCTGGAGGACGTAGCTTAACTTTGCTGAGATCATTACCTTGTAGGCAAAACAGGTATGGTAACAGACGGGTACTTTAGAGAGCTAGTTGCCAGCAGACAGTGAGCCAAATGTGGAAGGGACTCAATATGCAGTGGCTCTTTCGTTAGGAACGCCCTCACCTCTGAAAATCCTCAGTGCTTTAGTATGTCTCCCTTTTCTGTCTTGTGCTGTGTGGACAGGGTACTTGTCCTTCCTGCTATTGGGCCACCAGCCTCTAGATGTCAAGGACACTGCCCTCTTCATGTCCACCTGCCCCACAGATCAAGATGCTGAACCGGCTGAAGTCTGGGCCCAGTCACAGCAGAAAAATCATCAGCATTATCACCTGCCACTTTACTTTCCGGGCCCGTGTCCCTCTGCCCACATTACTAGCCCACTCAATCTTCTGAGCCTCCACTATCCATACTATCCATATTTTACGGACCAGGCATAAAAAGTAATTTGCCTAACATCACAAGCAGCAGCAGCCAAGCAGATGGGCAGAAGGGGTGCCCTTCTCTGCCTCCAGCCAAACCGTATCCCCACATCCAGACCAGTATCCACACAAATGCAGAGAGCTCCAGGCTCATTCAAGGGCCCACAGGACAGGAATCCTTGCCACAGAATTCACAATCTTATTTCCTTGAGTAGCAGAAAATAAACTCACATGGCATTATCTCCACCTCCCCCATATATTTTATTAAACATTTCACAGGTTGTGAAAATAAGAGGAACCTTGATGCGTGCCTCTGTGCATCTAAGCACCTGAAAGGGAACTTTCCGTGGAGCTGTGAGGACATACAAAATGACTAAGGACATGGCTAGACAGATGAACACGTGGGGCAGAGATGCATGTTTGTTCAAGTGCTCCACCACCAACACACTGTTCCCAGAATAAAATGCTGCAAAATACAAGATGAATTTTTTTTTTTTAAAGACAGAGAGAGAGTCAGAAAGAGGGATAGGTAGGGACAGACAGACAGGAACAGAGAGAGATGAGAAGCATCAATCATCAGCTTTTCGTTGCGACACCTTAGTTGTTCATTGATTGCTTTCTCATATGTGCCTTGACCGTGGGCCTTCACAGACTGAGTAACCCCTTGCTCGAGCCAGCGACCTTGGGTCCAGGCTGGTGAGCTTTGCTCAAACCAGATGAGCCTGTGCTCAAGCTGGCAACCTCAGGGTCCTCCGCATCCCAGTCTGACGCTCTATCCACTGCGCCACCGCCTGATCAGGCAAGATGAATTGTTTTGAAACTATAAACAAAATATATTAAAAACACAGTCCGCTTTAGTTACTGACATGAATGGAGGAGGGAGGCAGAGACACATGATCCAGAGGAAACTAAGACACAAGGAAACTCCCGAGCCAGGACCAAGAACTAGGCATTGAGGGAGAGGATTCAGAGGAAGTATGTCCACAGCACCCTAAGACTCACCCTTCAAGATAGATCTAATGACCATAATGTTTGGGTGAGGAGGCAGAGGCATGGCGGGGTTGATTAGCTTATTCAAGAATGCCACAGAGTGGGGAAGACAACCCTGACTTCTAAGTCCACAGCCTTTCTGTGACACGGCAACCTGGTCTGGCCACGCAGCTGAGCTCACCAGCTCGGCTGGAGAGTCAGTCCAGAGACTGCCCCACCTCCAGCAGGGGGATTCTCTGCCCAGCACGCTGAGAAGCAGTGAGCACGGCTGCCCGAGGCTGAGTACCTGGGTATGCATGCCTCAGCGAGGGCACGCTCAGTGCTCCTCAGCACCCTCGAGGAGAGCAGGGACTCACAGACAGGGAACTTCCATCTCCCAGGGACCACTCCTCCGTGACGCATCTCCTCCTCTCTCACTCAGCTACACGGGGCTACTCCTCAGGCTTTCCAGACCATGCCCTTCCTTATTCCTAGGTGCACATTCTCTTTAGCTATTCCTTGGAGGCTTGTCAAACATGAAAACCTAGGGAGGTAACCCGTCCTCAACCTGCTTTCCCGGGGACACGCTAAGCCACTTTGTCCTGCCTCTCTGTGCCTCGCCCGGGACACTGTGTGTGACGAAACCTGAGTGAGCCCTGGGGATGGTGGCACACATCTTCCCGTTGCCTGATGCTGCTCCGAGGGGAGTCATGGCCCTTAGCATTCCTCCGAGCAGACCAGGGGAAGAGGGGGGGTGGCTGCCATTTACACAGAGTCCAGTACTTGGAGATGCTCCCCGGACAGGAACAAAGGGAGGCCACTAAAAATCCATGAAAAGAAACCATCTCAACAGGAATCTTACTAAGTATTGGTGCAAGTCTGCATTTTATTCCAATAACTACTTGCTTTTATTTCAATATTTGAAATGCAGGTAGTTTTACAGCAAAAACAAAACAACACAACCCAATGAATATTAATCCCTTTCAGTCTTTAAATCACCTGAAATTAACTTTCTGATTGTGATCAAAAGACACGTTTGTGTAGTATTCCTGAACCTTTCTGGATGTGACTTATGCTAGATGCAAGCAAAGATCCGGTCAGAGGAAGGGACCCTGGCATGAACCAAATTCGAGTTGATCAGATAGGAAAGCATTTGTAATTCCCAGATGTTAACTCTGTACTGATGTGGGAAATAGATTCCAACTCCAGCTTTGTGGGGAGGGAACCAAGACAAGGGGATTCTTCCAACACAGTGTGCTGGTGGCTCAGTGTGCACCTCAGGAGCAAGCCTGTTCCTACCTGGCACATAACCCAGAGAATCTTCCTGATTTACTGGTCTCTTGATGCCTCTCTCCCTCTCTCCCTCCTTCACCCCTTCCTCTCCGCCTCCCTCCCTCTCTTCCTCCTTCACCCCCTTCCTCTCCACCTCCTTCACCCCTTCCTCTCCGCCTCCCTCCCTCTCTCCCTCCTTCACCCCTTCCTCTCCACCCCCCTTCCTCCCCCCTTTCAAGTACCCACAATAGCCTGCCCGCCCCTTGAACACAGATGCCAGGGCGAGCAATTCCTTGGCTCCCCATTTCAGTGTCTAAGAACATGTGGAAGCCTGGTTGTTACTTATGTTATATATGTTGTGAAATTAGGATGAATGCCAGAAAAAAAATTGGTGTCCACAAGGAAAGGAAAACTGGTGCACATTGTGACATCTGGCAACTGGCAGGTGGCGGGGACACATACTGCTTGGGTGTTTCTAACTTGCATCTAATTATTGACTAAACAGTGATCATTCTGGGGCAGTGTGGCTTAGGTTTTATTTCTTTTTTTAAACTTTTTAATGGAGGGATAACATTCATATAATGTTAGGTCACAATCATGTGTATATAGCTTGAATAACTTATCAATTCAATATACATAACTACCACTCAGAAATCAAGCTATAGAATGTTATCAGCACCCCCCCACCCCCAATCTTTGTGCCTTTTTCATTTGGGTAGTATTTTCCCCTCCTTAACAGCTACCACAACCCATCCTCACTCTCCAACAATTAGAAATTCTGGCTACAATGAAAAGTCAAGAAGTCACAGACAAACCCAGAAGCAACCCCTAACATATTTCATCAGGCAGTCGACAATGTCCATAGGACAGAAGTGCTCCCACACTCTGACACACCCTTTCTTCTTTAGCCCTGTCCCCAAAGAAGAGATCCCTTCGGAAGCAAAGAGATTCCAAAGCAGTTCCTGTCTGTACACAGTGAGAAACAGTGAGGAAGAGAGTGGGCATGGAAGGGAATGAGCGGGCATGGAAGGGAGTGAACGAAGGGGACAGTGCCATGACTGACCACTCCGTATGCTGGTCAGACCCATCTTGGGGCCTAGTCGTGAGGATGGCGCTTGGCTTTCCCATGAGTAAAATGGGCTGACTAGAACCAACCCTTCCCTCTAATCACGAAGCAAGGCCATGAGGGCAAGTGAACGAACCTCCACCAAACTGCTTTGAAAGCAAATATAATGTATCATTATATTCAAAACATTAAATCTGAGAGTTTCAAGTAGGGGCTGAAGACTCAAGCGTCTCCGGGTCAGGCAGCTGTGTGGCAGGCACATGGTGGTCTGTCCGGAGGGGACGGACACCTGGATGCCGCTGACCGCGGCCAGGCGGAGGACGTGGCCTCGAGGAGGCCACGGCTTCTGTTTTTCAAGAGAAACCAGAAACTCACTTTCACGTAAAGAAATACAAATTCTGAAATTTTACATGGAATCCAGTTTAAAAGGAAAACAATATCATGGGCCAAATAAAACACGTGGTCAGGAGGATGTGACCTACAAATGGTTAGCTGCCAACCCCTGGTCAGGGCGTCCCCACCCAGGGCTCCCGTCTTTGTTCCCACCCCGCTGCTCTCGAGGGATCAGACACAGGCCCGTGGGTGGCTGAGAACGGCCAACTGAGTCCAGAGTCCTTTCTTTTTAGAGCAGGTTAGAGAACTGAGGTCCAGGGAGGAAACGTGATTTACCAAGGCCACCGCGGGAAGAATGGCAAGGCCTCTCTGCCCCCATCTCCAGGACCCGGCTGCCTGCCTCTCTTCCCCTGCAGCCACGGGGAGCGGGGGACAAAAGGCAGCAGGCAGGAGGTTGGGCCTCATCTCTTGGACCTGGGGATTCTGCTCACCCCGAAGGGTTTCCTGGGCCCACCGGCCCCAGGCTCTCTGCAGGCAGAGCCTTTGGGGGAGACTGGCAGGGACCCTGCTCCTTACCTGCACATCCAGGTTTTTGCGAGAAGAGGCAGGTGTGTTGGCATAGGAGCTGATGGAGGAGCTGGTGTTGATGTCATCAGTGCTGAGGTTGTCTATGGTGTCGCTGATCCCGCTGCTGACGGAGCTGCTGTCATCCCAGCTGCCAAGACAAACACATCCTGAGCGCCAGAGCCTCCCGCCGTGCCAGCTCAGGCTGCGGGCGCAGACAAGCGCACACCATCCTGGAGGCTCCCTGTGTCACGGAGCCCCAGACGAAGCTCTTTGCCTGGGAAGTGACTCATCTGCATAGGAGGCGCCCACCCAAGCAGTTCTGGACCAGCAGCTGGGTCAAGTGGGTGATAAAGACCTTCCCCTGAAGGCTGGGCGCTTCCCTGAGTCGAGGTGGCTAAAGACACCACCACTTCCTACCACATTCTCAACTGCATCCCGGGAACTTTGCGAAAAGCCAGTGGCTGCCTCCCAGGCCTCACACAGAGGAGGAGCAGTGGCTTTGGAGCCGAGAGCTCAGGGTGGTGCCGAGAGAGATGCAACAGCAGCACCCTCCTCGGGGGCCAGAGAAGGCAGGAAGAAGTCTCACTGCTGTTCGAACACTCTGGACTCTGCTCCTGGGTGAAATGCCAAGGGAAGGGAAGCTGCAAAGGCAGCAGGAATCTGTCAGCTCGGCTGGCAGCCCTAACTCTAATAATATCCCAGGATACATTCTAAAATAGAACTCTTCATTTCCCAGCCCTCAAAGCCACTGAGACCACCTTCCCTACTCCCATTCAAGTCAAGTCTCCAAGCAACGCGTCTTCTTTTTCCTCCTTTCCATCGCCCACCACCACCAGGACACCTAAGTCCACCACCCGCCATCGCCCACCACCACCAGGACACCTAAGTCCACCACCCGCCATCGCCCACCACCACCAGGACACCTAAGTCCACCACCCGCCATCACCCACCACCACCAGGACACCTAAGTCCATCACCCGCCATCGCCCACCACCACCAGGACACCTAAGTCCACCACCCGCCATCGCCCTAAGTCCACCACCAGGACACCTAAGTCCACCACCCGCCATCACCCACCACCACCAGGACACCTAAGTCCACCACCCGCCATCGCCCACCACCACCAGGACACCTAAGTCCACCACCCGCCATCGCCCACCACCACCAGGACACCTAAGTCCACCACCCGCCATCGCCCACCACCACCAGGACACCTAAGTCCACCACCCGGCTCTGCCATCTCTACTTGCGATACGTATCCCCAGGTGTCCCTGCCACCCCACAGTTCAAGCTGCTACCAGCTCTGCTGAGGTCACGGCCAGCAGCTCAGCTGGGCACTGTGCTCCACTTCTAACACTGCCCCTTCTCCCCACCGCGGCGGTATCTGAAACGTGAATCAGATCCTGCTGCTCCACTGTTAATGCCCTCCAGGGGCTACTCAGGTCCTTAAAACCCAAACCCCTACTCTGTCCTCAAGACCGTCTGACCCGCCTCCCCGCTTAGTCCTGTCTCTCGCCAGCCGCCAGCCCCACATTGCTCACTGGCTCTGGTCACAGGGGCTTCTGCTCCTTCTAAGCCAACAGGGTTCTTGTGTCCGGTGCTTTCCACCTGTTGTCCCTCTTCCTAGACACTTGTTCCCACCTCCTCCTCATCCAAGTGTGACCTGTCAGAAAGGCCTTCTTCCCTGGCCCTCCATGCACAGTGCCCCTCCCGCCCCCACGCCCCATCAAGCCTGCTGCACTTCCTCCCTTGCCGGGCTGCAGCGTGGCAGGGACACCGCGGGTGACTGACACTCAGGGGGCTACAAAGGAACCTTCCGCTGCTGCTCTTCTTGATCCAGAGGGAACAGGTGAGTACTGGTGTTGTTCTAGTGTATAAGGGGGGAAACTGAGGGTTAGACAGGCCAGACCACTAGTGAGAGGTGGAGCAGGATCTGGATCCAGACATTACGACTCCAGAGCCACCCTCTTGACTGTGATGCCAGATGTCATTTCTTATATCAATTTCTAGTGCAGGTGAGAACACGGCACAGCTCACTTCTCAGGAGGAAGCCAAGCCCTGCGAGGTGAGGCACCAGGCTCCACGTCACCAAGCAGCTGGGGCAAGGCCAGAATCTACCCCGGGGGCATCCGACAGCAAAGCACCGACTTCCCCACTTCGCCCCACGGCTCAGCCCTCTACCTGCATCTCGCCCGGAATGTGGCAGCCCGATGCCTCAGACATGCCAGTGGCCGAGGTCTGCCCCCAATATCTCAAAAGAAGTTCCAGTTCGTTCCAGCAAGCTTATAAGATGTCTGCCTGAGCTCTGCGGATCCAGCAGGACGACAGAGACTTGGTGAGAACCTGTTTCCGTCACTGCTCCTATTTGGCTTCCAACAGCGCACCGGGAGGGTCCCACAGAAACGAGGGGAAGTGTGTGGCAGTGGTTCCCCAGGAGGGAGAATAAGGCAGGCAGCCTGAGGGCTCAGACAGGGCTTCACTGTGGATGAAGGCACAGGGTTCAGAAGGTCCCAGGCTCCAGGCTCTCAGCAAACCTCATCATGGGATTCTGCTGCCTTGGCCTGGCCTCCATCTTGGTTCCACATTCTTCTAGAACCTTTGAGGCCTTCTCTAAACCCTCGAGCCCACCCCAACCCCCTGTATTCTGAATTCCCTCGGTTCTCACACATTTAGATTCGCTTCTATACACTCATACAATTTTTTAGCTTTTCTCCGACAGAAAGGTCTGCCCTACCTTCCAAATATGAGCAGAGCCCTGCCTGATGGTGACAGCTAAGCGCAACTCATGGGTCAGGCATCATGTCAGATACTTTAAATACAGTATACATTTCTCCAGTTCTCGTAGTATTCCTGCAAGGTACCTATTATCCTCCCCATTTTACGGATGAAGAAATCAAGGCTGGAATTGGGTTTAAAATTCAGACTTGTCTAATTTCAGAACACGTGTTCCTTCCGGTCTGGATCATGCTTTTTACAACAACAGCCACTCACTGAGAACCAACACTTGTACATATTCTCACCAACTCTCCTATATACTCAGAGGTGGGCTTGCTTCCTAGTGAGGAAACCCAGGCTGTGAGAATCATCGTCCAAGGTCGCTCTGCAAACGTAGGGCAGAGCCGGGAGTGAAACGCTGGCTGATCCCAGTCACCACCTGCAGGTGGCGCTGCAGCGACGTCAGCCTCGCTCTGGAGTCACCTCCCCTCCATCTCCAGGCACATAGCATGTGCTTATGAAATGCCTCCTGACTGAACTTGTGCAGAGGAGAGAGGGGGAACGTTCTCATGCAAATTCACGACCAGCACTAGATTTGGAGCCCAGCTCCCTCATCATTTCATCCACTGACAAGTTACAACTCTGTGCCTCAGTTTCCTTAGGGGTGACATGTGGATGGCACCACCAAGGCTGGGTAAAGCATGACATAACAGATGGAAAAGGACTCAAATCTGCTTTCACATTTCAATGAAAATCTCATGAATCTTTAATTGCACTGGCTGTCTGGAGTTAGGAACTTAGTGTAGCTAAACGGTCCTCCAATCCAACGAAGAAGAGGGCTGATGGGAGAGGCGTGTGGCTGGCAGGAGAGAAGACGGAAGTAGGTTATACAGACGCCCATGAATCCAACCCCAGATTTTTGCTTTGAAATTGTACCCGCTCTTCCACTGTGGCCTTTCAACACCAGGATATTATTCCAGTGGGGCATGGGGCACTGATCACACACGATTCCTCCCCACTTGGTGTCCAGAGCATCATGAAGCTTGTCCTGAGTTTACAGGATCCTTGTAACTGAGCCAGCCCTGGAGGGATGAAGCCACTGACCCGCCCCGCAGAAGAACGGGCGTGTAGAAAACTAGTGATGAGATGAAGGGGCAGCGACACCAAGGGAAGCCTGCGCTGAGCAAGAGCATCCTCAGTGTCCTCAGAGCTGCCTGTATGCCAGAAACCAGAGTTGTCCCCACACTCGAAAAACCAGCCTTCTTCACTTCTAGATCTTTTGGGACACTGCCAAGTCTATCTAGGTATAAAAATCACTTAGTTTCAACTTGTATCCCCCCCCTCCCATGCCAAGTCTATCTAGGTATAAAAATCACTTAGTTTCGACTTGTATCCCCCCCTCCCAAATTCAGGGTGTAAATGATCCTGAGCCAAGACTAGGTCAGTGAGCCCCAAATTGTATTCTAAGGAAAACCAGTTTCATGAGATGCTCTGTGACAATGATGCTGGCCTAACGGGGGACTGTGGGGCCAGCTGGCTCTTCTGCGCCCTCTCAGAGTCACGTGTTACATGTTCATCTGAACAGTGACAAAGTCCTGGAATGATCTCTTGAATGTCGCCTATAATAGTTATTTCCCAAACTTATATGACCACACTGGATATATTGAGAAGAATGAAATCATAACTCTGGAAAAAAATGTCATTGAAGCCTAGAGTTGTCCCGTCACTTCATCCTCAGCAGCCTGAGAGGGCAGCTGGCGGAGGGATGCAGAGCCCAGAGGAACGATGTGATGGGGGCTCCTGTACCCAGCTGTACCTAAAGCCAGAGCACCCGTGGGAGACCAAACGGGGAGAGCTAATACATTCCTCTCCTTTGCTCAAAACTAGTCTGCTTAGGTTTTTACCAGTTGGTGTACCCATGCCAACTAATGGAACTGCAATTTGTAAAATGACTCCAGACATGTGGCCGAGGGTCAGACAGGAAAAAGGCGGAAAGCACGCAGAACCCACTCAGGCAGCAAGGACATTAGTTGAATCCAATCAAGTGGCAAAGGAAATTAGGTACAACCTGGGATGGGGTACAAAAGTCCATTGACCCAAAGTCAGGTGATAAATGTTCAAAGAGGTTACAAGAATTGATTACAACTGAAACTTGAAAGAAACCCAGAGGATGTGTGGTGAAATGAAATTTAAGCTCAGACGCTTGAAGGACCCCGATGACAGAGCAGAAAGAGCTAAGTGTTTTCAGCTACGACTATGGAGCAATCATTTTGGAATGAGTTGACTATTCCTGCATCGTGGTCTTGAATCTGACAGAAATACCATATGATAATCTTGGGCCACCTGAGATGATAAATATACTACTCTTAGTTGGGACTACTGACTTTAAATCCTGGAAAGGTTTAAAAAGATGAAGAGAGCCTGACCAGGCGGTGGCACAGTGGAGAGAGCGCCGGACTGGGATGCGGAGGACCCAGGTTCGAGACCCCGAGGTTGCCAGCTTGAGCGCGGGCTCATCTGGTTTGAGCAAAAAGCTCACCAGCTTGGACCCAAGGTCGCTGGCTTGAGCAAGGGGTTACTTGGTCTGCTGAAGGCCTGCGGCCAAGGCACATATGAGAAAGCAATCAATGAACAACTAAGGTGTCGCAACAAAAAACTGGTGATTGATGCTTCTCATCTCTCTCTGTTTCTGTCCGCTGTCCCTATGTATCCCTCTCTCTGACTCTCTCTCTGTCCCTGTAAAATAAATAAAAATAAAAATAAAAAGATGAAGAGAGGCCTGACCAGGTGGTGGCGGCACAGTAGAGAGAGTGTTGACCTGGGATGCTGAGGACCCAGGCTCGAAACCCCAAGGTGGCTGGCTTGAGCAAGGGCTCATGGACATGACCCCATGGTCACTGGCTTGAGGAAGGGTTCACCGGCTTGGCTGGAGCCCCAGTAAAGGCACGTATGAGAAAACAATCAATGAATAATTAAAGTGCAGCAACTATGAGCTGATGCTTCTAATCTTTCCCTTCCTGTCTCTGTCTTTATGTCTCTTACTAAATAAATAAATAAATAAATAAATAAATAATAAAAGATGAAGAGAGATGAATGAAATCATAATATTAATACTTAACTTCAGCATAACAATTGTCTGATCATTAGGATAACCTCTGTATATTTATAATATTTAAAAGAATATATGACATATTAAAGAATTTGAAAAAGTCTTGTGATTTTGATTTTAAATGAGTACTGATTTATGACTTGAGGTTTTTAAGAGAAAGGATTTGAAAATTGCATTCAGACTAAAAAGAATGGGAGTGTTTAAGATAATTTAAGATATCTGTAGCTTTAATGGATTTGTAAGGGTTGTTGAAGTGCTTAGAAAGATTTTGCGTGTTAGGCTGGTAAGTCTACCCTGTCAGACATTTGAAGAGACAGAGAAAACCAGGTATGTTAAATTTGTGAGTACAGTCTGAATTATTTAAGAAAATATAATCCAAGGCTGCACACAGTACTCATTGTTTAAATTCAATTTGCTAAATCTGAATTAAGTACTAGTTCAATAAGAAGTGGAAAGCATCTTAATTTATACAAAAACACTTGATTTATAGATGATGTCCATAAGAAAGACTAGGTTTAAAAATTAAAACTTCAATAAATTGTATAGTAAAACCTAATTAACTCTTAAGAAGTTCTTCAGAGATGTGTTGGCCCATCTGGGCATCAAAGCATTCCTTAGACATTTAGGAAGATATTAAAGAACATTTCAGTTTCTAAATGAATGATTTTTACACGAATAATGAGAAGACTCAATCAACCCAAGAGAGCATCACTTTCCTTCCCCACTTTTCCCCGCTCTAGTTCACCCCAGTTCTACACTGTAAGTCTTCCAAAGCTACCCCCCCCAAAGACTTCCAAAGCTACCCCCCCCAAGACTTCCAAAGCTACCACAGTGTGGAAACAGCATTGTGTTCAACAGCTTTGAAACACAGGCAGAACCCCAGGGCCTCCTCTAGACCCAGGTTCTGTAATAGAAACCAGAAGGGATGTGAGACACAGAGCTTCTCTTTCTCTCCCCCCTTCTCTCTCTTTAAATTTCAAGACATATCATGGATATGCCCTACAACTTCGTTGGCTGAGATTATCTGGAGAAATGGCAAGAAGATACACCCATTGATTTCTCATAGTCATTGCACAAAAGCGCCCTTTTCCAGTCAGACACAGTCGTGTACCTTTTTCTCTACTCAGTGAAATGTTCTCCCTCTGTCCAGCAGATAATGGCACAAATGGAGCTCTGAGGGGTCAGATTTGAAAACGACATCCCCCCACTTCTAGCCAATGGTGCAGGAAGAAGGAATTCCATCAAACATTGGCTATTTTTTCTCACTTTCTAATCTCTGGGTATCTTCATTGCTGATTTTACCATCCAGATTATTATTATTTTAGCCCACACAGTCTTTTAGATATGTGGAACAGGTGCCAATATCTTAAACACGGGAGACAGTTCGCTAGCCCTCGGTAGTATCTGCCTTCTTCAGACAGATGTGCTTGTCTATCTGAGCCTTTCCACTCATATATGCCACCTGATTGGCACTGCAATTTGAGTTTGCAAACCCGTTTAGAGGCTTTGAAACCCTACTCGCCATTCAGAGTCTGCACTTGAGCCAACCTGTTATTCACAAAGGCATAGGATACACTCGCACCTAAGACTTCTAGCCACCACTGACGGTGTTTACCAAACGCCAGGTACTGTCGGAGGCACGTTACCTATCTTATTCCACTCCCATTTTATTTGGAAGAAATGGAGGCTTAGGACCCAGAGCTCATTAGAAGGATGAAATCCAGACTAGGGTCTAATGACCCCAGGCAGCCCTCCAGCTCATCTGAAATCGCTGCCTGCTACCCAGCCTGACCTCAGAAGAACTTCTATCTGCTTGTGGCAACCACATGTATCAAGAAGAGACCCATCTTGGCCAAGACAGCGTTTTAACCAGAAGCAACACTCTCAAGGCCTTGACTATTAGTCTACCTAATACCTGTTGGAGAAATACAGATGTGATGAGAAAAGGGTCTCCAAAAGTGACCAGAAAAATCCATTCTAAGCTGTAAAGGCCCATAAAACCAGGAGATACAGTTTCAGAGTCTTACATCACTGTGTCAGGAATTCAAATGCCACTCAGAGGGCTTAAAGCACAATTTTAACAGCCCAAACACAAGCTATCTGCTACGGAAATGCAGGTGAGAGGGTCGTAAATTATTCCTGCTCCTCCACTCCCTGTTTTCCTCACTGTGGGGAGTGAGCATTCCACAGAACTGAGGGGGAAACCAGCTTTCATCAGCCACTACCCTCCCCACAAAAAGAGCACCTTTAATTTGGACAAGTTTTTAATAGTGAGCTCCTCTGGGAATAAGTACCGCAGCAGGAATCTGTAACGGCCTTGGATTAAGGTGGTTTATAATTTCATCTCCCACGAAGCAAAAAGGCAACGCAGAATCCCAAGGTTAGAGGGATGATTAAACAGATATTTCCACCAGGATTTACAAGCCCAGGCGTGAGGATTCCTGGCTTTCAGCAAGAGACTCGGTCTCTGAGAAGAGGAGTTATTGAAGGTTCTGGAGGGTCATTACGCTTTGCAGATGGACTCCCTGTGAGATAATGTTGTTTATTCAAGGGAAAGATATGAAAAAAAAAAAATCAAATGGCAGATATATATATTTCTCCTCTGCTCACTAATAAGTCGCAGCAGGTTAGCAGAGATGCAGTATTGTAACTGAGGTTTGGAAAAGCGATCTTCACAAAGCAACACCTCACCACCACCCACCACCCCCGCCCCAAAGACTCAGTCTGCTTCCAGAAGGCCCCACCATCCTCAGAGACCATCTGAGCCGGCTCCGGTCCCCCTTCTGCCTCTTTCCTGGTGCCTAACCTCACACTGCAGAGCCAACAAGGGCTGTGTCCAGGCCTTACCTGCTCACTTTTCCAGTTCTGCTCCAGAATCCCAGGACAGCCCATTCACAGGGCCACCCAGTGCCCCCTGCCAGACAGCTGTATTCAGTTGCAAAGGCCCAGACTGGTGGAACTTGTTTTCTGGCTATTGTTCAAGGCAATTGTTCCTTCCAAAGCCCAGGGCCCAAGCTGGAATGAGATCCTTTGGTGTGGATGAGTGAGCAAGCCCAACCAGAGGCTTAGCAGTAACCCCTGGGGAAGGGAAAGGGTTTGGCTACCTACAGTTCCCACCAGACAGGTATGTTAACTATTTCCTCCCCAGCAGGTTTTCTCAAGGGCATCAACTCGAACCACTGCTGGGGCCTATGAAGAAAACCCACTTTCCATGAAACCACAACAGGGCTCCCTGCAGATCCGTACCTTTCATTGTCTGTCTGGGAATGAAAAGTTAATTTTAAAGTTGCGCCAGATTCTGTGCTAATTAGGTTACTTGGATTATTTCATTTAATCCTCACAACTCTTATGATAAAAATAGTAACAACACTTACTGACACTTATGTGCCAAGCCCTGTTACTTTATATTTCCTCCCAGGTACTGTCAGATAGATACATAATAAGTCCATTCTACAGATGAGAGAGCTGAGGCTTGGAAAGATAGGCCCAAAAGCCACACAACTAGAAAATGTGAAAGCTAGCCTTCAAACACAGAACCAAGGGTATTCAACCACTTCATTTCTTCATTTGGCACATTTTAATGAACACCTATCATGTGTATTTGAAATACTTTAAAGTTTTACACGCGCACGCACACCCCCCCACACACACAAACACACACACTACAGTCACTCAAAAAAAAAAAAACTACAAGCAAGCCACCATTCTCTGGGTTTTCACCTCTGGGATTGGCCCATGTGGTCTGCAGTTCCCAGAACCTGAGCTAGAATTAAAGCCAAGGCCCAGTGCGACACAAATCTCAGAAAACTGAGTCTCATCTAGCAGGGGGCCAGGGTACTGCTAAGCCCACTGCTAAGCCCCAGAGGCTCCGAAGGGAGGCAGCACAGGCTCTGGATGAAAGAGAGACAGATCTGTGCCTGGTCTCTGGCTCTGCCCTCGGCTATTATGCCAGCAGCTTCTCCTCCAGAAGACTCGGGGTTCCTTCTGTGTGATGCGGGGCTAAGGACATCCATCCCTCAGAAGCCTTTTCTTGGGACCAAAACAGAACTCCAGGCACACAGGAGACAACCAGCTCCTGTCAGCGGCAGCCCAGGATCCAGAGGAGCTGCAGGGACCGCAGCAAGGAGATGTAGGCCCACGCTGTGAAATAGATGATAAAGTTCAAGTGCGCAATCTTGCTTCTTGCTGCCACAAATGGACAGTGTCCCAGGGGAGAAGCAGCTTCTACAGACGGTGCCAGGTGCAAGGCCAATCATTTGGGGAGGAGAGCGGGACCACCGGCCCCAACGAGAGAGCGAGGAGGGGATTTAGCAGCACTCAGAATGCCTGGGGTTGAGTTTCACCCCACAGCACCATTGTCCCACTTTTTTTTTTTTTAACTCATTCCTTCAGCAAGTAGGTGGTCCCCTGAGTAAGCGTGAAATTCCTCCCTTTGGCTCCAGGGGCTCAGTTGGGTTGGAAACCCCAGAGCTCTGGTCCAGATGCCTTAGACCCTCATTGTTACAACAGGCACCAGCATGTCTACTGACCTCAGTTACACAAAGCCCGCCTCCTCCTGGGCTCCGCCAGAGAGGGCGGCTGACATTTGGTCCACTGCCTGAGGCCTTTGCCAAAGATCTCAACAAACCCATCCTGGGTCTCTGTTTACCAGAAGACACATGGACCCTAAACATCAACAGAATTCAGCATACGTTATACAGCTAATGAAAATAATAGGAAACACGTACACAAGGTGAAAAGTTTAAAATTTTTTTTTCTTTTCTTTTTTTTTTTTTTGGTGCCCTGACTGGGGATTGAACCCACAACCTTGGCACATTAGGAGAATGTTCCATCCAGCCGGGCCAGGGACCACAAAGTGACAAGTTTTAACAGTGGGCTCCAGGGACCTTGCTAAGCACTTGACATACATTATCCCACACACTCCTCTCCAATACCCTTGTAGGCACAAACTATTAATGTTCCCTTTTCATAGATGTGGAAACTGAGGCCTACAGAGGGGCTAGGTGACCTGCGCAAGGGGCCAGAGCCAATAAAACAGAGCTGGTTTTGAACCTAGATCTGCCAGATTCTGAAACCCAAGCTCTTCTGAAACCTCATTAATTCACCCTAAGAGCAGGAGGAAAGATGCTTTTAAATAGATCACGGTCATAAAAGAACTCAGAACTCCCACTTGTTATCCAAAAAGCCCAGGACACATTTTAATGCAATCATTATTCTTAAAACGTCTCCAATTAGCGAAGGGGAGAGGGGTGGGGGAGGAGAATTCCAGACAGGTCACTGGCTGGCTGCCTTAGGTCTGAGCAGAGGGAGCGGGCTGTGGACTCCCAACACTCCCATTATCCTCTGTACCTCCCTTGCCCCCCCCCACTTCCCAATATATTTTAGGGGGTCTGGTAACCTGAATGCACAAAACTGCAACTGCCTCAGGGCAGCTAAGAGAGGTGGCTGTCCCCCCAAACCAAGCTGGCCTCAGTGTGCAGTTCATCGGGGCGTGCCTGGAAGCCAGCCCTCCTGGGGCCAGGGGAAAGGAAGGGAACTCAGGTCAGGAAACAACCACTGCAAGTCAGCTTCACAGCCCAAGAGCAGCTCAGCCCTAGCTAATTAGCCATCCCCAGCACACATGTGAGCAGCTAGTGCCAAGCGTGGGTCAGCATTAACATGCCGGGTGTAGAGCCTCTCCCTCCAGGACTCAAAACATTCAGCTTTTCAGGAGGCAGCCCAGAGTTCCAGGACACAGTCCCAGCCGCCCAAGGCCAGCTCCAAGGCTATAGATACCCCGCCCCCCATTTGATTTCCACTTAGGCTCCCATCCACTCTGAACCAGGTACAAGTACAAACCTGGCCACAGATCCATCCATCAGCCCAGGAGTCTTGAAGAGATGAGAGGACACCCAGGTAGGTCCTGCTGTCAAATCAGAGCTGTTTCTTAATAGATGCCCTCTTCCACACAGAACCCAGCAGAATCTGAGCAGCCCGGGCAGGCCATGCTTGTGAGTATCATGTGAACTCTGGTGAGCCCTCCTCAAGAAAAAGTGCCCTTCGTACAGCTGAACCCACATTTAAACTTGCAGATAAAACCATTTCAGCCATCTGCCAAACCCAACAAGGAAGGTAGAATGGTGGAGGGGAGCTGGGCTCCAATCTCTGCTCTGTTTAGAGCTGTGTGACCTTGAGAAACTTACTTAACCTCTCTTAGTTCCAACTGCCTCACCTCAAAATTGAGGATAATATTGCTGACTTTGCAACAAAAATAAGACAATGTTGCTTGGCAAGTAGTAAGTGGTAATGAACATTGTTCTCTCCTCCCCTAGTCTGGTTTAAAAATAGAAATGTCTCTCTTTGGGCAGTTTTATAGCAGCCCTAACAAGAAAAGTACTCATACTTAAATCTCCCATGCCATCTCTCCTGGAGCCTAGTTTCCAGAAAAAACCCACCCAGTAATTTGCAGTATTAGTAAACACAGCCACAAGTTCACCCAGCTTCTTAGATTCCAAGCAAAACCTCCAACTCTAAGTCATTTTAATCAGGGCACTCTGAACCACTAGCAGTTTTTGTGTGACAGAGGGTGGGGGTGCTGGGGGGGGGGGAAATGCCTCTCTCTAGTCCCCCCCCCCCCCAAGCTGAAAGGTCTCCACCTAAAAGCCTGAAACAAGGACCTAAGACATCTGGGTGATTAACACCTAATTTTTCTGTATCAGCAGCGTAAGTTGATAAGACGGTCTGGAAAATATTGACATTACCCAAATGTCCAGGTGGACCAAGGACATTTGGGTAATGCTCCAGCTTCCTCTGAAACTGTCAAGGTTAGGTTATCACTTCAGCCTTTTGGCTAAGAGCAAGTGAAAACTCTCAAGGTTAGAATCAAAGAAGGTGGGGGTGGGATGGGATGGGGTGGGCGGGAGAAGGATGCTGACTTTCCTGACTAGTGACTCCCCCAGCACACAGCCCTAGGGGACTTCAGCAGCTGTACACCACTGGCTGCTCTGACCAACTTTTCAATACCATCCAAGGAACGACAAGACAGTACATGCACCACACCCGGTCCCAGGCCCCAGATCTTAGGAAATTGTCCTACCTTGTAATGTTCCTAGGCCAGAGCATTTCACTACATTGTGGTCCTTGAGAAAGTGGACAAAGAAGCTGAATGCATCTCACGATGGCAGATGGTAACTCAGATGGCAACTCGTCAGCTAGCTGAGCCAGCCCACTTCGGGCCAGGGAGTCCCAGGCACCCAGCTACTCTGCGACTCAAGGACCAGCTATAAGGGGATCACCATTCCCCAGCCCAGGAAGGAAATCTGATCCACCAACAAAATTAACCCATAAAATGCCGAAGGAGCGAGAGGTCAGGCCCCAGTGCCAGTATCAAGTCAGCTGTGAAAAGTTTCCGCAAAGCAAAAGCTAACACCAAACTGTGAGACCGTTACCGTAAAGCACCGAGTAAAAGGGCCCTCGATATGGTCCCAGGGGAATGTGTTAACAGTGGGTTGAGTTGAATAAAATCTAAATGTGAAAAAATACTTTAAATCTTCTGGGACTATGCCAAAACGTTGGAGAAAGTCATTTCAGCCAAAACTGCTCATTTGAATGACACAAACATCACTGTTAATAATTCTTAGCTCATCCCCCGACAATTGAATGCAAAGCATTTGACTGAAATGACTAGCCTACAGAGATAACTTCTGAATCCAAAGGGAGAAAGATATCTGTTTGCATAGTTAACAATGACATATGTTTCATCCAGGTGATGTCAATTTTGATGCAGTACCAATGAAAATATTCATTAATTCCTTCTGCCACTTCTTTTTTTTTTTTAAGAAGCTCAGTCTATGCATAGCTACTTTAAACATTAAGGCACAGAGGCTGGGGTGGGAGCTGGGAGAGGAGAGAGTCCTGGTTCTGAGATAGGAAGGGGTTGCACCAACTAATCCCCTATTAAAACCTATAATCAAGGAATTCGAAAGGAACTATGTAAACAGATGCCACGAACAATGAATGACTGTTTCACTATTGAGAATTTAAAAGCAGAATTATGTTATAGTTACAGCTTTTATTTCAAAATGAAAAAGGATTACAATGCTCTCCAAAATACATATCCCTCTCTCCAAGAATCCTGCCAGTTGGCTCCTGGCAGCTTTCAAAGACTTTCCCGAGAAAGGCTTTCCCCTCCACTGGCCTGCCGGCCTGGGGCCGCCTCTCCGCTGGGCTGAGGGAGCAGGGGGCTGGGAGTTGGGGGTGGGTCGTGGTGGTGGGGATGGTGTGTGTATGCGACCTGTTTTAGGAGGAAGCAATAACTGGCTTCAAGCAGGGTCTCTGGGTGGTCAGCATTTGCTTAGCAAACAGAAGTCTCTCAAAGGGGACCTTAGGGCCATTCCTCCCCCACCCAAGAGGGAGGGACTAAAAGGTGGGCTCAGAGAGGAAGAAGGGTCTAGTGGGGCTTCCCAGGTGAAGGCAAAAGCAAACGTGTTCAGAAGCAGAGATTGTAATCTTGAAGGAGTCCCCACCAAAGTTAATCATTCATATCCCATCCCTCAGGGGCCCTCCCCTACTTGAAAAGCTGCCTCAGCATCTGCAGTGGGGAGTGGGAGGCAGAGGCCAGGGGCGGGGAGGGGCGAGCTCAGACGAGGCAGGTGTGGTCCAGATTTATTGAGACAAAAAAGTCAGGGCACACCCAAGTCTGGCTGACACAGACGCTTTAAACCTTTCCTCTTACCTTCTACACTGTCTCTGGAACTGAATTTGCCTTTACAACATGACTTCGTTGAGAATCTGGCTGACCTCTGGGTTAGTTTGGGTGGAATGGGATGGTGACTATATATGTGGAGACATACAAATATATAAAGATATATATTTTTTAAAAACACACATACACATACATACTAAAATTTTTCCGCTGTTTGCTACAGTCGTTCTTGTTTTAAGCAAAATATATATATGTATATATGTATATGTATATGTATATGTGTGTGTATATATATATAGTATATATATAGTATATAACAATCCAGATTAATGGCCAAAAGAAACTAAGAAATACCTATCCATGTGTTTATTCATTCATTCAACTGAGAGTGAGCACCTGTGATGTGCTAACTGCTGTTCTAAGTGATAAAAATATAGGCTTCAACATAATAGACAAAAAATTCCTTACTCTAATCAAACTTGCCGTTTGGTGGTAGAACTATAAAATAAATAAGATGAAATGTAAATGATACAGTATGTTAGTGGTAAATGCTAAGAGGAAAAGTGATGCAGGGAGGAGGATGCGACGTGGCAAGAGGGGGAGGGGGGCATCTGAAATTTTCCACAGGATGAGTAGGAAGGGTCTGCTGAGAGAAGGATCACTACAGAAATGAAAGGAGTGTGGGAGCTCATGTGATGGATATGTGGGGGGAAGCCCCTTCCAAGAAAGGAACCACTCAGTGCAAAGGTCCTGAGACACGATGCAACTTGTACATCCATTCCAAGAACCCGGAGCCCACTATGGCTGGAGCAGAGTGAGCAGTGAGGCCAAGGAGAGCCTAGGAGGTCAGGGTAGAGGGAGGCGGTGCCTGAGGACAGCGGGCACATCCCTGTAGGTCTCTGAGTGAGTATGCGCCTGGGCGAATAGACGGAGTTCCCCCTTGTATAACAGTTCGTGTCAATCTCCTACAGCACTGCATACATAATTTTGATCATGAAATTTTTTTTATGAGGGGGATTTATTGCATAACACAATATACTTTGGGGGGAGGTCTTGGTCCTCTTGATATGGTTAAAAGTAAGAATCACATCTTTAATATGAAATGCTCTAAATTCTTCGCAACTACATGTTCACTGAGCTAGGGATTTTCCAGGTATTAGAGATAACACTCAGCGTGGCTAGGAGATCCTGCACCAGGAAGGGAAGGGAAAAGGGAAGGCAGGTCGCCCAACTCTATAAGAGAAGATACTCGTCCGCACTTTTCAAGAGCTAATCTTCACCTGTCGTTTCGGACCCTGGCTTCTAAACAGGCCAAATTCCAAAGACTTTCTACAACTCATAACATTTTTCTCCATAGAAATAATGTTATTGATGATGTTAAGGTTCCCAGGTTAACTCACAGAGCCATTTATTTAAATCAAAAAGTAGCTAATAAACTCTACCCAGTTATTGAAAAGTAGAATAAAACTTTATAACAGAAGACTACTGAAATTACTCTAAAAAGATATTCACTTATTTCTAACAAATACTTTATTAGAATGGTACTAATGAAGACACTTTGATTCTTCTCCTCCAAACCCATCAGCTTCTCTCTTTTTTAGTGGCCAACGAAGATAACCATTTCATAAAATTCTCTTTAACCCATGCCCATATCCTGCATGACCATGCTTAATCTTTGCTCCATGTCACAGCAAAACACCCAAAAGGAGCTGTCTGTACTCCAACTCCTGGGCCCCATTCTCACTTCAACCCACCAGTCAGGCTTGGGGCCCCACAATTTCAATAAAATTACATTTTGTTGTTCCACAGAACGTCAATGGCTCATTTCCTGCCAAAGCCAATGTCAATTCTTACTCTGAGTTTTTACCAGCGGTAGCATCCACAGCTTCATGCTTCCTGAATGGGTCCCTTCCTGGGTTCCCATGCCTTCATCCGCACCTGGTCTCTCCCTCCCCCACTGGCGGGCCTCTCCCTACCCACTGCTCACCCACCCCTCTCCTCTCCAGACCTCCAGGGTTCTGTCCCTACTCCCTTCTCTCCTCTACCTCGTCTTTTTTCTAGGTGACCTTATCCATGGCTTCAAATGCTAGATATAGACAGATGGACAACTCTTAAGGTTTGTTTCTCTGGCATGGCCCCTCCATGTCCTCAACACATTTAAAATCTAACACCCCTTACACTAAATTATTGCTTCTAATTACCAGTCTCTTCACATTTCACAGGCCCTGTGCAATAGTTCCCTCCACCTGAATGAGCTTCTCCACCCCTCCCCAGGACTGCCTCCTTCTCATGGTTCAGTCTTGGTCTGAATGTTACCACCGCAGCAGTTCCTCCCAAGACTCTAGTCCAGTTCCAACACAGGGCACATCATGGTACTTACCAGTCAACACATGATCTTTATTTATTCGGGGGAAGAGGGTATTTGTTGTCTTTATTTTCCAAAAACTAGGCAAGCTCCCTGAGACAGAGTGCTGTCTGCTTTTCTTCTGAGCCATCTCCTCCTGGTGACTAGAGCACCTGTGATGTGGTTCTGGACACTTGCACCCAGCAGGGCAAAGCAGGACCGCAACGCCCTGTGTAGTCTCCTGGGGACCTTTGGTACTTTCAATGACTCTACCTCAATGGTTCTCAATCGTTTTATTTGGTCACTGGCCCATTTGAAAATTGAATACTTCTGGGCTTGGTCCAAGTGAGATAGAAAGTTGGGTCTGTCTCTCTGTAAAAACTGTATACAGCCAACATGTTGCACATGATTTCTGGGGACCCCCTGACTCCCTGAAGCCTGCCCGTAAACCCCAGGGAAGGGTAGGTGCTGCTGAGTGTTATGGCACTGACTTCATACAGGTCTAGTTTCACTTTTATCTCATGAGTCTTTGTTTCCTTGGTTTGGGGGCCAGTCTTCCACTCATCAGGGTCCCTTTCACTGGCTGGCTAATCACAGGCCAAAAAGAGAATAGAAAGAAGAACGGAAGGCTTTCTCCTGGATGGACGAAAAAGAATGGGAAGAGGTTAAAAGAAGACCTGGGGAAATGAGAAGCAATGCACTGCCTGCCGCGGAATCTTCCCGAGTGTGACCTGCAGGAGACTGTGGCAAGGGGAGAAGTCCTCCTG
This sequence comes from Saccopteryx leptura, assembly GCF_036850995.1. Classification (NCBI taxonomy): domain Eukaryota; kingdom Metazoa; phylum Chordata; class Mammalia; order Chiroptera; family Emballonuridae; genus Saccopteryx; species Saccopteryx leptura. The sequence goes on from NC_089503.1 coordinate 40,161,480, forward strand.
GGGCCTCCAGCAAAGTCTTCAAAGTAGAGTTGTGAACAAGAGAGAGTTTGTGATTTTGGGCAAACACTTTAAAAAGCTAGGCAGCTTCAGGGTAGAAAATGAATGACAGTCAACAAAATAACCACTTAAAAGTCTAACCTGAGCTGGACATTGGGAATAAGAGGACAAGTAAAGGAGCATGCCCCTGCCTGATGGAGCTGGTGACTCCCGGGACACGGACGGGGAACGTCACTCTGGATGAGACGGTAAAAGTGATGAAGGAAATAAGCAGGGTGCTAGGAAGTAGCTTCAGACGGCACTTCCTATAAACAAGGATGGTCACCCAAGCATCTCAGGAAGTGACACTGAAGCTAAGCTGTGAGAGGGAGCCAGTCAGCCATCCACAAGAGGGGAGTCAGGTGTCCTAGGCAGAGGGGGTGCCAGGTGCGAAGGCCAGAGGTGGGGACAGCTGTATGTCTAGGAAGTGAAGGGCAGCTACCACACGCAGAGCCCAGGTTGGGGGCGTTCATGGAAAAGAAAGCCCATCCTCTGGAGAACGCCAACCCCATTAGTAATGGGCAATCCCAGGGAGGCGTCAATAAAGAGTTTTAGACGCAGTCAGCGTGTCTCTGCGACTCCTGCCTTCTTTCTCCACTTCCTCAATTCCCTTCTGGGGCTCAGGCCCTTCAGGAGACGTGAGAAACCCACTTTCCTGTCAGGGTGATTATGCAGAATGTCTGCTTCCCCTGGGCCAGGCCCAGTTTATTCTTTGCATTTAACACAGATTGTGGGTCCCACCCTACTTTTCCAGGGAGGAGGTGATAACTGTCCTCCAATATTGTCAGACAGAAAGAGCTGCATATCAGCTTCAATGGTTTTATCTCGTGAAGCTGCAGTTTCTGTGACCGTCAGTTGGTTAATTATTGGGATTGTCTGGCGCCCACACTGGTGGGTACTCACACGTAAAAGCAGACACACTCCTCTGTCTCTAAACAAAAGGCTTCATTCAATGTCAGGAAGAGTAGCCACTCTGTTGTGCACGTTTACTCCCCTCCCATTCTGAACCTGAAACCAGAGGCTTGCTGACAAAACCTTAGACAGAGAAGACTGGAGAACACGACCACGGGTGCCAGCGTCTTCTGCCTAAAACCAGACTTTCTGTCCTCCTTCCAACGTCAGATGCCTTTTCTAACAGGGTGTCCATCAACTACACATCAACTACAAAATTTCCAGTGAAGAACATCAGAAGCCAAAGTGGTTTTCAATGACAGCAATGACACAGATGCACAGATTCCACTGTCTATACATATTCAATTCTCACAACTGCACTAACATTATTATTATCCTTCTATTATGGAAAAAGCAAACTGGAACTCAGAGAATTTAGGTGATATACTCATAGTCACAGAACTGCTAAGGAATAGATTGAAACCCATGCCTTCAGATGCCAGATCCCATTCAGTTTCCATGACCCCACAGCGCTTAGAGTAGGACCTGGTGATTTAGAACATCTCTAGGCCAACCAATGACACTGAGACATTTAGTGGCCCGGGGTCACTCACAGGTTATCCCAAAGTCCTTTATCTACTCTACTCCTAATACTTCTGCTTGGTCCAGTGTAGATCTATCTACCCTTTTTACCAAATTCCATGATACCATGGCTTCTACTACATTTTGAGTGACTATTTTCTGTAAAGGATTGGCTGGGTATTGACTTTTATGTGCCAGGCATTGTGCTGGGGAACCAGTGATATGCAAAAGAGAAAAGGTCTCTGTCTGCCCTCCTGGAGCTTATAGTCTGGTTGAGTGTGGGGGTTATCAGGCAGTCAGAAAACAAACGCATGTCACACACACCAGGACACCTGCCATGCAGGAAGTACTCGGTCCGCCCTGGGTGCAGATCACCGGGGGGAGGAGACTGCTGTCCAGGCCGTGCGTGTCTGTCATGCTGGAAGTTGGGACTTGGGTGAAAAATTTCAAAATCTGTGCCTAGATGTAGCTTTCTACATACTGAAATCTAGTTCGTCTCATACACCCCATCTCCAACACCCCTGGCTGATGACAGGAAGCCACAAAGATCCCTGGGTCACTGTCCCTATGGCCAGTAAGGAATAACAGCAGATGGGAAAGTTAGTTCATCTGGTATTTAGGGAACAAGTTAGAGCTGAACCTTCCTGCGTCTTTGATCATGGGGCTGAACCTGGTGATTTAGAAGAATATGTGAAAAAAACAAAAACCAAAACCTAAAGAGGCATATTTATATGGTAGTTTATTCTTTAAAACAGTATAAACACATAAATAAATACAGGGAATGGAAAACAACACCAAGGCTGTCAGAAGTTCACATATTTATTTTCGAAGCTGGACTATTATCTCTATTAAGATGGAGTGGGTAATGAATAGAACATTTCAAGCCACCCTCTGGCTTCTCCTAAGGTGGATGGACTAGCAGCGAGGACATCCTTGAGTGTGTCTTCTGCCGGGAGATGATTGAGGGAGAGGGGCAGGCTGGCTGGGGGTGAGGAGGGGCCGCATATATAGGTGCTACTCATGGGCAGCCTTGAGCAGATGTGATCTGAGCCGACAGACTGGGGCTCCGGGCCTCCCACTGGCCCCAGGTCAGCAGCTCTCACCCAGAGGAGGCACACCACAGAGCTCAGACAGGGAGTCGGGTTTGGCCGCAGCACTTAGGGAGCGTGGCTCCCAGGTTGCTTGCCTGTGCAATGAGCCGCCAGCCCAGAGCTTCTCTAAGACGCCTCCAAGCATGAAGGGTTTGTAGCCCTAAGTTTCCCACTGAAATCTCTTTTCAAAAGAAAATCTATTTGCCATGTGAATTTGACTCATGGTCCATCAGTCCCCTGCAGGGGACAGCCCTTGGATTTACTGCAGGACTTTCTAGGTGTCAGGTGTTGTATCAAATGCTGTAAATACCTCCTCCCACAGAATCCTTCCTACCACCCTATGAGTCCCTTGGAATAAAACCTGTTCTGTACCTGAGCTTTGGTATTTCATTGTCTCCCTTCTGAGTTTATAGAGACTATAAAATAAGTTCACAAAACCTTCCACAACCTCTAAACCACAATATTGTCTAAGTCAAAAGGAGAGAAAATGTTAGTTTGGCAGAGAGCCCAACACATACTAGCTATTTGCCTATTGGGGAGGTTAGCTGAAGAGTTACAGACTGGTTAAGAATTAAATCCTTCCATTTGACCATTATTCTCTCAGAGAAAAACTGTTTTGAATAGAAGAAATGGTGCTCTGGGTCTTGAAAACCAACTGTGTGCCAGGATGTACCATGTGGACATCAAAACACATAATACCCCAATAAAACAGGTTTTATTACCCCTAGCTCACAGATGACCTACAGCTCTGAGAGGTTAGGTAAATTGCTCAAGGTCACATAGCTAATAAATGTTAAAGAACAAGTCTGCCTGATCTATAAGTCAGAATCCTTCTTGGGATTTTTTTTTAAGCTCTTGTTTTTATTGAGTTCTTATCTTGGCATTTATTATGTTAAATTCTCCCATTTTATTTAATCCTTCTGACGATCCATATGTACTAGGTATTATTCCCTACGTGGAGAGGTATAATTATCCCTAATACATATGAGGATATTAAGAAGCAGCGGGCAAGTAACTTGTCCAAGGCCACACTGCTATTAAGACTCCCCTAAAGCAGAGTCCATGACTGACACCGCCCTAAGCACCTCTGAACTCTTGCCTTGAACCAGGTACTTGGCACATTGAGGATGACTTTCTTCATCTCACCAACAGCCACTAGACTAGTCAAGTATTAAGAGTATATCGGCAACAATCTTTACCCACGGACCTTTTTCTTCTTCCTGTCCCCTCTCTCTCTCTCTACACGGATAGGTAACATCACAGTAGTTCCTAGTTCTATAAATTCATTTAAGTTCAGAGGGAAAGATGAGAACTCTCCTTCAGTTCGTGGCATAGTGCACACTGACAGAATCTGTAGGTTCAGTGGCAGGCAGCTAGCTGGACCCAGACAGAAACGCCATTCTTCAGCCAACCTTCTCCCAAACATGGTACCAGGAACGATTCAATCTGAACTCAGAAGTGTGTGAATGGTTCAGGGCAGTCTCATCCCCAGAGCCAGAACACACTCAAGACTATGTTCTTCAGCAGTGCCTCGCGAGCATCAAGTGCACACACAAACGTAAGAATTATAAGGAAAATATAGAATACAGGCTTTCTTTGCAGCCCATGCTAGCGTGCATACATTAAGCTCCAAGAATGGTCTTTGCATTGTTGTTTATGAGAACAAAAGGACTGGAAGACCCAGAATGTCCATCAGTAGGGAAAGAATTAATCAAACTGTGGCTCTTCTATAGAATGGAATACTGTGTGGCCATTATCAACGATCCTGATATGTAAGAGATGCTCATGCTGCCGTGTCAAATACTGAAGATTATAAAATACTTCACATTTTTAAAAGGGTGTGTGTAGTGTAGCAGTGAAAATTAGGGACTGTAGAGTACATTACCTGGCTCTGCACGTTTAGTTGCCTGACTTTAGGCATGTTGCTTAACCAGTGTGTATCTCAGTTTCATCATCTGTATAATGGGTTCTTACTTCCAGAGTTATAAAAAGTAAATAGATCAACACATGTAAAGAGCTCAAAACAGTACCTGGTTTATAGTGAATGCTCAAGAATGGTCTTTTAAAAAATAAATTGTATCGGTACCTATATGAATACAAGGAAGTCTGGCAGTCACCAAGGTGCAAAAGGTGGATTTCACTGAGTCGTATGGTATCATGACTTTTCTCTTTTCTCCCTACTGTTTGCTTATCTGTATTTTCTAGTTTTCCATAATAAAACAAATGTTTGGATTTTTTTTAATAAGGAAAAAACACATTTAATTTTTTTTTAATCCTAAGCTTTAATGAGAAACAGAAAGCTCACTAACACTCGTTTGATCTAAAAGCAGTGGTACACTCTGGCTGGGTAGGTCGGTCAGTTAGAATATCAACCTGATACCCAAAGGTTGTAGGTTTGATCCCCAGTCAGTGCACATATAAAAATTCACCAATGAAATGCATAGATAAGTAGAACAAAAAATTGATGTGTCTCCCTCCCTCTCACTCTCAAGTCAATCAATTAAAAAAAAAAAAAAAAAAAGGCAGTGGGTCAGGCTAGCAATTTACAAAACTGGGAGTCTGAAGAAATTCTCTGGTGTTTCCTCATCGTTTCTTTCAGTGCCCTAATAATAACAAGAAAGAATTTGCGCTCAAGCCGCCAGGCCCGAAGATGCAGAGGCAGGGCTGGGAGGGGAGAGAGCGGAGAGATGGGAAAGCCTGATTTTACTCACAGCAACCCACTTGGTTTAAAATGTCAGGAAGTTTAGCGGATTAAGGGTATTACAGCTGCTATTCATAAAGGTGTTTTGTTAGAATTTCCAAATAGCAATCTGGTGAAAAAGCTTTGCACAGCCTTAAATGAAAGCCTGTTACAGTACTTAAAGTTTCCTAGAGGAGGAAAAAGACCCCTAGGTATTCATTTACCTCAAGAGCAGCTGCCTGGAAGATACTGTAACGGATCCTTATGTAGCCAGTGTTATAAAGTAGGTTACCAGTCACCCAACTAGGAAGTTTGAGCCCAGCTCACCGGTGGTAGAGCTGCAATTAGAAGTAATGAGAGGCATGTCTGCATTCTGATAAGAGGCACAGCTGTACACATATTAGAGACTTGGCCCCTTTCTACAAAATCCAAGGGCATTTAAAGCTGCTGGAATCTAAGAGGTTGAAGGCATGTTTGGATTTCAAAATTCCCAAATTAAATAAACAAAAGTAGTTTGATACACTTATCTCACAACACATCGGGGATGGGAAGGTCACGGCAAACTCTGGGGACCACGGGAGAGTCACTGTTACCGAGCAGACATTCGCACGCAGGGCCTGTGCCGTTGGTCAATCCATGTAAGTGTTCGCATGTTCACTCTCATACACAGAGCAGAGAGTTTTGTAAATGAGGCTCTAAATCAGATGTTTGAGACAGAGATTCCACTTCCTCCCCATAGTTTCTCATGAGATCACAGCAAGTGCCTCAAGAGAGAAGACTTCTTCACCATTAGGAAAACATGGGGTCAAGGTGAGAAGTGGAAGAGTGGAAACCGGGTGGGGTTTGGAGACAGGCCGGCTGAGAGTGAATCCTCGTTCTACGAACAAGCGGAGCTGTACGCACTGGAGTTCTCCCGCCTGTCATGCCATTTTCTCATTCAGCCCAGGAATGAAGATATCACAATGATGATTATATAGGTCCTTGTCCTCAAGATGTTTAGAGTACAGAAATGGGGACAGCTAAGTAGCAGACATTTATAACACCATGTGTTTGGTGCTCTGATAAAATTCAGGATACTATGGAAGCAAATAGGAGGGTCAGCTAATCTAGTCTTGGGGGATGGATGGGTGGTTAGGGAAGGCTTCCTGGAGGAGGTGGCACTTAATGTGAGCTCTGAAAGAACCAAAGTGCAGATAAGATGGAGTCAAGATGGTGGGAACACAGTAGGTAGAAGAGCCAATTTCTGCAAAGGCTACAAAGCAAGAGAGAGGATAGTTTCTGAGAAACAGCAAGCAGTTCAGTGTGGTGGCAGCAAGGAGGGAAAAGGGGAGGAAATAATGAGCCCAGATCTTATAAGTCCCACAACAGAGTCTGGACTTGATTCTGGGGGGATCAGGAAGCTCAGATGCAGACATTGCCTCTGAAAAACTATGAGAAGCAGGGATGCAGATTTACCAAAGAAAATGACTCCCAGCTCTGTTTCCCAGTTCAGAAGTCTGTCTCTATTGTTTGCATTTTATCTAATTTCTCTGACAAACTCAGCATTTTGCATATTATTTCCACCCCATAGAAAGCTCCAAGTCACAACAGCGTCTCATGGTTCATCGAGGGCAGGATCTGGACACTGTTCAGACATCACTGAGTTCAACAAGCATCTACCTTTGTGCAGTTCGTTTTCAGTAATCAATTCCTAAATCTTACAAAAGACTGGCTATCTGGTAAACTGAGGTAGCCTAGAAATTTGGATCTGAAAAGAAAGAAGCCACGTGGCTCAATTTCCTTCTTTCATGGGTGAGCTCAGATGAAGAGGAAGTACCTTGCATGAGGTCACAGTTTGCTGACAGGTCCAAGGTGAGACAAACCTCAGATCTCCAACCCCCAGCCGGGGCGTTTGCTTAGCCCTCATGTCTCTCCATTACAGACCAGGGATTCCAAATCCCCACCCCAAAGTCAGGAAGATCTCACAGAGACCTGTGCAACCATGCGGGGACATGAAGTCTCATCTGCCAGCAAACACAGCAGGAAGGAACAGAAAAGAGGGTCCCATAGAATGAAAGTGATAAGACGGGAAGCTAGTTAGAGTGATCTAATCCATAAACACACACACACACACACACACACACACACACACCCAGCAGCAACACCACAGCAGTCCAGGAAATGAATCAATTCTATTTACGCAAAGCACTTTAAGGTAATGAAAAGGGCTTCCAGCATTACCCTGTTTCAAAACATTTATCAGATGCCAGGGAAATGAAGCATGTGCAGACACACCATTCTGTGCAAATGGTTTAGCTAGCAAAATAACCAGAGGGGAAAAAAGATCTGAGAAACTTCAATTTTCAACTGCCAAGCGGATCAAAGACACAAGCAGCAGAAAAAGAAACACAGAAGTCTAAATTTAGTCATCTCCCACTCTGGGTAATTTCTTTTCCAGGGTCTAGTGTGTGACATGGTGTGGTGTGAATGATTTTCATCCGAGCCTCTCTCTCTGTCTTGGCCTGTGCAGAGTCCTAGGGGTCAGGCTGAAGGTGCTGATTCCAGCAGGCTCTCGCCGTGTCCCTGAAGTCTCTGTCGGCTGTCAGGGCCAGGGAAAGCTCTGCAAGTTTTGGGCCTCCAAGAGAGGACAATCAAGATGAGAGAGAAGAAAGACACAATCCGAAATGAAGGCAGAAAGATACACACACAGATTTTAGTGAGAAGAAAAATTTGCTGTGAGAGAAAGTAGAAAATTTCAATACAGATTTAAATAAGGAGGCCTCGTAATGGAAAAGCAGACTGATTGGAGCTTAAAATACAGGGTCTGAGAGTTCTGAAATGTTTGGGATCTGTTCCCTTGTCTCCAAAAAACAGGGCCCCTGCACTGACCCGTCGCTCAAGACTAGCAGAGTTAGGGAAAGCATAATAATGTGCTTCTCCCATTTGGTGGACATAATATATGTTGACAAATTCTAAACAGCCCAGTGAAACAATGGATCCAAGGTGTGGGGCTGGATGTAGCCAACAGTTCTAACAGTGGCTGACCTTAGAAGATGGTCACGGCAGACCAGCTAGGTGGCAGTTCCACGTCCTGGTGGCCACCGCCCCATGCTCCAGTTACAGCCGCTGATCCACGGGCTCACATGCCACGCTCAGTGTAGATAAACACCGAATGTGACTTACCTTTCAAAGGAGAACCGACTTCCTCAAGGACTGGCTTTTGTCCTCCAGCCAACCTGTCAAACCTCTCTTCTTCTGGTGACCATGAATACGCTCTGCTGGCTAAATTTAGACTTTGAGAGCCTGTTCTAACCTGTCATTTCACGGCAGAGCAGGGCAGATCAGTTTCTTCGGTGAAATCCATACTGCCAACCCATTCAACAGAACAGGGAGAGCTGGGGCGAGGTGCCAAGGGGCTCACAGACGTCCTCATCCTTGCCCTACTCCTCCAGGCAAACTCCCTTTCACACACCCTGGGCATAGGGGCAGCAAGCCTCATTCTGAAGACTTCTAAGAAAGGATGTGTAGCATTTTACTTAATAACCTAAATCTTCTGTTTCAGAAAGCTTGCTCCCACAAAGACCTTGCCAATGCTTTCTGGGAGATGAGAAGCTGAATGATCTTTGGAGACCAGGGTTCTAGTCTCAGCTCCACCTCTAACTACGTGTGAATTATTTAACCTCTTTGCACCTCAGCCCCCTCACCTGTGAAATGACAATGACGGTACCTCGGTACCTCACTGGTTGTCAGGAGGATTAAGCGAGCCAGTTTCGATGACGTGCGGGCTCAGAGTGAGTCCTACGTCACTGCTTGTTACCGCGACTGCTGCTAGTATTATGATCCCAGCTTCTCCAGCTGTCTGCCTCAGCTCAGGCAAGTTCACTTCTCTGAGCCTCATTTTAGTTTCCTGACGTGAAAAATAAAGGTCACACCGACTTGGCAGGAAGGAGTTTGGCAGGATGGAGTGAGATGACACCCCAGGAGCATTCAGCCCGCTGCCAGGCACAGAGGAAGTGCTCAGCAATGTCGGTGTCCTTTCCCGGTGTCTCTCTCCTTATTGAAAACCTGTCATTCCAGATGGGAACCATGTGCGCCCTCGTTCTGCCTTTAAGGAATGATTTAAAAAAAAAGCAAACCACTTGCAACTGAAATCATCCACAAATATTTATTGAGTGTCTGGTCTGTGAGAATTCCTTCCCAGGCCCTGGCTATTAAAGTGTTAAGACAGGCAGAGAGGATATGTACTGTCAGAGAGCTTAGGGTCTAGGGAGAAAGAATCAGAAGGCACATCCGTTCTTGCCCTGCCTTGGAGTGGATTCTTCCTTCCGAATAATAGCTATCATTTATCGGGATTATCACAGGTAGGCCTCACACCAACTCCACCGGGAAGGGCCTCTTATTATCTGCATTAAGTTACTCGAAGTGTTTGGTTAGTAAGTGGCTGAGCTGTGATCTGGCTCCCCCAGCCATATTATTTAGGTAAGAGAGGATTCCAGAGCCTCTCTTTACCATTGCATTGCTCTGCCTCGGGGTCAAGGTCTCACATCAAAAGAAGCATGAGGAAAAAAAAGAAAGGCCGATGAGAAACCCCCAACTGCCTAAAGCCCATCTGGTGGCATCCGGAACAAAAGCCATGGCCAGCACAGGCCGGGATGGGGCCTAATCCTCGCAATTTGAAAAGCAACCCAGTGGCTTTAGATGCTATCTTGTTTCAGCACCACCTTAAGTTACACCAAGGCAGTGGCAGGGAGAGGGGATTTATGAGACTAGCAAGACGGAGCCTCTCATGGAAAGAGGTTCTGAAAGAATTAACTGTAACCTGATCAGAACATCAAAACCCCCAGCACTTGAGCCCACTGCGTGAGGTTCCATTAGCACGGGTGGTCGTCTCCTCCGCGGCAGCAGGGAGGGCCCGGCTACTCTGGTCACAGCCCCGCATCTGCAATGCTGCCAGGCTCTGGGGACAATGACCAGGACTTCCTGGGCGCATTTCACTGAAGGGAACACTGAAGCATGAGGAAAGTTTAGGTTATACTGGCAACACGCACCCTGAAACTCAAGGTTCCTCTTAAGGACATTTTGGTTTGGCAAGCTCACACTTGGACACACAAAAATAACAAATTAAGCCTTTTGAGGTGCTTTAGAGGGGACTGTAGTACAAACCATTTCTGGAGACCCCAGGTGAGCGTCAGGATGGCCTGCACATTTCTCCACCCCGGGACTTCAAAGAGCCCTGGTGTGTGAAAAACCAATTCTCAGGGTCCCAGGGGTCTGCCAGCAGGGACGGCCGGAGGCTCACTACGATTGGGTAGAATTCAAGATGTCTTTTTCTCAAGTTATCCTGACTCCTCAAGGGCCCCCCCTGTGCTTCCTAGTAGCTATTAGATACTATTATTAATAATAGGACAACACCAGAAGATAGAAAGCCCAAATCCAGTTAATCGACTGACTGTTCTCACCGAAGAATGGAAGCCAGATGGTTGGTGACACGCGAAGGCTCTGTTCTCATCCCTGGCCCTCAGAGGTAGTGACCGTCTGCTTCGTGCCCACACCCTGGTGTGGCCCTCCTAGCCCGCTAGGAAGCGTGTGTGTGGGCAGGGGGGTGTGAACCCCTCACCTCTCCTCCCAGTACAGCCCAGCCACCTCCTTGGAGAGGCAATAGGCAGAAGCAGGTGATTCATTGACCTGTCGGTCTCAGGTAGAACAAACGTAGAGATGGAGGGAAGCGGGTTCAGACAGAACAAGAGAGGCAATGTCCCACACCGGGTTCTTTGAGTCACTAGATTCCTGGGAGTGGCTGGGGGAAGAATGCAGTCACTTGAGATGATGGAGAGGGATTGAGTTGGAGGTTCAGAGGACCTGGGTTCTAGTCCTGCTTGCTGTGTGACTCCGGACACAGGACCCAGCCTCTTTAAGTCAGTAGCATCATCTAACCTGAAGGTGGTGGTGACAGCTTCCCCCCACAGATAGGTATCATAATATGAAACATCAAGGCAGATCTCATTTGAATCCAGTCCCATTGATTACTAGCTCTGTTTCCCCAGCTGTGATAATGAGCTCACCAGGTTATGATGCCCATGAATGCACAGCGTATTAGAGCATGCGGCACAGGGGAGGGGAACAGAGGGGAGGGGCTTGTTCCCACTCCAGGTGACCTCCGACCCCAAGCTCTCCCCTTCCTCCTGGGTCTGTTCTCCGGGCACCTACTGGGCAGCCTGTTGCTTAGGGCAGAAAGCATTTCCCCGAGCCGCTTCCTCCCAGCTGGTGAGGCAGCTGCCCCCTCTGGTTTACAGCCCATCTATGGGGGATTCCCTGGTCACTGGGTGTTTGTGTAGTGTTTAATCATTAGGAGGTGGCCTGTCCTAACACCATGAGCCCCGGGGCATCTACAAATAAGTCAGCTATTTGCCTCCGTCTGTCAGAGTCTGTTTTCAGAGGGCTTCTCTCCAAGGACACAGGGATGACCCCTGAGGGATGACCCCTGATACAGCCTAGAGCCAGGGGGAAGGGTAAGGTGTTGAGTATCACAGGGAAGCATGTATCAGCCTGGAAAACACACCATGGGCCTCGGGAGGGGAGGCTTCCTTTTCCAGTGAATGAAAGCCCCAGGCTTTCCTTCCCTTCCTTCAATCCCATTTTATTCCCTGCCAAACCGGGCCTGCTCTTCTCCTCACCACTTATATCCACTTGTCTTCCAAGCTCCATGGAATAGTCCCCTCCTGCAGGAATCCCTCTCAGTCTGCCCCGTGCTCGGCTCTCTCGTCCTGACCTCTGAGCCAGAAAGCACTGACATCCCTCTCTGCTCTGCCCTTACCCTCAGTTGCTTGTGACCTGGTCTGTGAGCTAATGGAGGGAGCTTCAGTGTCTCTGAAGAAGGCTGTATACTCCAGATCCCTGTGTCCCCAGAGCATCCCACAGCACCCGTGAGACCCCAGTGAGTGCTATGCTATGCCGAGCCACAGACCATCTCAGGCGGGTCTGACCAATATATCTTTACTAAAGACATTACTCTCCTGCTAAGGGTTGAACCAGTACTGAGAGCAAGAAAAACCACCATGTTCACAGTGAGAACTCCAAGGCCTCGGCAGGGGAGACGTAACTCATCTGGCTACAACAGAAGTTCAGCAAGTCTTGACTGCTCATTGATAAGTAAGACAATGCCTGCCTTCAAACTCAGCATAGGGAAAATAGAGAAGAGTCAAGATTTTGTTAGAAATTAAAATAAAGGCTTGGACAGGGTCCTTCAGGAGCTCCAAGGAAGGAAACTTCCAAAGTCTGGGATGTCTAGCAAGGTGACATTGGAGCTGAAGGCCAGGAGGTGTACGTGTCAGCCTGGCAAAGCGGGGTCAGGAGAGGACACTCCCTGGGTAAGAGCAAGCAGACAGGACACCGCGCTGTGTGCCGGGGACTGAGAAGTGTGAGGTGCCGTGGCTGGTGAAGTGGAAGGTGAGGCTGGGTGTGTCAGAGGGGCCAGGCTGCGTGGGCGACTTCAGAGGTTTGCACTTTATCTGGCCTGTGACCTGGGCTACAAAGGATTTTAAACAAGAGAGTGATGTACACGGTTGTAGCTGCACTAGGGAGGAGGATGGCTGTGGCTGTGCTGGGGATGATGTGTGCAGTGACAGGACAGTGGCAGAGAGAGCAGAGGCCCTGTGCCAGGAACCGCAACATGCAAGAACATGCGGTGAAGTGGGTGGAATGAGTGGGTGGATGGGTGGATGGGTGGGTGGATGGGTGGGTGGATGGATGGATGGATGGATGGGTGGATGGGTGGATGGGTGGATGGGTGGATGGATGGATGGATGGATGGATGGATGGGTGGATGGATGGATGGATGGGTGGATGGGTGGATGGATGGGAGAGACAGAGACAGAGTTCCAGCTCTCCTGCTCCAGACGAGCTCAGATCTGTAATCTGGGAGCTGACCTCTTTGGCACCAGAGTGGCTGGGTCATTAGCATGACAAGTGCTGCTGTGGACAGAGGTGCTCCCCTGCAGACTTCCTGCAGGGTACTCAAGGCCAGGGCCGCATTAGCTCTACCAGCTTTGGGGCTTTGCTCTCTGCCCCTTTATGCCAGATCATTAAGAGCACAGCACACTGGAAGACTACCTCTGGGCCTTTGTTTAAAGTGAGAGGCAAGGACATTTAATTGCCCTCGCTAGAGACCCTGCCCTGCTCCCCTCCCCCAGCGCCTCCACACCCCCGGCCCTGTCAGTACCCCAGGTCCTCCCGTGGCAGCTTCATCTCAAAGCCTGAAATATAATCAGTGCACGTTCTGAGGCCCCCCTCCAATTACAGCTCTGATCTTTACTTCCAAAAGCAGAGCTGAAATTACGGCTTGGCTCAGGGAGACTTTCAAATCCACAGGGTCATAAACTCTTTCAAGTCCCTTTTCAAGACCTTTGCTGGGGATTTTAACAGGTTTGCACCTCTGAGGCTGTTACAGGACGGATAGTCTGCCAATTCCAAAGAGTGGGACCTCCTGCCAGGACGTCAGCATGTTGATTATTTCAGCTTTTGCCAATTACCCATGGGGTCTCTGCTTCTTCTACCACCAGAGTTCCCTCAGGACCAAAGAAGCAGGGGTATGAGGGCTGAGTGAGACCCCTACCCTCGCCCCGACACCCAAAGCAGAATCACAAAGAGAAGGGTATGGTGTGGCACGGAGGCGGTGCAGGCAGGTGGCCACAGCACTGGACCTGGGGCTAAAAGGACCCATACTGACATCCAGGCTCCCCAATCGAACCTTTCCGTACCTGCCTGCCCTCCTTCACCTGCAATCAGCATACTAACCACTTACTAAGTAAAAACTGCTGCCACTGAATGAGGGTATTCATGGCCAGGCTGAGATCACATTGTCCCTACACTGTTCTCATTTACTCTCACAACTGCTCTGTGAAGCGGGCTCAGTTTTATTTTACAGATGAGGGCACGGGACTCAGGATGGGTAAATTAATTGGGCTGTCACATTGCTGGGAAGCAGCAAAAAGCTGGAGTCTGAACCTGTGTGTGTGTGTGTGTGCGTGCACGCATGCATATCTGTGTGTATGCATGTGTACGGTGTTGGGGTGTGGTGTCATTACATTTTAAATCATTTTTCCCCAAAGTTAATGGACTGGGTCAAACCATTCAGTCTCCCACAAGAGAAGCTCCTGGAAACCAAGAAACCCATTTTAAGAAGGCAGGTTGGGGCCACAGACATCTTATTTTGAGGACTTAATGAGGACTGAGTGGGATGGTTCACTATAAACCACAGCACCAGGGTTGAGCTGTGTCATCTGCAGATGCCCCATTCTGATTGGTCAGAGCACTGTTCTGCTTGGTTGATGCCCTATTCTGATTGGTTGGTACCTGAATCCCAGAGCTCGACAGTCATTCACCATATATGTAATGAGCACCCCTCTGAGCCAGGCACAGTGCTAGAAAGGAGAGTCACCTGCAAGCACAAAATGACCTAGTTTCTGTCTTACTGATACTGATAATCTAGTGGGGAGACGAAACAAAAAATAAAAATAAACACAAATACAAATAAGGATGTGAAATAGACTAAGTACTCTAACGACACTAACTGGTGAGAACTTCATTAGACAGAATGGTTGGGAAAGGTGTCTGAGAGGTGGGTGATGTTTGAGTTGAAATCTGAAGGAGAAGAACGAGTCTGCCTTTTAAAGAGAAAGGGGGAGAGGTGGAAAGAACATTCCAGAGAGAGGGAACAGCATATGCAAAGGTTCTGAAGGGAGACAGGATTTGGCAAATTCAAGGGACAGAAGGAAAGCCTGGGTCTGGGATGGGCAGGGACTAGGACACGCCCTACCCTGGAGGCCACGGTGAGGAGTCCAGATCGTAGTGGAACTCCACTGAGGTGAAGGTGTGAGGGAGGAGGCAGGGGGCTCTGATGTATGGGTTAAGATCACAATGGCTGCTCGGTGGAGAATGTACCACATAAATGCCATGGAGGGACGGTGACCCATTGGGAGGCCACAGTGGGATCACAGTGAAGGACAGTGGCAGCCTGGAGCCATGATGGCAGGTGAGAGAGCAAGAAGTGGAGAGATCTGAGACATTGTGTGAAGGGACTGGGCCAAGACTCGCCAATGGACTCGATGGAAATGGAGAAGAAACCTAAATATTCAGTAAGTCTTATTAATCCTTCTTAGGATAGTAATATTAAATTAATTATATAGCAAATATCTACTATTGTATATGCCAGACCCAGTGCAGAATGCCAAGAAGGCTAGGATATTGTTCTGGTTCCTCCTCAGAGTGAGGGAGACCACACTGAGAAGCAAACACTTGCAAAGGCACATTACGTGCTACCAGGGAGCAAAGCACAGGTTACAGGGAAACCCTGGCTGAACGAGAGGCCCCTGTAGGACCCAGTCTGGGGGTATAAGAGGAGGGAGTAGGGCAGGAAGGCTTTCCAGAAAAGGCTGGGCTGGAGCCAGTTCTGGAGCTGAGTGGGGGTTACTCAGACAAGGGAAGCCAAGGGGTTATTCCTGCTTATTCCAAGAGAGAGCGAGATCCACGGACTACTCCTCGTTGGCATGCCCTCCCTGTTAAGAGACAGGCAGCATGAGGTCCTGGAGAGAATAGTGGCATTGGAGTCAGACAGAACTGGGTTGAAACTGGAGCTCTGCCACTCACTGCCTGTGTGCCCTGCCCCGGGTAAACCACTTAGACTCACTGACCCAGGACTCCACATCTGTGTAACTGGGATAACCCTGCCCTGCTGAGTCTTCTGCAAGGTTAAAGCGAATATGCAAAGCACCTAGGAGGATACCTGGAACACAGCAGGTACTCAGTGAGTGAGAACCTGGAACACGGCAGGCACTCGGTGAGAACCTGGAACACGGCAGGCACTCGGTGAGTGAGAATCTGGAGAACCTGGAACACAGCAGGTACTCAGTGAGTGAGAACCTGGAACACGGCAGGCACTCAGTGAGTGAGAACCTGGAACACGGCAGGCACTCGGTGAGTGAGAATCTGGAGAACCTGGAACACAGCAGGTACTCAGTGAGTGAGAACCTGGAACACGGCAGGCACTCAGTGAGTGAGAACCTGGAACACGGCAGGCACTCAGTGAGTGAGAACCTGGAACACGGCAGGCACTCAGTGAGTGAGAACCTGGAGCACGGCAGGCACTCGGTGAGAACCTGGAACACGGCAGGCACTCGGTGAGTGAGAACCTGGAACATGGCAGGTACTCGGTGAGTGAGAACCTGGAACACGGCAGGCACTCGGTGAGTGAGAACCTGGAACACGGCAGGTACTCAGTAAGTGAGAACCTGGAACACGGCAGGCACTCGGTGAGTGAGAACCTGGAGCACGGCAGGCACTCGGTGAGTGAGAACCTGGAACACGGCAGGCACTCGGTGAGTGAGAACCTGGAACACGGCAGGCACTCGGTGAGAACCTGGAACACGGCAGGTACTCAGTGAGTGAGAACCTGGAACACGGCAGGCACTCGGTGAGTGAGAACCTGGAACGCGGCAGGCACTCGGTGAGTGAGAACCTGGAACACAGCGGGTACTCAGTGAGTGAGAACCTGGAACACGGCAGGTACTCGGTGAGTGAGAACCTGGAACACGGCAGGCACTCGGTGAGTGAGAACCTGGAACATGGCAGGCACTCGGTGAGTGAGAACCTGGAACACGGCAGGCACTCGGTGAATGAGAACCTGGAACATGGCAGATACTCGGTGAGTGAGAACCTGGAACATGGCAGGTCCTCGGTGAGTGAGAACCTGGAGCACAGCAGGTACTCAGTAAGTGAGACCCGGTGCTGCTGACAGTGAGACAGAGAGCAGGACCCCGGACTGTAAACTGCTGAGTCCTGAGGAGGGCTCCAGGCAGCCTTCCCAGGGCTGCGTCTCTGGTGTACCCCGAGCCCTCACAAATTGCTCCCACGCTGATAAGTAAAACATGGATTTCTCCCCACAGACACGTGACAGACAAGGCAGAGCGTACCCGGGGACCCACACTTATGTCCCCACAGGGTACTTGGCCAGCAAAGCCAGCCTCTGGTTGACCAGAGGGCACTGGAAGTGCTCTCAGAGTTCACCTGTGCACCCGACTCCAACCCCAACCGGAATGCCCTGTGGTTCTGTTACATGTCGGCCCCAGGGCTGCAGCGACTGCATATTGGTGGGTTCCCCACAGTACATGTCCAGGCAGCCCAAAGCAGCAGCCAGGGGTGAAGCTTTCTAAGCCTCGTTTTGTCACTGGGGAAACCGTAGGGTTGTGAGTCCCTCTCCCCCAAACTCAGGGTAAGCTAATGGGAGAGGCGGTGATGGAGATTCTTGAGCCATGCAACCATCTCATTTCCTGCAGTCCCCATTTCATCTCTCCCACACAGCCTTGCAACATCCCTCAAAATGTCAGCGTCTCCTTTCAGATCTCATTTCAGGCAGTTTTACAGTACCGAGCACCACGGATTAATGAGGGAAATAAATCAAAGCGCACAGTGGACGGGACTGAAGCCGGAGCAGCCTCCCCTCCTGCAGTCCCGAGACAGGGAGAAGCCGCAGGGGTCTGCAGTAGAGGTCAGTGCCAGGACAGGAAGGCTGAAGCGGACCCTGAAGGTCACCAAGCAGGTGTGATCAAGATGATAAAGGCAACTCTGAGACCTTTGCTGGAGGTTCTGGCACTGAAGTAGTTAAATGTTCTTTTTTTCTTTTTTGTATTTTTCTTTAGTGAGAAGTGAGGAGGCAGAGAGACAGATTCTCACATGGGCCTGACTGGGATCCACCCAGCATGCCCAGTAGGGGGTGATGCTCTGCCCATCTGGGCATTTGCTCCTTTGCAACCAGAGCCATTCTAGCACCTGAGGTGGAGGCCATGGAGCCGTCCTCAGTGCCCGGGGCCAACTTGCCCCAATGGAGCCTTGGCTATGGGAGGAGAAGAGAGAGAGAGATAGAAGGGAGAGGGGAAAGGGTAGAGTAGCAGATGGATGCTTCTCCTGTGTACCCTGGCCAGGAATAGAACCTGGGACACCCACATTCCAGGCCAACGCTCTACCACTGAGCCAACCGGCCAGGGCCTGAAGAAGTTAACTGTTCTTAAGAGAAAAATATGACATGCACAGCTACAAGCATCCCTAACATTCTCCTAAGTGAGGGTTCCCGCAACATCAGGGGGCCTGCCCAGGGCCTGAGCTGCCTCCCGGGCTCTCCTTTCCCTGAGCCTGGGAAAACCAGGCCTGGGCAGAGGCTGTCTGAAAGGTCAGCAGTCCAGGTGCCACTGCCTTTGCAGCTCCTAGGGAGGTTCTCTTCCAGAAGGATGGCAGCCAAGCCCTAAACACGAGGAAGGCAAGCACCATGACGGAGACAAAGGTCTTGTGTCCAGAGAGATGCAAATTCACATCCTAACTTTGCACCGTGGCTTCAGAAAAGGAATGTCATCTTTTGGAGCCTGTCCCCCATATACGTAAAACTCACGGTCTCCCTGCATGATCCCAAGTGCTGTTTTGCCCTGCAGGACTCTGGTGTACCATGCAAAACCTGCCAACTGCATGACAAATCACAGTATAGGGACGTCCCTCTGAGCCCCCCGACCCTATCAGACCCCAAGGCTGGCCGCCCCACTCTGGACAGGCGGCACTGATGAAGGGAACAAGGTACATCCACGTCTAATTTAGTCCTGATGCAAAACACCCCTACCCCAAATACATACAATTCACTGTTTACCAATCCCTTGGAATTCTAACTTGATGAAAATAAGACTCCAGTTCCATGAGTTTCAACTCCTAATAGAGTTTTGGTGAAGCTCCAAGTTAGATCAAAAGCCCATGCAATGTCTCACAGAAGGTTTCCTCCCAAGTGTCAGAAAGACTCACACCCTGCCCTCGCATCCACACCAGCTCCCCCCCTCTGACCCTCCTCTAAGCACAGCGAGGCTCAGACCAGGCTTAGAGCAGGGGCAGTGAGGGTGGACGCCTTGAGGCTCTCACCTCAGAGAGGTCTGTCACGGGCAGAAGTGGGGGAGTCTCAGCCTTGGGGGTCTGTACACACCAGAGGTCGTGGGTGAGAACCTCACTCCTAAAGGAACCACCACTCAACAACAACTGTCTTTTCTATTTTTTAGATTTTTATTTATTCATTTTTAGGGAGAGAGAGAGAGAAAAGTGGGGAGGAGCAGGAAGCATCAACTCCCATATGTACCTTGACCAGGCAAGCCCAGGGTTTTGAACCAGCCACCTCAGCATTCCAGGTCAATGCTTTTATCCACCGCGTCACCACAGGTCAGGCACGATGACAACTGTTACTGCGAATATCGGAGACAAAAAGCTCCCTGCCCTACATGGATGAGCTACACTCATGAGCCACCCTGTTAACGCTGCCCTCAAGTGACAAACAAGAGCACCAAGTCACAGGGATTCGGGGACCTTAGGATCAGCCGGTCTGACCACACAGATGCAGACACAGGGCAGGGGGAGAACTGTGCCCAAGATGTTCAATAAGGGCCAGATCTAGGACAAGGTCTCTTGGTTCCCAAGGCACTGCTTCCCTTTCTACACCGGCTGCGTGCATAGTAATCACCAAAGGAATATGTGTGCTTGCATCAGAGTTACTTCAGAGTTCATGCTTTCCAAACTCACACTGCGATGGCCTTACTCCTTGAAGCCCAGAGGGTGGCGAGTGGTCGCTGAGCCACTAACAATCTCCCTGGGCCTCAGTATCCTCATTGGCAAGGTCAGAGGGCTGCCACTGTTGATGCTGAAGGTCTTGCATCCAGCTTTGCATTACAAGCTTCCATCTGAGCAGTCTGGAAGAGGCAGCCTTGGGAATGTACACGCACAGGCACGGGAACCTTGAATAGAAGCTCTGGGCTGGCACAGCTGTCCAGCAAGACAATCCAAAGGTTACACTGTAACCAGGGACACTTCTCCACAGGCCAGGGTAAAGGCTGTCTTACACACTGGCCCCTTTCAATCTACTCTTACATTTCAGTATCAGAATTCAGGGCTAGGCTGCTCTTCAAAAGTGTCAAATGATATTAAAGGAAACAAAAGAGAATCCCAAACGGACGATGAGATAAGGGGGCCTATTTGGGCACTTGGGTAATGTTTCTAAAGGATCTTTCAAATCATTACCGACAGGAAAAGGAACCTCCTGCGTTTTATTATGGTAACAAGTTCCCAATGTAGGACAACAGTGAGCCCCCAGGGGACGCGGCCGGTCCTTCCTGCTCCCACAGCACCCGGGACGTCTTCACAGCACTGGCACCTCCAGTCAGGGTGGCTGATTTAAGGCTTCTCTCCCCTCTATTTGACTACAAGCTTCTTGAGAGCAAGGATTGCTTCCTACTCATCTTTGGATCCCCAGAGCTGACGCGCAGTGGGTGCGCAGACAGTATCAGCATCTTCTATAAGCTGTCACATAGCAGAACTCAATCCAAATACCTTGTTGAGACACACCTGACCCATAGCACTGGTTAAAGTTCCTTAACCACTTCAGCTGTCATGTTCCTCGTATATCTGCTCACTCTCCCCCACCCAGGAGCTGGGTCGTCAGTCAGACTGAGTGGTGGCATAGTGCCTGGCAGCTGAGAGGTATATATCAGAGTAAGTATGTAATAAGTTGCATAATACAATCTTGGCTAAAGAAGGGGGGAGGTGGCCTTAAGCTAAGGCTATCACTTGTATGTAATAAAACAATAGTCACTAATGCAATTCATATATTTTCTGCTCTTACAGGCAGAATTGTACTTCTAGAACTGCACTTTTGGATTTAAGTGCAGCCATGTGACTTCCTTGGGCCAATAACACATAAGAGTGACATGGGCCATCCCAGCAGAAGCTTTAAGAGAGAGTGGGTGGTCTGACCTGTGGTGGCGCAGTGGACAGAGCGTTGACCTGGAACGCTGAGATCACTCATTTCAAACCCTGGGTTTGCCCAGTGAAGGTACATGTGAGAAGCGAGTTGATGCTCCCTTCTCTCCACCTCCCTTTCTCTCTTCTCTCTAAAATCAATAAGTAAAGTCTTTAAAAAAATAGAAACAGTATGTGGCTCACCACACTCCCTTTCTCTTTGCCATAAGAATAGTCAGTGCTTTTTATTTTTTTAATGTTTATTTTATTGATTTTAGAGAGAGGAAAGGAGAGAGACAGGAACATCGATCTGTTCCCGCATGTGCCCTGACCAGGGACTGAACTGGACACCTCCACACTTCCAGACGATGCTCCAACCAACCGAGCTATCTGGCCAGCGCATAGTCAGTGCTTTAAACCAGGGTTTTTCAACTGCCGGTCCACGAACCAGTCCATCAGAAATTCTGTGCTAGTCTGCCAAAGAGTTAACCACCCTGGTGTTGTATGAAAATTATAAACCCAATAAAATCAGTTGAATTCTCTTATGTTCAGAGTGATTTCTGCCTTGGCAGTTCTCAAAATAATTCTCCTATTTTCACTGGTCCCAAGTGTAAAGAGATTGGAAACCACTGCTTTAAACAGAAGTCCCTCTGGACCCCTGGGTCCTAGAGTGAGAATGATGCACAACATAGCCTCCCACTGACCTGCAATGGCCAGATAGGGTGGGGTCTTTTGGAGTTGTTTGTGATACAGCACAACCTAGCTTATCCTGACTGATGCAAAGACGTTCCCAGCTACCTGGATTAAAACACATGATGTTATTTTCTGTTGCAGGACACAGGGGAAGTCAGATTATGACGTGGTGTTGGGAGCCTATGCTTTGGGTTGCTGGGGGTAGGCACAGAAGAAAGGTATCCCATTTGGGCTTTTCTCTTTGATCTCTCATGCTTGCTTTCACATAGCTGCACAGATTCTCATCCAGACTTTGAACAACCATCAAGTTTACAGGTTTCAATAGTTGAAACAACTATTAAAAAGGCACTTCTTTGGGAAAAATGTACATTGGGTGAGTGATCGTGACCCTTCTCTCTCTCTCTCTCTCTCTCTCTCTCTTTCTCTCTCTTCCTCTCCCCCATCTCTGAGCAGGGGCTCTGCCTAAGAAGTAACTGGGTTAGGGACCTACTACCTCAGCTGCTCATATAGAGTATTGTATGGAACAAAGTCATCAAGTTGGGAAACATCAGGAAGTGAAAGATTCTCGAAGGGCCACTATGCTGCTCCCCCCCCCCCTTTTAAAGTGAAAACACTGCATGTGCAAGAAATGATACTCCACAGACTAGTCTCTCTCTTCTCCCTGCAGCCCCCCGGGAGAATTCCTCTGTGGCTTGAGGTGCAGATGGTTTGCTTCCTCTCAGCACCACCCCTCTGTTCAGCACAGGTGGTCCCTGCCCACCCCTTCCAAAGGAAGCAGCTCTTACTTTAAAAGGAAACCAGTGGTTCCAGCAAAAAAGAGGCCTTTGGGAAAGGCCAAGGCAGTAATTATTACCCTGTTCCCACGGAAATAGAGATTTGCCTTTAAGGTTCCTTTTATGAGCTTTAAAACGAAAGTGACTTACTCTCGCCTACTTTGTTTCCCGCGGCTACACACTAGCAGGAGAAGAAACGGGAAAGGAGGGGAAAGAACGCAGAATTGGAGACATCTTTCTGTCCCAAGAAAATGAGTCCCTTGAATGCAGGACGAAGAAAATGCTCAGGGGCACTAGTGGGTATAACTCACTAGTTATAGGCGAGGAGAATGAGAGAGGAAGAGAGAGGGAGGGGTGGGCACAAAATAGAGTACGAGAAGGAGGGAGAGAAAGAGGGATCAACTGACTCAAGCAAGGAAAAATGAAGACAAAACAGTATGGGAGTGTGACCTGTGGTGGCGCAGTGGATAGAGCGTCGACCTGGAAATGCTGAGGTCGCCGGTTCAAAACCCTGGGCTTGCCTGGTCAAGGCACATATGGGAGTTGATGCTTCCAGCTCCTCCCCCCTTCTCTCTCTCTGTCTCTCCTCTCTCTCACTCTCCCTCTCCTCTCTAAAATGAATAAATAAATTAAAAAAAAAAAAAAAAAAAAAAACAGTATGGGAGAGGTCGGGAAGGGAAGGGGGTGGGTAAGGCAAAGTTCATTTTCACCCAGGCTGGTAGGAAGCTCAATGCTCAAATATCCAACCACGTAGCACCTTATGGCTAGTTCATCTGTATTCTCAAATTTCTCCCTTTTCTACATGTCTTACTCTTCCCCTGGTCCTAGTGCTGTCCTTTAATACACAATTGTTCTTTCATTATAGGTAGTTACTCTAAGTTGCTATGGAAAGAAGAAGGCTTACATGCTGGTTAATTAATTTTTTTTTTTTTTTAAAGAGAGTTTCAGGAGATAAAGCCCAGAAGTCCTGAATGATTTGCAGGACTCAAGAATGATCAGAATATTTTATCTTTGTCCAGTACTTTATAAAACACTTTCACCTCATGTGCTTCTCACAGTGGCCCTTAATTACCCCTCGCCAGGAAGCATAACACATCTACACGTCCTGGAGATCAGGCCATGGACACCTGCCAGCGGGGAAGGCGGGGGGATTATTCTGCCTACCACAGGCTTGGAAGGTAGGCCAGTATAGAAGTCATTCCCATGGGTGTTCCTTCTGATCTGCATACCCCAGCAGGGTCTCTGCCTAAAAAATAACTGAGTTGGGGGCCTACTACCTGGTAAGAACTCCCAACAAGTCCATCTGCAGGCTGCGGCCCTCTGGCCTGGATTAAACTGCTCTCTGCAGATCGGGCCTGAAGCTGTGAATGCATTCCTTGGTGCCAGGAGGCCACATTGTTCCACACAAACCACAAAGCCAAGCGGTGCCCTGGGCTCTGGTGACACTCCCAGTGAGGAAGGAGGGCTCAGCTTGGCAGGCTGCTCAAATACCAGGTTGCATAGTTACATCCCGACACCATGAGACTTTCAGTCCAAGATGAAAGTGGGACAGCTCAGAGCGCCAACGACGGGGCTCCAAATACAGACAGCGAAGTCAGGACTGCAGAGACAGGAGCTACCGCGAGGCCAAGCTCAACACCTACACTGTCCAGACTTCGGGGGGGCCAGGAACACCTAGTAACAAAAACAGCCTCTCGCTCCTGTTTGGTTTCTTGGCATCACGTCGGGGGGCAATTTATATTTTGTTCAAGTCCTGGGCTGACGTTTTACCATGCAGCGTTAAGTGATTTTGCTGTTTTTATCACTACCTAACTCCATAACAGGCCCTGGAGTTCAGTGAGCATTCTAATGGTTTAGAAGAAAGGTACCAAGCAACACCAAAGTCTTCCTCCTGGTCTAATGCACACGGAGAGCCTGAGCTCTCTTCCTAATGCCCGCAGGGACACCAGCATGACCCAGGGGTGCCATTTTGGTGGAGCATCTCACCGCCGGTGCCCACTGCCTGCTGAAGCATGAGGGTGGTGACAGAAAGGACCATGAGCACAGGGGTGATGGACAAGGACAAACAGAGGGACTCGGGAGTGGAAAGTTTCCCAGAGCTGTGCTTTAAGCTTTGAAAGCTTGCAACTCGCTGGAGTTCAAGAACTTCTGGTGGGTGCCAAGGGGACAGCATTGCATGTAGGAACCGTCAGGGGTCCAACAAAGCCTTTGAGTGTCTGTGATCCCAGCCCCCGGGCCCTCCTGGGTGTATTTCTTCTCCTTCTCAGGCTGCCTGGTCAGAGACCTCCATGCCAAAGTTCTCTTTACATGTCTGTTATCTGGGACCTGTGACTTCTAATAAGCCACCTCTGTTTGTCCCCTTTGATCCTCCCTTCTCAGCTGGCAGGCTCTCATTTGCTGGAAGTAGCTGCTGATGACTGTCAGGTGAAAACTGGAGCCCAGGGTGGTGGCCCTGAGGAGTGACAAGAGATCAAGGGCAGACTTGGCATTCTGAATTTACTGTCGTCATTTATTCGTTCTCAGAAGCTGCTGGTGACATTGAGACTCACAAGTTGACAGGGTCCCTATCTCCTAGGCTCTGAAGGTACACATTACTATCAGTTACTTTTAATAACCCCACAGATACCCGGCCACATCCTGTTTCAGACAGCCGAGGTTGTGTGGTGGGTCAGCATCCTATAGGGCTGTTCTCCGGGGTGGAGCTGAGCGGCACTGCTGAGGTTAATGGTTTTCCTATCCACAGGGGGAGGTAATCTGCATATAGTAAACTTGTCTTCCCTTGGCTGAGTTCTAATCCTGTCTCATCTCTCAGTACTTTTCCTACTTCCTTTGTAGAACCAGTCTATTGCTTGTGTGCGAATCCTTAAGGATAGGGCTATCTTTTTATAAAGAACTTTCTGGAAATAGCTCTGGGACCTTCTTTTTTTCAGGTTAAAAGGAAAGAGTTCTGAAAAAGTGCTGGGTCCTCCACATTTCTCCACTTGTCTAATTTACATAATTTAAAGAACGTATTTCTAATTCCTGGGACACGACTAGGATGCCTCACCTGCAGTCAGCCATCTGCACACTCCCTTTAAAAAGTAGATATCTGCACACCATCTGTGATGTTCTTCCTGATACTTCATGCCAAACAGTCTACTCTAGCCTGACCCTAGGCAATGTTTGTAAAATCATGGCTGTGATATGATAGTACACTTTTTTTTTAAATATTAAAATGAAATTTTAATTCTTAAAAATAAATATTTCCCTGTCTACCATCTAAAATTATTTCCTATGCTACTAATGTGAGCCTCTCACTTTGGGAAACACTCATCTGGAATACAGTTTTGGGGAGAGATTTACATAAAGAACTTTGTAGAAACAAATCAAATGCTTTTTTATTTTTTTTTAGTAAGAGAGAAACAGAGACAAAGAGACAGGAAGGGAGACAGATGAGAAGCATCAACTTGTAATTGTGGCACTTTAGTTGTTCATTGATTGCTTTCTCACATGTGCCTTGACTGAGGGGCTCTAGCTGAACCAGTAAACCCCTACTCAAGGCAATGATCTTTGGGCTCAAGCCAGTGACCATGGGGTCATGTCTATGATCCCATGCTCAAGCCAGAGACCTCGAGGCTTGAACCTGGGACCTCAGCTACCCAGGTCGACACTTTATCCACTGTGCCACCATCCATCAGACAAATTGAGTATTATTTCAACTTAATCAAAGATGATGTGTTACTATGGTTTGTTCACAATAATTTTGGAGAGTTAAGAAATTTAACTTATTCCAGAATAGTGCAAACTTATCTCACTGCTTCTGAGGTCAAAACTTATATAAAATAGGAAATGTATAAGCATTATAAAATCCTATTTTATTTTCAGAGCCTACTGAATTATTTTTTTAAAGGTTGGTCAGTCGCCCCTTTGGTCTTACACAATCACATCCGAGCAGAACAGTCTGGGGAGAAGCAGAGGGCACGGCTGTCCGTTTGGTCCCAGAATACAGGCTGAACTAAGAAAACATAGCAAATGCTATCATTTTCCCAGCCCCCACCCTAGTCCTCCCCCTCCAAAAGCAGAAACATGCTCAGCTGTGATCTGTAACAATTCCATTAACCCTGCAATGAAGCATTAAATTAAGCTGCCGAGCACAGAGTCCTCTTTGGCTAAAAGGGGAAATGCCCCTCAGAAGACTTGTACCGGATGCTAATAGATTGACTAGCCAGCTACATGTTTATAGGAGAATACAAACAAGCAAAATAATTTGGCCAGATTGTGACATCTCCAGTGGAGGTGTTATAACAACTGATTTCTGACTCCCTGCCAATAATATTTACTCTAAAAATTTTAGTTACAGAGAGCTTTTAGCTTTAGAAAGAGCAGATCTGAAATGGTTCATCTTTTGTGGAATTTTCAAATCAATACTTAAAAAGAGATGAGTTACAGGAACAAAACTGAGTTGGGCTGGCACTGTAGTGGAGAGCCTTTGGTCATCTCTGGTATAAATCCCCACAGTGGACACAGGGGGACTCTGAGAAGGACGCAGTCAAGTCAGGGGCAGAGTCTGGGCCAGATCCTAGGTCCTGACCATGAACTCAGCGCTCTCTACACCAGCCTAAGCTTCCCGGCCTTTCCGAGGGAATGTGAAGATTGCTCTTCAGCAAATTCCATTTCTGGGAGTAACTTCAGGGTCTGTCTCTTTCGTACGCTGCCCTAGTTCTCTGAAGCCAGGGAACTATGGCGATCACCTAACTCCTTGTGCAAAGGATGCCCTGTTAAGAGAACAACGAGCTGTTGTACTTGGCTTTCTAACATATAAGGGTTAGCACCCAAAACAAGTACAAGGATTTCAAACCGCTCACATCTAAATTCCACGTTATGTCTCAACAACCTAGATGTGGAAAGAGGCCAAGTATGCCAGAAAAATCCTTCAAAGATAGATCACTAAAGGGGACTCAAATCTAGAAATACAGCACAGCAGAGCTTGAAGGGATCTTGAAAATCATGATAGCCCAAACCTCTTAATAGATTGTTCATGGACAGAGAATCAGTTGTGTCAGAGTAAGGACTAAAAACTTGGATGTCAAATATTCCTTTTAAAAAAAAATTTTTTTATTTATTGATTTTAGAGAGAGAGAGAGAGAGAGAAAGAGAAACATTGATTTGTTGTGCCTCTTATTTATGCACTCATTGGTTAGTAATTCTTGTATGTGCCTGACTGGGGATCAAACCCCACAACCTTCACATATTGGGATGATGCTTGAACCAACTGAACTACCGGCCAGGGCCTCCTCTTTCTTTATTGTAGTGTTTTTTGAAGCTTTTTTCATCTCTGATGGCAGGAGCAATGAAGACTGGCCAAGCCCTATAACCTCAACGACTCCGCTCTACAACCTCAGTGCAGGTGTATAAACCCACACACTTAAGCCCTGCCTCCTGTTACCAGGCAACAGGAGATCTATGGTGAAGCCTCCTCAGCCAAGGCCAGGAGAGCTCCCATCTGCACACAGACCTTCTCTGCATCACCAGGGACTGTTCCCAGGTGCAATACCTAGAAAGCTGCCCCAAAGAGGAAGCGAAGCAGATCCCTTGAGCATGCTGAACTAAGATGCATAGCAACAGTCAAAACAACACACAAAAACTACTCAAGCCAGAACTCCACGTGTTCTTGCTCTCAGAAGCACCGCCCTACCCAGAACAGGACTGGAGAACCTTTCAGCAGCCCCCTCCTTTCTGCTGTGCTAGCTGCTAAGCCCAGGTATGGCCTCAGGGCCTCCCAACCTCTGCATGGGTAAAACAAGCATCCATCCGCTCTTAATATCACCACCCTCATCTCTCAGGCCACTACAGAATGACCTCTGTGCCTGGCCAACCGCAAATGGAGCAAGCTTACCTGTCGGCGTCTCCAAGGCCCAGGGAGGTATTTCTTTGCAGGGTCTCCCGCACTACAGCCATCCCATCAGGGAGCCGGTTCAGGCGACGGGTGTAGAGGCCAAGTCCGCCATCAGTCATGTACCTTTAAAAGAATTGGAGGATGCAAATATACAATCAAAAATAAGTCCTGCACAGTCTGCTGTTCATACCCAGAAACCCTGTGTGGCTCGCCTGTACTCTAGGCAGGGGGCGGGAACCTATGGCTCACGAGCCAGATGTGGCTCTTTCGATGGCTGCATCTGGCTCGCAGACAAATCTTTAATAAAAAAATAATAATGTTAAAAATATAAAACATTCTCATGTATTACAATCCAT
Source organism: Saccopteryx leptura (assembly GCF_036850995.1). Classification (NCBI taxonomy): domain Eukaryota; kingdom Metazoa; phylum Chordata; class Mammalia; order Chiroptera; family Emballonuridae; genus Saccopteryx; species Saccopteryx leptura. Next base: position 40,190,243 of record NC_089503.1, read on the forward strand.
TCATTTCCTACCACTCATGTTCATGGTTGCAGGTGGCTGGAGCCAATCATAGCTGTCCTCTGGGACAACACAAAGTTTTATTGGATAACGCGAAATGTACATGGGTCGTTGTATGGCTCTCACAGAATTACATTTTAAAATATGTGGCGTTCATGGCTCTCTCAGCCAAAAAGGTTCCCAACCCCTGCTCTAAGGGGAAAGAACTGAGGATCTCCCGGGGCTCTGTCACTGATCACAGCCTTGGGTTACCTCAGCCACAGGTTCAAACCAAATGATCATCAGCTTGCAAGCAAAAACAGAAATCAGCTTAATTAACCTAAACTCGCAGTAATCTCTGAAGCAGAAGGGAACTAGCAAATAAAATTAACTGTCAGATATATCCATGACATTCTTTTTAACACCAGCAATTACAGAAGCAGGTTTTTCACCTAAGTAATGTGAATGAAACTGACAAGTCACAAGCAAATCACAGGGGAAGAGATTACAGAACAGGGCAGTGGAGGATGTAGGTAAGCTTTTAAGAGAGGTGGAAAGGAAAGATAGAGGGTAAAAGAGCCACCTTTGCCATCATCACAGGCAAGTCGCTTCTCTGGGTTTTTCATTTAAACTACAGGAATATCACATCCTTCCTGCATCGCAAGGTGAACGTGAGGATTAGTGCAAAGGGCTCTGCAATCTGCCACTGGACCATATAATAAATGAAAGACACAATTAGGGCTGTCCTCATCTTGAAGTATCTACAATGGTACATTCCACCTTTGATGCTGATGTCTTCACAGGAGGCAGTCACAAAACTCTCCGAGTGACGCTAATGCTAACTTACTGTTTTCCAGACATCTTGGTGATGCCACAAAGCTATTTTCTGATGAAATCGGTGTTGTCTAGGGAAGGGGCTGACCCCTGGATCTTTCTGTATTGCTGGCTGACTGTCCACAGACCAGACCCATTCCTGAGATCTTAGCTATCAGTAGACGGTAGTTCGGGTCCAAAGCGGCTCCGCCTCCCTCCTGTGGGTCCTTCACCACACCCAGTGGACTGTGGTGTCATTACCCATCTCTGCAGGAGCATGGACAGGCAAAACAAAGCTTGGCCAGAGCAAGAAACCTCATTCGGCTCCCTGTACTTACTCCCTCCAGGGGCCCCATGGGAAAGATGTGCCAGGGCTGAAAATGCCAGTGTTTTACATTTCAAGTCAAAGAAGAAGACCCCAGGAGTCATCTATTTGCCTGAAAACAGTCAGCTGAGCTACATCATGGACTGTTTCACAGCAGTTAATGTTTTAGCTTTAGAACATATGGGGTAGATCCCGATGGGTTTCAATCCTTGATTTCTTTTTTCCTGCCTCTCATTTGGGAACTTCTTAGGATACGTTCTCGGAAGGATGGAATGATAAGATGCTGCAGAGGTTGCCTAGAACCAGGAAGTTCAAGTGAGAGGCAGAGAAGGAAGTTCTTCCCGGAGCCCTGCTGGGTGAGGAGCTTCCGGTACGGCTCAGAAGAACTTCCCCTGGGAGAAGCTTCCCTGGGACCACGTCTGAGCTGAACTTCTCTGAGGTCACACCGTGCCTCCCATGTATGACATTAATGACTATAGATGACACAGTGCCAATGGAATGGAAACTGCTGAGAGTCGGTCAAACCAATAGCTGTGGGTTGTGCCAATAAAACAACAGCAGAACAGACTGAATCTTTCATTCAGCTGGACCATACTAAAAATAAAGAGCGCGGTGGAAATACTGAAAACTACTGAAATTGCCTTCCCAGTCCACCCTCCTCCCTGGATAACAGAATCCTACTTGTGTTCTTCTCAGGGAAGGTTGGAGGGCCATGACTCGTCTAAGCCAGTATAAGACTTCTATATCCCCTGCCACTGACTAGTTTTAAAAATGGGTTGTGTGGTGTACATTTGGTTAGTGAAGTCAAGTCTGCTGAAAACTTCTGGGAAAGTTTTTTTGCTATTAAAAAAAGACCTAAGAAAAATAATATGGCCTAAATGTCTGTGCTCTCCCCAAATTCATATGTTGAAACCTTCACCCCCAAAGAGATAGGATTTGGAGGCGGGGCCTTTGGAAGGTAATTAGGGTGAAATGAGGTTGTGAGGGTAGAGCCCCCACAATGGGATTAGTGTCCCTTATTAAATGAGAAAGAGATGAGAGCACTCCCTCTGCATCATGTGAGGAAATAGCAGAAAGGTGTCTGTCTGCAAGCCAGAAGGGGGTCCTCAGGCACCTTGATTTCAAATGTCCAGACTCCAGTGTCAGAAATAACTGTTCGTTGTTTAAGCCTAAGTAAATAAATACTACTGAATTTTGTACTATAAAATGGTAAAATTTATGGCCTATAAATTATATCTCAATTTTAAAAAGTGATCACAGCTACAGTTAAATACTTTTTCTTTTTTTTTTTTTTTGTATTTTTCCGAAGCTGGAAACGGGGAGAGACAGTCAGACAGACTCCCGCATGCGCCCAACCGGGATCCACCCGGCATGCCCACCAGGGGCGATGCTCTGCCTACCAGGGGGCGATGCTCTGCCCCTCTGGGGTGTCGCTCTATTGCGACCAGAGCCACTCTAGCACCTGGGGCAGAGGCCAAGGAGCCATCCCCAGCGCCCGAGCCATATTTGCTCCAATGGAGCCTCGCTGCGGGAGGGGAAGAGAGAGACAGAGAGGAAGGAGAAGGGGAGGGGTGGAGAAGCAGATGGGCGCTTCTCCTGTGTGCCCTGGCCGGGAATCGAACCCGGGACCCCTTGCACGCCAGGCCAACGCTCTACTACTGAGCCAATCGGCCAGGGCCTAAATACTTCTTTATGCAATTACTTTAAATTTTCTATTTATTTATTTATAGTATTCATTTTAGAGAGGAGAGAGGGAGAGAGAGGGAGAGGGAGGGAGCGAGAGAGAAGGTGGGGGAGGAGCAGGAAGCATCGACTCCCACATGTGCCTTGACCAGGCAAGTTTGGGGTTTCAAACTGGCGACCTCAGCATTCCAGGTCGATGCTTTATCCACTGTGCCACCACAGGTCAGGCTGTAATTACTTATTAAAAGCAAGCATTAAAGCTTGTCTCTCCCATACAAGACAGTAACCTCCTTGAAGGCAGGCTCTATTCTTGTCTTGTTCAAATCTATATCCCATGTGCCTAGCACATTCTAAGTGCTTATTCAATACTATTTTCGTTGAATGAATGAAGCCCCAAGTTATAGTCATTGGGAGGGGTTTAGCAAAAACCTCTTGGAATGACATCAGTTACAGGCTTGCCTTCTGCTTACATGTTAGCAAACTTGACACCGAAGACATACAGCATGGCAAATTAAATGATCTGTTAGTCTAGCTGTCTGTCCATCCATCCATTCACCCACCCATCCAACAGATGCAGTAACTTGGGGTCCAGCGGTGGGCTACATGCAGACATCCTACAACTGGCGCACACAGAAAAAAACCCACAGACACCCAAATGCACTAACTCTGCCAGAGACTAGACTTTCTAGATCTAATGTCCTTTCAAGGACAATTCAGTGGAAGCTCTTCAAAACACAATCTTGCACCATTAAGCAAGGCAGTTAATTTAATTTCAGTAAAGTCCTTCCAAGCACATAGATAAACAAAAACATTTCGACTGGAGAGATCTTGTCAAAGGACAAACAAGCTAATTTTAGCATTCATTTCCCCACTGAATTTTTATTGCTGGTGAAACAACACACACGGTTGGGCAATTACACGTACCCCGGCATGTAGACAAGGCCTACACAGACACACCCTGGCTTTCTCTCAGGGCCCGAGAGAGGAGCCGGATTCGCATTCCAGAGACAGAACACTGAGACGTGCTGCAACCCAGCGGGCCCCATCCGCATGCAATGGGGTTTTGTTCAGAATGACCACCAGTGAAAGTGGGAGGGCCCTGGGGGAATGGGAGTGGGCGTAATCACTTGGCTTGTCAACTGATGATAGGAGTTCTGATTCTGTTGAGGCAGAGAGGAGGGAAAGTGAGGCTAAAGCCAGATCCTCTGCCTTCTCAAAGGCACCTGGAAGCCAGGGAGTTGAATACAACTAATCTGGTGATGATTCAGGTTTGTTGCAAATCTATTTCATTCGTGTGTGTGTGTGTGTGTGTGTGTGTGTGTGTGTGTGTGAAAGAGACAGAGAGGGAGGGAGGGAGGGAGACAGAGAGGGAGGGAGGGAGGGAGACAGAGAGAGAGAGAAAGGGAGACAGAGAGGGAGGGAGAGAAAGAGAGGGAAGGAGAGAGAGAGAGAGGGAAGGAGAGAGAGAGAGGAGGGAGAGAAGGGGGAAGTGATGAGGAAAATGGGGGAATTCACCGTTTCTCTCAGAGGTTTATAAACACATATTCAATCATATATTTTTAATAATATTCTTCAGAATAAACTCTGTTGCATGCCCTCTCATTACAGCTGTCACTAGAAGGGGCCTCACACGCAATCTCATTTGACATATTTATTTGTATATCATTTTCCACCTATTACAATAGTCTAATTTATAAAATAGCTCCATCTATATTTTAAAATAACTCTTCCAGCCTCAATAAACAAATAAATATACACACACACATAGTGGTTTTGTTCAATCCAAATTTGTACAGGAATTGGCTACCAAATGTGTTAATACAGATTGCTGTAATCAAGTTAATTCCTTAAGAAAGCATAGTTTACAGGTGAGGAAGTCATTGGTGTGTTTTATCTGAAACACCAGCCCTCACCCAGCAGTTAAAAAGCCTCCTGAAACCAGTATAATTTTGTTATCCAGTGTGTTACCCTAAGACATTCCATAAAAAGGAAAAGAGGCTCAGTGCATCAGCCCAGCGTGTTGATGTACCAGGTTCAACTCCTGGCCAGGGCACACAGGCGAAGTGACCATCTGCTTCTCTACCCTTCCCCTTTCTCTATATCTCTGTCTTCCCCTCCCTCAGCCAAGGCTCCACTGGAGCAAAGTTGGCCCAGGCGCTGAGGATGACTCCATGGCCTCCACCTCAGGCACTAGAATGGCTCTAATTGCAGCAGAGCAACGCCCCCTGGTGTGCTTGCTGGGTGGATCCTGGTCGGGGCACATGCGGGAGTCTGTCTCTCTGCCTCCCCACTTCTCACTTCAGAAAAATACAAAAAAAAAAAAGGCTCCTGTTTTTGAAGGCTCAAGGAGGCCAGGAGTGATGGTCTGGCCCCACCTTCAGGAGCTGTGGGCAGACTCACCAGGGTGGAGATGAAACGCCCTGAGGTGACAAGGAAAGGGACCAGCTGACCCAGGGACTGAATCCCTGAGCCCCAGTGGCGCCCTTTCCCTCTCTTTGGGAAATAAATAATTAGTGCTGGAGCCTAATGAGGTGCTGGTAACATCCTAGTGTTGGCTTGGTGGGTCCCGACGAAGCTGCCAAGCAACTGAAGGCTTTTCACATTCCTCTCCCGAGTTCTGCAGCGGTGGGTGGAGGGGCTCTCTGCCTCACCCTCCGCTTCCCCCAGGTCCAGGCTGAGAGAGCAGGGGCCGCTGCCAAGGACACAGGCGTCTATGGGGTGTCTTCCTTGCTACTGAGGGCTGAGACACGCTGGGGTGCCCCCCAGCATCCAAGTTAGAAAGAGGGCTCTGTTGTCAGGCAGTCCTGGGTTCAAAATCTTCTCTGCCCCTTCCTAGTGAAGTGACCTTGTGCACAAGAACTAACGGTATTGGTGTTTGCTGGGTACTATGCGAAATGCTTCACGTAAGTCATGATAGCCTCTAAAGAATCCTATCAAGTATATTATTATCTCTATTTTTCATACAGTTAAAAAAATTTTTTTAATTTATTGATTTTAGCAAGAGAAGAAGGGGGGGGAGAGAGAGAGAGAGAGATAGAGAGAGATGAACATCAATCTATTCCTATACGTGCCCTGACCAAGGATCAAACCAGCAACCTCTGTACTTCAGGAAAATGCTCTAACCAACCGAGCTACCAGACCAAAGCTATCTCTATTTTTCAGATGAAAAAAATGAAATGGGGTCAAGGTCCCAGAGTAGGTAGGTGGGTTCAAATCCCAGCTTTGTCACTTCTGGCGCGTACTTTCTTTGAGCTTCAGTTTCCGCGTCTGCCCGATGGGTGGAACGACTGGTTGACTTCAGAGGGCTGTGGTGAGGTGAGCGAGACGGTCCACACCAAGTCCAGCGCCTGGCACATCGGGGACACATTATCACACTGTGGTGACAGCAGAGCCTTCTCCCCTTTCAGTTCCACAAATACCAGGCTCTGTGCCAGGTGAGGAGGGAGAGACCTAGTTCCTGCCCTGCTCTGGCAAAGCTCAAAAAAACCTACATGGGGCTCCATCATAGGGCAAATAACGCTACTCGTACATGAAGAGCAGCAGTACATTCAGATGGATGTGTACAGGCTCTGAGCGCCCGGGGAAGGTGTCACAGAGGAGTGCTGTTTCTGCTGGCCCTTGAAGGGTCCGTAGCAGGGTGCCGACCAGAGCAGGAGAATCCACTCAGGCACATGGACAACAACACAAACAAAAGCAAGAGAAACGGAGGGGAGGGGGAGTGAAGAGCAGGGTGAGTAGTTTTCACCGTTGCTGGCACATCCAGAACGAAGGCAGAGGCTGGGCTGCACGGGCACAGGGGCACAGTCAGGAAGGGCCTGGGTGCTGGCCGGGGTTGAGGCCTTTGCCTGCAGACCAGGGCAGCGTGAAGGCATGACGCCAATGAGGAGCAGGTTCTGGCTTCTGTTTCAAAGAGAACACTGGGCCCTGGCCGGTTGGCTCAGCGGTAGAGCGTCTGGCGTGCGGGGGACCTGGGTTCAATTCCCTGCCAGGGCACATAGGAGAAGCACCCATTTGCTTCTCCACCCCCCCTCCTTCTTTTCTGTCTCTCTCTTCCCCTCCCGCAGCCAAGGCTCCATTGGAGCAAAGATGGCCCGGGCGCTGGGGATGGCTCCTTGGCCTCTGCCCCAGGCGCTAGAGTGGCTCTGGTTGCGGCAGAGCAACGCCCCGGAGGGGCAGAGCATCGCCCCCTGGTGGGCAGAGCGTCGCCCCTGGTGGGCGTGCCAGGTGGATCCTGGTCGGGCGCATGCGGGAGTCTGTCTGACTGTCTCTCCCCGTTTCCAGCTTCAGAAACAAACAAACAAACAAACAAACAAACAAACAAAAACAAAGAGAACACTGGCTTTTCAATACTTCCACCATCCACTACTCCATTTTCGGTGAGCATCTTCTCACTGGTGTGTCCTTCTGCAGATGTTTCAGAATGCACCATTTGTCTGGATTCCCTCTGAGTCATCTCAGACCTCTGGGGACTGACCAGACTTGCAGGGTGGACCTCACCACCCCTCCAGCCGAGAGAGGCCTATTACAAGAAGTTTCTCAAAATAGGTGCATCCCACGTAACTGACACTAGCTATGAAAAAGCTCCGGCATCTAATAGGACCTGTTAGAACAAATACACTAGATTCTGAGTCCAACGTTTAAGCAATAGATCGCTCCTCTTCTTTACACGTAATGAGGCAACAAGAGGAAATGAGTGAAACTGGCCTGGGAGTCACCTTGGGGAGGAGGGAAGGTTCACAGTTCCACACAGCCTGCACAGGTAACACAAGCTGACCTTCACTAACCTCAGCAGACATCACCTCCTCCTTCCGTCAGAACAGGGGGAGCCGAGAGGGGCGGGAAGCGGGGAGAAGTATGTACTGACCTGATCTAGTTCAATGCATTTCTCGTAGAGCATGACATTAAAAAAACCTTTTTTAAACCTTCAGCTGCAAGAAATGAAAGCAGTACAAACAGGAGGGGAAAAAAAAAATCAAGCCTAGGCGAATATTTTTCTTTAAAAGATGTGTCAGCCTGTCTGTCTTTTCTGGTTCACACTTTTGGTTTAAATGTGAACATTGTAAAGAAAAAAAAAAATAAAAGAAATATATAAAAATTTTCCTTGCCAATATCAATATAAAAAAATGAACGTATGTATCAACAGATACTTTGTTGCACAAGGGCAAAAAAACCGATGTGGGCTGATGACAAGCCGTTGACGTGAGCGTCTCCCCAACATCCAAGTCCCCAAACAACACAAGCTTTCCCAGTGCCCCTCTACTCGGTCACAACACGGCATGGCATGTATTCTCTCTGTTTATTAGGATGGAAATCGAGTTTCTGGACAAACCTGTACAAAGATCCCTTTAGCTAAGGGCCTTTTAGAAGTCAGACGAGCAAACTTCCCTCCGGGTCACAGAAGGACAAACGGACAAGCTGGTCTAACAAAGCTGCCTGCCTCTTTTTGAAGAAAGCCTGTCTTTATGACAGAAAGAAGCTGCTGCTCTTGACTGAAGGGCAGTAGGCGTTTGAAATGCAAACAATGATTGGAGGGGGAAATAAAAACCTGGGTTTTAATTTTGCAGTGCTGATTATAAAGCTGCAGCACCGAAATTTAGGCAAACACTTAAAATGTGACTGAGGAAACACTTGGAAAACCCTCCAAGGTTTTAGGCACAGAAGCCGAGGCCGATACGGCACATTTCATTTATCACTCCCCACTGCCGCCACCTCAAATGACAAGGACAGAGACGTGTTACAGACTGATTTTAATACCCAACTCTCAGGATAGACTTAATGTTTTTTTTTTAAATCAAATAAAGGTGAATTGTAATAAAAGAACATGGTGCTGCTTCTCTATTATGGGTCATTGCAAACTTACACACAACAAAACCAAACCAACAGCAACCTCTGGAGAGAAAGTCTAAGCTTTGAAAGGTCTCTCCCTGTAACAATAGGACTTTATAAGTAATCCAGACAACACAAATCATCAAGGAATGCTTCTGTTTTTCATGTCTTTGGGGACTCTGCCAGTGGAGACGGCGGGGAGACAGGGACCTGGAAGATCCAGCCAGTTTCCTACCTTGCTGCTTGCTGCAGAGTTGGGGCACCTGTCAGCACTGCTGGCCCTTCAGGATCTCACCATGCTGGTGTCCTACTCTGTTCAGGAGGGCATGGGAGCTCCATTTTCATCTCCAGCAGAATCTTCCCTTGTTTTGCTCAAGCCCGGAGCAGCCACCCAAGGCCATGCCGTGCGCCACCTCGGCTCCGAGCACAGAATGGGACCATGGCAAATGGAGGAGACTGCAGGGAAGTTCCTTCAATGGCCACAAGCCAGCCACCAACTGCGAATATCCACAGCTCAAGGGACAGCAGCCCCTTCCCTGGTTCGTCTGCATTTCACTTCCATCTCACTGAGTCCTGGCTGTGAAGCCACCAGATGGCTGAGTTCTCTGATCCTGGTGTGGCAGGAAGTCAAGCCTGCTGCAGAAGCGAGCCAGGCTCAGGAGGTCTGAGCCTACTCTGGGCAGCCTAGTCACCCGAGCATGCCTCTCTGGGGAGCACCAGGCAGACGTTGCTAAGCTAGTCAGACCAGAGCTCAGCTCCGGCAGGCCATGGGGACAGAGGCAGCAGCAGGAAAAGGCAAGCCTGAGTAGAGGAGGAGCCAAAGGGTCTCAGAGCCCCCCTGTAATCCGTACTGGGGGCTGGGGGGAGATGTGCCACAGACTATTTCCTAAAGTAAGTGCTGCAAAGTCACACTGCTGGGGGTCACTGCAACAAAACTCACATGTTCCACCCTCCACCTGCCACTCAAAATATGAGCCATAGATCAACAGTTCAGCATCACCTTTTAGAACCACAGAATCCCAGACCTTCTGAATCAGACGCTACAGTTCAGCAAGATGCCCACATGGTTCTAGTGCACATTGAAGAGTGAGAAGCCCTGGTCTCCATGGTGGAGAACAGAAGATGACCCACAGGGGTGAAACCGAAGTGCTTCCATGTAGATTTCTTCCCTCCCTCCCTTTCTCCCTTCCTTCCTTCTTTCCTTCCTTCTTCCCTCCCTCCCTTCCTTTCTCCCTTTCTTATTTTCTTTCCTTCTTCCTTTCTTTTTAAGTGAGAGGAGGGGAGACAGTGAGGCAGACTCCCTCATGTGCCCTGGCCAGGATCCACCCAGCAACCCCATCTAGGGTCAATGCTTGAATCAACTGAGCTACTTTCAGTGCCTGAGGCTGAATCACTTGGACCAAGTGAGCTATTCTCAGTGCCTGAGGCTGACACTCAAACCAATCAAGCCACTGGTGGTAGGAGGGGAAGAGAGAAAGAGGGAGAGGGTGGGGGAGAGAAGCAGATGGTCGCTTCTCCTGTGTGCCCTGACTGGGAATTGAACCCAAGATGTCCATACGCCAGGCCAATGCTCTATCCACTGAGCCATGAGCCAGGACCTAGATTTATTTCTTATCATGTCCCTTTTAATTCCTATGTTTTGTGTAGATGTTATACTTTACACAATATTTCAATAACATGGCACATACACATTTAAAAAACAAACACAACATCTAATAGAGGAACAAGCTATTTTTTTTTATTTTTTTTAACAAGCTATTTTTTACACAACCAAAACTGCTTAGAGACCACGACTGAAATCAGAAATTCCTTAATCTTCTTAAGTTATGAACACTTTTGAGAAACTGCTGAAAGCTATGGACCCCGTGTCACATACTGTGCAAAATGTGCGTCCAGTTTGAGTCGGTTCACAGACCCCTCCCCACAGAGCCTACGCTAGCATCCCTCTCCTGGGTCAGGGCAGGAGGGGATCCTGGATGAGCTGGTCCTTTCAGCATATCCTGCAAGTTTCCACATACAAAGACTTGGTTGTGTTTGCTCTAAACTGACTCAGCCGTGGCACATGGCATTGCTGTAACTCACACATCACCCTGAATTTTAGCACACAGACTCAACCTCACTGCTGCCCTGGGTCTGAGCTTGTCCTCACCAAACTCCTAGCAGGGGAGGAACTGAGCAAGTGGGAAAATCACCGCACAGCAATGCTGCCAAGGTCCTTGCGTCTTTCACAAAATACCAGGTGAATTTTCACAAGTTTAACAAAATGCCATGTGGCACTAATTTCCACAGCATTCTGGCTTAGCTTACCTAAGAATCTAGACACATATCACCTCCAAAAGCAGTTTAATTTTAAAAATCCACAATTTTGCCAATAACATACACAATCACACAGAGAGCCAGGGATTATAAAACAGTGGATTCATCACTCCTATTTAAATCAATACACACACGCACAATTTTCATAATAATCCATAGCAACGCCTGTTTGATACGGGAGTTGGCAGGGCAGCGAGCTCAGGAAAGGCTGAGCACTTTGGAAGTCTGACAGCCCCCGTGTCTGGAATTCGGTCCGGCCCGGGGTCCCTTTATTGTGGTTCAGCTGTCAGTGTGGCCTTGCGGCAAGCATTTCTCGCACTAGCAGGAAGCTCTTTGTCCACCTACTGAAAGATGAAACACATTCTAACACACAGGAGACAGTTCTCCAGACAAAGCCCCTTTAAGCTCCTTCTTGGAATGGAACAGATGGTGAAAGGAGATTGACTGATATCCAGGAATTCTCAAGCTTTCAGAATACACCTGAGTCACCTGGGGAACCTGAGAATAAACCTGCACCTTCCAAGACCCCCGCTTCGGGGCGAGAGAATGGGTACCGGGGCCCAAACCCTGCATTTTTAAATAAGCTTTAATTTGTTTCAGAGCCTTTTGAGGTTTACAGAGAAACTGCACAGAAAGTAGAGTTTCCACATCCTCTCTCCCTCCTACTGCCAGTTTCCCCTATTATTAACAGCTTGCCTTAGTGTGATACATTGTTAAAGTTGAAGAATATTGATACATTATTTGATAACTGTTTGATACTAATAACGACTATTGATCATTAGTTGTATTAACCAAAGTCCACAGTTTACACTGGGTTCACTCTGTGTGTAGCTCTGTAGGCTCTGGCAAATGATAAGATTTTGTATCCACTCTCACAGGATCTCACAAGTAGAGTTTCATTACCGGAGAAATTCTATCCTCCCCCCTGCTCGCTCCTTCCCCCGAACCTGCAGTTTCTAACAGACATGCAAGTAATTCCTTACAGGTAGTGAGGATCAAGCTGTCAGAAATGCTGCCTTAAATCTTGAGACCGGGATGGAGGAACTGTGAGCCAGACTGGCCTCAGTTTCCCTAAAAGCTAAATAGTCACCATCATGTGACTACAGCATCACGGTCATTTAAATTTCAAATCCTCACAATGACTAGCCTTGGCCCTCTACATTAAGGGGACAACGTGCAGGTGAACAGGTCCTGATCCCTGACAGCCCCTCCATCTCAGGTTAAGGCTTGATTAGAGTTGTTAGGACTCTAAGGTTTTCCCAAAAGATCAGTGGATTCATCGTCTTAGACACACGAGCCTAAAGAACACTACAGCTGTGGGAGCCAGATTGAGAGGGCCCGTGAGTGAGCCGCGCCCGGCCTGCAGAATGCAGAGTCCGTGGGCAATGTGTGGGTGGCGCAGCAGGGGCGTTCGTGGTTAGATGCCAGTACCCTGGAAAAGCCTTCCGCTTTGTCAAAACAATCCTTCCTCCCAGGTAGTTCTTATACACTGAGACGTGCTCACCAGTCTTCTGGACGCTGCTATACCTTACTTATTGTTCCTGGGACTTCAGACATGGCTTCCCAATGCCCAAAGATTCACTTTTCCATTCAGTCAGTGGAATTTATGACGGCATTCAAGATAGTGTGTTCCCGTTCAAAGATGACTAGCACCCCAGGGGTAGGATTCAGACACCCAGTGTCTCTTTCTCGTCCGGTTGCAGGCAGACACCCTCAGGAAACAACCAGAGACATTACCAAGCTGGGGAGCAGCCAGATGGTGCTTTAGTTTAGGTTCCTGCAAGTTTCACCTTGTCTTATCTAGACTGCAGCTGAAGGAAATGCCGAGGTGTACTGAGAACAGCAGAGTCAGGAGGCGCCTCACCCCTCCTGCAGGCTGAGGTACAGAGCCGGCCTCGGGGACATCACCACCCCAGCAAAGGTTTCTGGAAGCAGCCATGGGGCCGCACTGGAGTCATACGCAGGCTGTTGCCCTAGAGACGGTGCACATTTTGAGGTGGTGTCTTTGTTCAGTAAACATTTATGCAGCCCCTACTGTGAGGCAGGCACTGACTCGTGTGCTAGGAATGAGAATCAGACTGAGTCCTTGACCTTGATGGGGCTTCGTGTCTGGATGGGAAAAACAGACGTGCAGATGTTGGCGTAGGGTTCAGCAAGGGCCAGAGCAGGGAGAGGGCAGAAAGGGCCTCTTAGATAAAGGAACCCTCAAGTGGCATCCTGCAGGATGAGAAGGTGCCCCTGGGGTTGGGGCAAGAAAACTAGAGAGTTCACATAGACAGACATACACGTGCCAACACAAAGGACCTATAACGCATAATGAATTCATCATGTGGTCTTAGATGCTAAATTTCTACCAGGTAACATTTTCATTAAGAAAATCATTATTCTGCCTGACCAGGCAGTGGTGCAGTGGATAGAGCATCGGACTGGGATGTGGAGGACCCAGGTTCAAGACCCCGGGGTCGCCAGCTTGAGCACGAGCTCATCTGGTTTGAGCAAGACGCATCAGCTTGAGCCCAAGGTCGCTGGCTCAAGCAAGGAGTCACTCAGTCTGCTGTAGCCACATACACCCCCCCCCCCCCGCCCCCGGTCAAGGCACAAATGAGAAATCAATCAATGAACAACTAAGGAACCGCAACAAAGAATTGATGTTTCTCATCTCTCTCCCTTCCTGTCTGTCTGTCCCTATCTGTCCCTCTCTCTGACTCTGTCTCTCCCACAAAAAAATAAAATAAAAATAAATCATTATTCTGGACACTCATTTTAAATGGGATTTGATAAACATACTACCAATACAAAGAAATACATATACAGGCCTCTGGCCTTTAGGCAAAATTGGGTGACCCGAGGATGCTTCTATTACCTGTCACTAAGTCCAGCAGACACGAGAGCTGACGACACAGGATGCCTGACCCTGCTCCCTTTGCCGCCTGGCCACAGTGCCCTGGGTCACCTTCAGACACGGAAAGAAGCCAAGTGCCTAGAAAGCCTGGCTCTCAGCAAGAGTGGGCCCATCTCTGGGGTGGAGCAGGAGCTTGAAAGAGCACGTTTGATGTTATAAACTCACCATTTTAAACCAACAAATAAAAAGGCCCAGTGCTTGTTTTTTAATATACATATATAATATATTCTATAGATCAAGTGTGATCAAATTTTGGTTGGTATGGAACTGCTAAAGGCACAGTAATTTTCAAAAGTCACACCTATTCTTACCCTCACCACATATACCCCCCCCCCCATTTCACAGTGTGATGTCTTTATGTTAAGCAGAAAGGGGTATGAGGCTTCTTTTTAAAGTTTGGGGAAAAAAACTGAGATAAAATTCATGAGGATGGGAAGCTATCATTTCTCACTTCAGAAAGCAAACTCCTCCAGGCTCCCTCCACATGGAGAGAAACTCTCCAAAAGGGAGCCCTGCGGCTGCAGAAGCGACACAGGATGCAGTCTCATCGAGGGAGAGGCTGTGGCTGCAGAAGTGACATAGGATGCAGTCTCATCGAGGGAGAGGCTGTGGCTGCAGAAGTGACATAGGATGCAGTCTCATCGAGGGAGGGGCTGTGGCTGAGAGAGCGGCTCCGGCACATCTCACGGCTGCCTCTGAGGTATCACTGTCCCACGCTCATAAAATAAAATTTAAAAAGCCACCTGCATTGAATAATTCTGGTAAAATTGGACATGATAGAAATTCTTAAAAAAAAAAAAAAACACCAAAAACTAAAAAAAAACAACCAACCTCAGAACAAAATCCTAAGGTGAAAAGGCATCCTATGCAAACCAAGTGTCACTGGAAAAGAAGAAACTCAACCTAGCCTCCAGCTGGGCATAGCTCAAGTCCTGCCCCAGTGCCTCCCACGAGAGCCACAAAAACATGCCCTTTTCTGCCAAGGCCCTACTCTACACAGTGCCTGCGGGGTCCGACCCGGTGAAACTCCAGCAAACAGGTGCTGCGCTCCTCAGTGACTAGAACGCAGTGCTCATCCTCCCACGGATGAGAGGTGTTCTCCCTCCGCCAGGCTCGGCCTCACCCTGTACCTCACTGTCGAAATACAGGGTGCCTTTTAAGATCACCTCCCCACCTCCCACTTAGGACACCAGACGGAAAAGGCTGTACCTCTCAAACTTCACCTTAACGGCAACTGAGCGTTGAGGAAAATACTAATTACACACAGTCTCATGGAACTGCAGAATATTAGAGCTGGCAGGCAATGTTCCAAGATGACTTGGTCTAATAATTTTTCACATGAACTGTTTGCTGATCTATTTCCTTGTGTTCCAGCCTCTCACCCAACAAGTTCAACAAAGGCAGGATGATTATTATTACTTTTGGGCCAATATGTTTGCTTCACTATTCCCGACCCTAAAACTGTGCCGAGAACTTTGAGACTGGTATCTAATAAATGTCCTTGGTGGACTGAATAAAAAAGTGATAAACAAGAATTAAGTTGCTTTTATGCAAATTGTCATGTGTTCAGCATTTGGGAAACAGATCGAGAAAAAAGTCATCCTTGTATCTATTTAGAGGAAAGTCAGATACTATTAGTATGTCACCTTAAGGCTCCAAGGAAGACGTCTGGAAAGATGGTGCCTCCCAGGAAGCTCATAAGAAATGGCTTGGAGGGCGAATTCCTAGGTCCCATTCAGGGAACAGACAGCATGGCTGGAGCAGAGTCTACCGTGTAGGGAACAATGTCATCATCAAACTCCGTGGCCTCCTGAACCTGAGCTGAAGGCAGTCTTGCTGCTCCATGGCTGAATTTCTCATTGTCCAGGACTTTTTGGGTTTTTTTCGAAGCTGGAAACGGGGAGTCAGTCAGACTCCTGCATGCGCCCGACTGGGATCCACCCGGCATGCCCACCAGGGGGCGATGTTCTGCCCCTCTGGGGTGTCACTCTGTTGCATTGAGAGCCATTCTAGTGCCTGAGGCAGAGGCCACAGAGCCATCCCCAGCGCCTGGGCCATCTTTGCTCCAATGGAGCCTCGGCTGCGGGAGGGGAAGAGAGAGACAGAGAGGAAGGAGAGGGGGAGGGGTGGAGAAGCAGATGGGCGCTTCTCCTGTGTGCCCTGGCCAGGAATCGAACCCAGGACTCCTGCACACCAGGCCGATGCTCTACCGCCGAGCCAACCGGCCAGGGCCTGTCCAGAACTTTTTAAAAAGGAGTAAGTAAAAAGGAAAACCTATAGAAGATGGAGTTCAGTTTGAAAGGCAAAACTGCTTCTTCCTAGAATTTTAACGTGTATGGCCCAGATGGTGCCACAGGCGTTTTGGTAAGAGGGGCAGGTGCAGCACAGATTGTGGTGACGAGCATGCGCCTCCCCAGGGTAAGGCGACTGCCGGAGCTCTGAAGGTGACTTGGGCATGAGATGCCCAGAAGCCAAGTGGCTAAGCACCCAAGCAAATGGGCTGGCTTGGGGACAAAGAGCAGCACAGGGCGGTGTCACTTGGGAGTGGCAGGGGTCCCCCAGTGGCAGCTGCAGCACTCAGTGGGGAGGGCAGGCTAAAAGGAAGCCAGAACACAGGCCAGTGACCTCCAGAGCAGAAGTCAAAAAGTTGGTTGCCTAGAGGATACTCAAATTACCCTCTATCAGTACAGGAGGAACTGTAGTCATAACAGCTGTGGTGTCCACAGACAAAAGAACAGGGTCCCTGACTTTCCTTTTCTCACTTTTTAACTTGTTCAAATGCTTCCACTTTGACAAGGATGGGATGGGATGCAGGTCAGCTGAAGTAGTTATGCAGAGAGGGCTGGGGCTAAGCTGACTTCCCTGGACCCTGTACAGTTAGAGTGAGCTTATTCAGTATCGTAACATTTTCACACTTGATCGATCGTTTACACTATACATCCCTCAGAGTGCAAGTTCCACTAACAGCCCGGATGGTGTGCAGACTCTGAGCTCACAGGGATCCTCCATCGCTACAGTCCACTGCCTCCAAAGCCCTGTAACTCCCAGATGAGAACCCGCAGCAGGGAAAAGAGGTGCGCACGAGTTTTGTGTTTATTAAAAGAGGACATGGGTGAGATCATTTTCAGAAGGAACAGCATTGGCGCCCTGCTCCACCCCCAGGCTAGCGTGACCTGTGAGAACCTAGAAGAGGTTTTTCTTCTTGCCAAGAAGACCTCTCTCTCTCAAACACGGCACCCAGCTCTGTTCCATCTGTATGAGCCTCAGTGATTCCTATGGGAACCTGGACACCCCAATCTCTAAAGGTCACGTCTCAGTCTCGCACTTCATGCAGAAGTCCCTTCTGTAACATGTGGACACACAGTTTCCCACGTTCTGCTTGATTACTTTCAGGAACAGGAGGCTCATGTCCTTGTGAGAAAGCCCAGCCCACTTTGGACAGTGTATTTTTTCTTACACTGATAAATGGTCAGCCTGGTGTGGAGGAAATGAAAATTTTAAGTATAACTTCCACCTAGGGTTCAAGTTTGGTCCTCTGGAACCCATGCCCTTCTAAGAACTTTCCACACCGAGCAGATCTAGTTTCTACAAACATTTTACTACGTTTTGGGTTTTGAACCCTTCACCTTCCTTGTTTCCTTTCCCTAAACAAACCACTGCCTGATTCTGAATTCCTTAAAACCTGGCACTGAGAACAAAACAGTCTTTGTCTGACTTGCAGATGCTCTGTTGCTGCCCACATCATTATTCTATTAATCTGGTTAAAGGCTGGGATTTATAGAGCTCTCTAGAACCGAGGTACATCGTTGGGTCTCAGAGTCTAAAACCCAGCAGGTGGCAGCAACCAGGAAGGGGCCTGGATCTCAAATGCTGAGTCCTCAAGTTTCCCCAAACTGACTGCACCCTGTGGAAGCTGTATGACCTTGGACAAGTGACTTCTCTCGTCCTCAGTTTCCATGTCTGTAAAACGGGGAAGATAACATGTTATAGGCCTCCTAGGACTTCTGTACGAATTTAGGGAGATAATACTTGACAGTACCTGCTATGTGAGAAGCCCCGACAAACACCGGCTGCCATTCTTTCTATGAATTACTACTATTCTCTCTCCCTTCATTCTGCACACATTATGGAGCGTACACAGCACATCTGGCAGAAGTTAGAAATGCAGGCGTAAAATGACACAATCCCTGTGCTCAAGGATATCTTGGTCAAGGGGACTGTTACACAAACAGTCAAAGCCAAAAAGAACTGGGAGGTATTTACAGGCATTTGGGAAGCCAGAGGAGGGAGGCCTGATGTCTGCTGGGGTTGCCCAGGAAGGCTCCTAGCTGCAGCAACTCTTAAAGGACTATGGCAGGTGGAAGGCAATCGAGTACAGAGGCACTGACAGCACAGACACGGGCAAACGCAGAGTTATAAGAGCTTGGTATCACCTGGCCAGGCGGTGGCGCAGTGGATAGAACATTGGACTGGAACATAAGAGGACACAGGTTCGAAACCCCGAGGTCACCGGCTTGAGCACGGGCTCATCTGGTTTGAACAAGGGGTCACTTGGTTGACTGCAGCCCCCCAGTCAAGGCACACATGAGAAAGCAATCAATGAACAGCTAGGGTGGCCGCAACAAAGAATTGATGCTTCTCATCCCTCTCCCTTCCTGTCTGTCTGTCCCTCTCTGTCCCTCTCTCTGTCTTTGTCACAAGAAAAAGGAGCTTTTTATCTATAGCCACAAAAAAATAAAATAAAATAAAGGAGCTTGTTATCTATAGCATAGAAAGCACCAGTGGCTCAGAATGGCAGGACCAGGATGCGAGTGAGGGAGCGGTGGGCAGGGAGGGGATGTAGGAGAAACAGAAATGAGTCAAGGCAAGTGGATCACTCATTCGTTCCCCAAATAAAATAGAGGGCCTGCTTTATGCTATGCACTCTACTGGGCACAACTTGGATGTCATACTGTGCAACAGAGGGTAGGGTATGGCAGACTGAATTTTCCAAAGGTGGGCACAGCAACATCTCCTCCTACCCACATGGTCTTCAGGGTGACCTTGCCACCCTCCCATTGAGACATAGGACCTATGTTCCCTCCTTCTGGATCTGGAGGGCTGAGACTGCTTTGGTTAACCCAGTACAGCGGAAGTGACACTGTGTGACTTCCATGGGTAATGATGCAAGGTGATGCAGCTTCACTTTGCTCACCACAATACTCACCTTTGGGGACTCTGAGCTCCCAGGTAAGAAACCTACCTGGCCTACCGCCTCCGTGTTGTGAGGAAGCCATGCCATGTAGAGAGGTCACGGGTGTCCTACTTTTAATTCGTCCCAGACCACGAGTCAGTTCTGTGGGTCAACAAGCTTTGGAATGGCATGGACCCCGCCCCCCGCCCCCTGCAGCTATCAAGCCAGCTCTACCTCCCAGCCGAGGCTCCGGATGAGGCAGAGCACACAAGCCGTCGCCGCCGTACCTGTGCCCACTCCTGAGGCAGAGGTTCCGTGAGCATGATGAAAGGCTGGTTTCCAGCAGCTGGATTTTGGGGCCAGCTGTTAATCAGCAATGGAAACTAAAAGACGGAGTTTGCCGAGAAGGCAAGGTGGAGACAGGTGGTAATGTCGTCAGCTTTTTACTCAAGAAAGGTTTTTCTCACAAAAAGGTAGGCCTGGGCCTGCCAGATGGGCACAGAGCTCAGAGGCAAGAAAAGCAATGCAGGGGCGGCCACCGTCCTTCGCGGGAGAGACGGGAGCTGTGAGGCTACAGAGAATGCAGTGAGAGATGTCGGAGACACAGAATGTACCAACTTAGTGCCAGCGTTCCCAAGAGAAGGGGGTGAAGAGTCAGAGCTACTTTCTAAGTCTGGCTGTGGAAGAGAAATGGACGTGGGAACACAGGAGGAGAAACAAGTGGGGGGGGGGAGGAGAAAGAGGAGTGAGATAGTTGACATTTTTAAACCCTGCAAGACAGTGGCTGCGCTCCTGCGCTGTGGTCGGCCTGTCCGCCCGAGTCCTGGCTCCTGAACGCACCCGCTCCCTAGAGGGTCACTACCCTCTAAGTCTCTGCGTCCTCAGCAGGAGAATGGGCAGAAGACCACGTAGATTAGTGAGGATGAAACAAGATAACAGGTCTCAAGTGTACGGCATTCAGAAACGCCAATAGACAGTAGCGGCTACTATTAATGGTATTACAGTGGTTGTGATGAATAACTCCTAGGCAAACTCAGTAAGAAGCTAGGCCAGTTCTTTGCATCTGGAGGGCTTGGCTGCAGGACAATCAATGAAAGCTGTTCCCAGGGAACTGTACAAATATCTCTGGTGAGTGGCTTGTTCGACCGTGAAGCCTGTGTCAATGTCTACCATAGCTACGCCTGTCTGCGAAGGCGTGAGGGAAGCCAGTCCGTTCGTGGGCCTCAATGTTGGTCTCCCCTCCTCTCCGCAAACTCAATGGTTGAGTGGTTTTAATTAACAGCTCCCACAGAGTAAAGGAAAAGTCACCCGATTAATAAAGCTCTAACTTGCCATGCATGGTTCTGAGGTCTCCAGGTGGCGCTAAGCTGGTAATTGTGTTCTGTTTGGGTGCACGGCGGGTGGGGGGCGGCGGGAGTAGAACTTCCTCGGAGAAATTCAGGCGCTGCACCTCCAGAGGCTGCGGCCATGGTGACCGGAAAGTCCGCTTCTGTGAGACTTCACAAGAGGAAGCCACGCCGCGGCAAGGCGCTTCAGTAAATCACCGTGCGAACCGGGCTCCCGATCAGAACCTTCGTGCCTCTGGCCACCTCCCTGGTTTTCATTTCCAACACCCACGAGACCAGTTCTGCCCCCGTTTACTTTACGCACACCCACCTGGGGAATGTTGACACAAGTGTTTCTAATGCTACAGTCAAGACCTGTGACGTACAATTGAAATGAAACACATCATAACGCTTTCGAGGCAAAGAAAAGTATCTGCCTTGACGACTGCCCCGGCCAGCCTCCGTGGTCCTTGCGTAAAGCATTCCCTGAGTATTTTAAGTTCCTATGTGATGCGGCCCTCTGGGCCTTACCCTTTGGACCATCACATTTTAATTTTTTTATGCCTCCCTAAAATGGCACAAGGGATAGCCAGAGCTCCCAATGTCCAGAGGGTACCCATTCCTCCTCGGTCTTGCCTTCCATCTATTCAGAGCACGGGGTCTAGCTACAGCGGAAAGCCACACTACAAAGCTCTTCGAGGCCCTGGCCGGTTGGCTCAGCGGTAGAGCGTCGGCCTGGTGTGCGGGGGACCTGGGTTCGATTCCCGGCCAGGGCACATAGGAGAAGCGCCCATTTGCTTCTCCACCCCCTCTTCCTCTCTGTCTCTCTCTTTCCCTCCCGCAGCCAAGGCTCCATTGGAGCAAAGATGGCCCGGGCGCTGGGGATGGCTCCTTGGCCTCTGCCCCAGGCGCTAGAGTGGCTCTGGTCGCAGCAGAGCGACGCCCCGGAGGGGCAGAGCATCGCCCCCTGGTGGGCAGAGCGTCGCTCCTGGTGAGCGTGCCGGGTGGATCCCGGTCGGCGCATGCAGGAGTCTGTCTGACCCCGTTTCCAGCTTCAGAAAAATACAAAAAAAAAAAAAAAGCTCTCCGAGCAAGGGCTTTGAATCCAGCCCAGTTGAACATGTGGTCCTAGCAGTTACCACCTGTGTGACCTGTTCAAGCAGCTTAACTTCTCCGATCTTGGTCGCCTCATCTGCAGAGAGGATGGAAAAACAGCCTCTCTCTCCAAGAACTGCTATAAAAAATTAGTGAGAACATTACAGGGAAAGAGCTCAACACAGTGCCTAGCCTGTAACAGAGACTCCAAAGCAGCTGAGCAGCGAGGAGTTACAGACCCACCCGCCGCAGGCCAGGCAAAAAGACCCGTGTGGGCAGGCTCTGCTGGTTGACTTCTCTTTGGCCTTCCTCTTTCAGAGCCAACACCACATTTACTCTGTCCCGTGTTTCTGACAACTTCACCCTTTCAAGTGCACTGTTCAAGTATGTGAGACTTCTCGTTTCAAACAGACGACTGGGTGAGTACAAGCACAGAGCTCTGGGAACTGGGATCTGGACCCCGACGATGCAGCCGAGGGAACCACAGGCCCCCGTCTCCCACTTGCCCAACATCAAGAAGCGCATGTGGGCTTGATTTACGGCTAGAAGACTCAGGAGGCAGACTTGGGCCACTCCTTAGACTCGGAATCTTATTTCACTTGGGGTTTCAAAAATCATCAGCCCTCCAGAGCTGCCCAGGCCCCAGGTGTCTGTCTCATTCTGTAGTTATTTTGGGATTAAGAGGAAAGGTTGAAACCTCCATTTCTCAGGGAGATTTCTTATCAGGACCCTGCGGATTCTGGAAGGGACTGCAGCGATTCTTCTAAGGCACGCACAGTCTTGATTTGTGGTCCTATCCCAGGCAGGACACATTAGCCTTGAGTCCTCACAGATGTTTCTAGAGGCAGCTGATGGGCTGCTCTGTCTCAGGGCTGCAGGTATGCTGCCTCCTGTCCCAGATGCCCCATTCCCGCTGGTTGTACAGTTAGGCCTGCCTGCAGACTGTGATAATTAATTTCACGTGTCAATGTGGCTACGGCATGATGCCAGATATCTGGGCAAACACCAGTCTAGATGTGGTCGTGAAGGTACCTTTCAGAGGAGAGTCACATTTAATTCAGTAGACTTTAAATAAAACAGATGATCCTCTAGCATGTGGGTGGGCCGCATCTAATCAGTTGAAGAAAGAAAGAAATATCAGTTGCCATTCCCCAAGGAAGAGAAAATTGTGCTTCCGGCTGCCTTTGGACTGGAGTTGCAACGTTTTTCTCTAGAGAACCCTGACTAATACATAGACCAACCCTGACCCAGCCAGCAGATATCTGGTCACCAAATGCAAGAACAGAAAAAGCATGCATTATTTTAGTGACTCTTGTAAGCACGATGAAGGGTTCAAAGGCCAAATGGATGCAACCACTCTGAGAAGCGAAAGGAAGCTACCATGCTGTGTGTGCCGGCCACTTTATAAACACCATCTCCTTTCTTTCTTTCTCCCCACACCCTGAAGAAGCAGGTTCCCACTGAACAGATGGGAAACAGGCTCAGAAAAGCGAGCAGTCTCCCTCAGGCCACACAGCCCGAGAGCAAGGTCAGGTCTTCTGACCCCACAGCTCGAGTTCCTTCCATCGTACCGCACCCCGAGAGCAGCCTCACAACAGGATCGGGAGTTCTCAACAGAACTTAAGTTTCTTATCTTGATCGGAGTAAACGCACATATGGCTTACATTTTTTTTTTAATTTTTATTTTTTTGAGTCTTTCAACATGGGCTTACTGTCTCAGGGCCAAATACTCCCAGCCTCATCCAAATGTTTCCTTTCATATTCACCTCAACTCGAACTTGGAATCCTCCAGCCTTTCCACCGTAAATCTGTTGAGCCACTCAGTAGCTGCTGACCCTTGAAAAATAACTGGGAGGGGCATTTTGTTTTTAATGATCTATATCAGGGGCCCCCAAACTTTTTACACAGGGGGCCAGTTCACTGTCCCTCAGACCATTGGAGGGCTCCCACATACAGTGCTCCTCTCACTGACCACCAATGAGAGAGTTGCCCCTTCTGGAAGTGCAGTGGGGGCCGGATAAATGGCCTTAGGGGGCCAAATTGCGGCCCGCGGGCCATAGTTTGGGGACGCCTGATCTATATGCTTAAAAAAGTATAAAGATATATACATCACACACATACTTATGGGCTAGGTTTTCTAGAGGGAGCTATACAAAAATTTAACAAAACTATTCAAAAGCTTAACAGGACACACGGGACCTCAGTGTCTATCTGTGACACCTCAGGTCTCTCCACCCAGGTACTTTTGCAAAGCACTGAGCAGAGAAAGAGGAGCCTGCGGACTCAGACCAGGACATGGCGGCAGAGAGGGTGGTCCCGAGGGACCCAGGGCAGAATACCCAACCGACGTGCAGCGAAGCGACCAGGCGCCAACGTCACTGAAATTCCAGTGCACAGAGAGAAACGACAGAATGCCAAGCCATCCTTGTCATCCCTTCCCGGGACTTAAATCAGTTAAGTCACAATTACCCTCCTGGGTTTTCCTCTTCCTGAAAAGGCTATTGAGCCAGAGGGTGGGGTCATGTAGAACACTCCGCTTACAGAAGGACTGCGACACGTCCCGTCATCCGTCGAGAGCTAGGGGGTTGGACTAGGTTTCTCCTGTACAGGTAAGTACCTCTCAATAAAGGTCAGCTCACGGGCCCCAAGTTCCCCCTTCGGAGAACCTGGAAAAACCAAGAGCGAGCCCCCAAAATAAAGAGTAGCAAACGGCGCAGCCCTAAGAACGAACCTCTTCGGGCCTAGCCCAGAGCACAAAGCCTGGGACAATCGATGCTTATTAAATACTGTCAACCTGAACTAACTAAAAGACAGTCTTTATAGCGCTGATTAATGAACCCAAGGTGGAACTTCCCTCGTTCAACACCTGGGGCCAACCTGAGCAAAGCCCAGGTGCTCTGCTGATGTGGTCGCTTACCGATGCAGAGCCCTGTGAAGGGCAGGATGTCTATTGCGACCAGACGGCAGGCCGTCCGTCCAGACAGTGCGGAGGGAAGGAAGGAGTGCCTTGCTCAGCCTGATCCGTCAAGGCAGGGTGCTGGCGGCAGCGTTCCGGGGTAGTCACAGCTGCCTCTGAAAGTCAGTCCTGGTCTCACCTCCCCCCCCCCCCCCCCCCCACTGGAAGGAGATGTTGCGCTGAGGTTTGGCGATGAGTAAGGGTGGAAGAGAATGGAATATCCTGAGGGCTCTTACCCTGCACCAGGCGCGAGGTGTTCCACACACATCATACCCCATTTAGTCTTGGCAGCAGCATCACTATTATGAGTGTGACCTGGAAGAGCCTACGATGCCCCAGGCACTGTCCCAGCACCTTGCATGCCTTACCTTACTGACAGCAACTCCAGGCATCATTATTCTCATTTGCAGATGAAAAGAGCTGGCTTCCTACCAGGATAAAGTGAGAACAGGAAAGGCCCCCACGGAGCTGGCTGTAGTCTCAGATCACACCCCCACCCTCGAGCCCCACCCCCATCCTGCCTTTCACTGCTAACATTTATTACCACCTGCCTCAGGTTAGAATTAAGTGCTGACACACAGGACACTCTTCCCCACGGGGTCTCACGCTTCTCCAGGGTGAATCTTGGAAGGGCTGTAGGACTGAGTTTTCCTAAAGCCCCAGAATTACATCCCATAGGCTGCAGTGTCCTCTGCTGAAACATTCACCCAGCCCCGCCTGGGGCTGGGCTGGCCTGGTTCCTAAGGCCTGAGACAGTCAGAGGGACTGGGTGGGAGTCAAGAGGCAAGAGGGAATACCGGAAACAGATGGACGGTGCTGAGGACAAAGGTCAACTATTTCCCGGCCAGTCTCAGCATGGGCTGGGACCTGGGAGTTGTCCTCGTCTTTCTGACACCTTCATGCTTCTTGTCACACTGGGCCCCATGTCAGGCTGAGTTTAATGTGGAAAGTCTCTCTAATCCCCCTGCGAGTCTGTTCCCAGGGCCGCGGCCTCCCACTGAGCCATGCCACCTCTCCCTGGAGCCGAACAGCTCTGACCTGAGCCATCCCACTCCTGTCTTGAACTGACAATCCACCCCAGGCACCAGTCCTATAAAAATATGGCCCACGCCTATGTCCACATGCCCTGATTCTTGACCTTGGTCAGCCTGGCCACTTGTTTATCTTTGACGGCCCAGCTCACATGTCCTGAAGATGCTGCTGGTAGACCTTAGGGTAGTGACACCTGCCTAGTATTCCACCCAGGGACACGCTCATGGGAACCCCACAAGAACCTGGGATGGGGCACAGGAAAATTCAATAGCTTGCTCCAGCACACACAGCTAAGAGTGGTGGCACAAGCCGCAAAGCCAGGCTGAACCCCAGAGCCACCCTCTTCCCACCGCCCCCACCTCAGGGCAGGCTCTTTAGTTCCATCCTTGTCCCTACAGAATGCACTGCTTCACACACACCCTGCCCCCCGCCCCCACTGGTCTCTGCAGCTCACCACTCCTAGACTGACCTACACACTTCCCCGCTCCGTGAGCTCCCGGCCATGGAAGGAGGGTCTTGGGGACTGGGTCTTGTTCACTTCCCTTGGCGTCCGTGCCTTTGGCCCAGTCTCTAGGACATGACAAACTCAATAAACACTTTTAAATGGAATTTTACTGCCTTTTGCCTGCAGCCTCCTCAGAAGGCAGGCCAAAGGAGTGGCTGCCAGTTTCCAACTCCAGGAGAGCCCGTGCTTTGGAAAGCTTCGGGACCAGGAGGATGCTGCCAAGGACGGGAGGGCAGGCGGGGAGCAGCCCCCGCAGGGACCACGCAGAGGGCTGCGGTGCGCCTTCCTCCTCCCCAAGCACCCACACTTCCTCTCTGCTCTTTCTCCTTCCCCACAGGATTCAGATCTCAAAGCAAGCTCAGAAATTCAAGTCGAGGCGTAAGCCCTGTTTCTTGAGATGAGACACCCATTTTTTTTTTCTCTCTCTCTTTCCCATAAACCATGAGGCTATCCGTTATGAGTGGTGGTCCAGGCTGTCCCTGTCAAAGTGGGATCATTCTTCATTTCTCCACGGGACGGGCTGTTGGCCAATAAATCATTTTTTAATCCTGGTCTCCGCCTGGTAAACCCATGGTCACCAGCAGTGGCGAGGGGAGGCTTAGGGACGCTGGACAAGCTCCCTGCTTTCAGCATGTGGTTCACTCAACTGCTCTTTCTCCTCCGACAGAAGTGCCTCCTCAGCAGCTGGTATGGGCTGTTAGATTTCCCACACTCTGCCGTAAATCAAGTGGGCCCACTGTGATGGAAGAAGCATACAACTGATGCCTCCCCAGCCATTAGAGACAACTGATGTCAGTGGCCAGTGTCATCATTCAGCCAAACCGGCCATGTCAGCTGACATCACAACCATGCGGGGGAGCTGTCGCTTGCTGTGCAGCCCTCGGGTAGATGAACCCTGCCCCTGCCTGACTCTCTGGGCTTGCTTACTCCACCCACCGAGCCGCTTACCCAAACAGGAGTCTCCATATTTGCCTAGGATACTGGACACCAAGGAAAATATCAGACAGGAAGTTTTAAGAAGATGGCACTCCCCGAGGTCACCAGCTTGAGCGCGGGCTCATCTGGCTTGAGCAAAAAGCTCACCAGCTTGGACCCAAGGTTGCTGGCTTGAGCAAGGGGTTACTCGGTCTGCTGAAGGCCCGCAGTCAAGGCACATATGAGAAAGCAATGAACAACTAAGGTGTTGCAACGAAAAACTGATAATTGATGCTTCTCATCTCTCTCCGTTCCTGTCTGTCCCTATCTATCCCTCTCTCTCACTCTCCCTTTGTCCCTGTAAAAAAAAAAAAAAGAGGATGGCACTGCGTTAGGGGCAAGTAACTTGCCCGAGGCCCCACAGATCTGTCTACAGAGTCGGGCCTTTACCTTTCCATGAGAGCTAAACCTTTCTAACCCCACTCAACCCCACCAGTGGCTGGCTGATTGGCAACTTGGAATTTTCAAGCCTTCCAAGAGCTACACAGGCCAAGATCACTGCAGGGGGATCAACCCAGAGAAACAAGAGCCCATCCATGTCAAATCCCAGGGCTGCCTGCCACACCCTGCTGGAAGCGGCCATGACCCAGTGCCTTTCAGGACGGCCTTGCCTAAAATCGTTTGTTTTGGCTCCGGGGTGCATTTTGGCTGTAAGGAGTTTGTGGCTTCCTCTCCTTCCTATCAGTTTGCCAGGAACAACAGCCTGTCAAGGTCACGTCAGGTCTGGCCGGAGAAAAGCATGGGAAACATCTGCCAGGTAAGGACACCTTTCAAGCCATCAATGTCTCCTGCTGTGTTCTACGCTGACTAGGTGACAAACACCCCCCACCTCTGTTCCACGGTGATCAATGGAGGAAGAGGAACAGAGGCACTTCCATCCCCCTGACACCCGTGCACATGGTCCAGTACTCTGAGCTGTGTCTTTGTTCCTGTGTGGTCAATGCCCAGCTCACTGGACAAAGGTGGTCAAAGTCCTAGAGCAGGGGTAGTCAACCTTTTTATACCTACCACCCACCCTTTTGTATCTCTGTTAGTAGTAAAATTTTCTAACCACCCACCGGTTCCACAGTAATGGTGATTTGTAAAGTAGGGAAGTAACTTTACTTTATAAAACTTATAAAGCAGAGTTACAGCAAGTTAAAGCACATACTAATAATTACTTACCAAGTATTTTATGTCGGATTTTCGCTAAGTTTGGCAGAATAAATCTTTATAAAACAACTTACTATAGTTAAATCTATCTTTTTATTTATACTTTGGTTGCTCCGCTACCCCCCACCATGAAAGCTGGAACGCCCCCTAGTGGGCGGTAGGGACCAGGTTGACTACCACTGGTCTACTGGTCTAGAGTAATCGGATAGTATAAGACAGGGCCACCCTGGCCAGGTAGCTTGGTTGGTTAGAGCATCATCCTGAAACATGAAGGTTGTGGGTTTGATCCCCAGTCATGGCACATATAGATTGATATTTCTGTCTCTCTCTCTTTCCCTTCCTCTAAAATTAAAAAAAAAAAAAAAAGAATGGGGCCAAGGAGAAGTCTGTATGGCTGGGCCCTCAAGTTCAACGGGTTTCAATCTTAGGCACATATTCATTCAAAGACAGGTGACTGGTCTGCTGAAGGTCAGTTGTGGAATTCATTCAACAACTCTTTATTAATTATTGACTGTGGGGCAGGCAGGCACTAGGCCAGCCAATGAAGGCATATAAGCATTTGTTAGTGATTTGACTTTAACCTTTAAGGACTTGTAACAGGTAAGGGCTCTCTTCCTCATACTCAATGCCCTGGAACAGTCTAAATATTTTGTATGGGCACCTGGTTTGATTTTATACAGACATACCCAGATATGTATAATCCTGATATAGTGCTCCCAGGGCTATTATGTAGATAGAGCGTTGGACTAGGACCCAGAGGACCCAGGTTCAAAACCCCAAGGTCACCAGTTTGAGCTCGGGGTCGCTGGCTTGAGCGTGGGATCATAGACATGACCCCATGGTCACTGGCTTGAGCCCAAAGGTCGATGGCTTGAAGCCCAAGGTCGCTGGCTTAAACAAGGGGTTACTTGCTCTGCTATTAGTCCCTCAGGTCAATGCATGTACGAGAAAGCAATCAGTGAACAACTAAGATGCTACAACAAAGAGCTGATGCTTCTTATCTCTCTGCCTTCCTGTCTGTCTGTCCCTCTCTCTGACTTTCTCTCTGTCTCTTTCAAAAAAAGAAAAAAAAAGACAAGCCAACTATAACAATGTCCACTTCCTTGGCCCTCAGTCTTAAACCAATATACTGACTCTTAAAGAGTTAAAAGCAATCAAAACCACAGCATCATGTCCTACATTGGCCACTAGATGGAGCTATGCATTGCACCAAAAAGACACCAGAGGTGAAGCTGATTTTTTCCAAAGTGTTCTTCTGAAAATAGAATCATTGAGTTTCACAGCTGTTGGTGGCAAGTTACAGAAGCCCAAGGTCCTGTGAGGATAGGTCTGCAGACAAGACCATTCATAAAATGTCTATTAAACACTTATTTGTACTAGTCTATGAGTTTAGGAAAATAATGGGCACTGTCTGCCTTCTAGGAGCTCTAAGGCTTGAGTAGGACACACACACACACACACACACACACACACACACACACACACACACACTGTGTACACTTCTTGAGTATCCCAGGCTCTGCTGGGTACCTTTCAAGTGCTATCTCTAATTCCCAGAGGTTAAGAACTTGCTCCAGTTCACTTGGCAGAGCCAGGGCCAAATCTCAAATCTGCTTGCTTCTTAAGACAATACTCTTTCCTCAACACCATCCAGACCTTTTCAAACAGTTTCCCATGCAAAGGAAAAGCCTCACGCACAAGGCTGGCTATAAACTAAAGCCACCAGGAACACATGAGACAGCGCTAACTCTGACTGGGGAAGTCCAGCAGGGCATCAGCGAGGTGATGTTTACTTTAGGATCACTCAGATGGGCTTGATGGGAAAGGAATTCCAGGAAGAAAATGGCATGTCCTACAGCATAGAGCTTTGCCAATGCAGAAAACAGCCTTTTTAATGAATGGTAGGTAGCTAACACAGGGGCTAGTGTGGGCTGTGCGAGGAGGAATGTGGCCCGGGCTCAGGAAGACGGGACTGCTGAAGGAAGGATCATAAAGAGCCTCCTACGTTCAGTTAAGAAGTTGAGGCCCTGGCCGGTTGGCTCAGCGGTAGAGCGTCGGCCTGGCGTGCGGGGGACCCGGGTTCGATTCCCGGCCAGGGCACATAGGAGAAGAGCCCATTTGCTTCTCCACCCCCACCCCCTCCTTCCTCTCTGTCTCTCTCTTCCCCTCCCGCAGCCAAGGCTCCATTGGAACAAAGATGGCCCGGGCGCTGGGGATGGCTCCTTGGCCTCTGCCCCAGGCGCTAGAGTGGCTCTGGTCACGGCAGAGCGACCCCCCGGAGGGGCAGAGCATCGCCCCCTGGTGGGCAGAGCTTCGCCCCTGGTGGGCGTGCCGGGTGGATCCCGGTCGGGCGCATGCGGGAGTCTGTCTGACTGTCTCTCCCCGTTTCCAGCTTCAGGAAAAAAAAAAAGAAGTTGAGATCTGTCCCCATAGATAATGGGAAGCCATCTAAGGTTTCTTGGGAAAATTTCTGATGTTCAATTAAATGGTTATCACCTCCCTCCCAGGAAGGAATATGTACTCATGCTTTAGAACAGGGGTCCCCAAACTTTTTACACAGGGGGCCAGTTCACTGTCCCTCAGACTATTGGAGGGCCGGACTATAAAAAAACTATGAACAAATCCCTACGTACACTGCACATATCTTATTTTAAAGTAAAAAAACAAAACGGGAACAAATACAATATTTAAAATAAAGAACAAGTAAATTTAAATCAACAAACTGACCAGTATTTCAATGGGAACTATGCTCCTCTCACTGACCACCAATGAAAGAGGTGCCCTTTCTAGAAGTGCAGCGGGGGCGGATAAATGGCCTGGGGGGGGGGCGCATGCGGCCCGCAGGCGGTAATTTGGGGACCCCTGCTTTAGAAGGTTATAACTCAGTGCCTCCTTTGAAAAGAAAAACCATCATCTTTCCAAATACATGGACACCATGTCTGTCCCTATATTCCATACCATATGGCACTCTGAATTTTTAGAAGATGAGTAGATGGATTGACTTCACAGAATAAAACTTAGTAAGAGACATCTTTATCTGTTATTTTAAATCCTTTCCCACTAACTACAGCCAAAGCTCCATTTACCAATCTAATAAAAGGAAGTGGTGAGGTCAGGTGACAACTTGCAAAGTATATACTTAGACCTGCCTGGCCCATACTAAGTGTTAATTTACACACACACACACACACACACACACACACACACACACACACGACTAAAGGCATTCGGCACTAGGTTGTTAGTCATGTGGCTGCAGCCCCACCTTCGTGAGAACCCAATGATGCACATGGTGAATACTGTCCAGCAAAGACAGTCAACTACAGGCATCAAAAAGTAGCTGCTGCACCAAGCGGAGGTGCGGTGTCGTTTTAATAACAGATGTCACAGGTTTTCAGAAACTAGAATTTACATCCATACCAGCTCTCTAAATAAACTTGCTGTAAACTTTTACGAGAACTTTCCTCAAAGAGCCGCCTTACAGAGTCATACATTACTCATACATCAAGGCTTTTCCCACTAAAGCCAAACAAACATCTGGATGAAAACTTTAATCGTCTCATTGTTTTCCAAGTGCCGGAATGTTTGAGGTTGATAAGATACCAAGACCCCGTCTGAGACTTGGTGTCGTTATCAGATACAACCTCAAAGAGCAATCTCACTGTAGAAGGGTAAGAACCATATTCACGGGGCGGCAAGGCTTAGGGAAGCGAGGTGATGCGCCTGATATCCCAGAGCTCACCAGCAGCACAGGAGGGTTCACGCTCCATCTGCCTGAGAGCTCAGTCTGTTTTCTCTCCATTGCACCAATTGCCTCAGTAACAGGACTCATTTAGCAGATTCTGAGCAGAGACTAAATGACTGGTCCTTCAACATCTACAACTCTGTTGTGTTTATAAAAGGAAAAAGAAATGAGTACCAAGGCCATGAAATGACCGGGCCTGGACTCAGCATGTAAGGGCAAACTGATCACTTAGCTTCAAAGCTACAATTCCGCATGCCTCTCTACAGGGTGAAGTCAGGCTTAACCAGCGCTCTAAAATGTTATGACCAGAAGGAGCATTAGATGCCATCTGGGCCATCTCTCTTCCTTTGGAAGGTAAATTTTTACATTAAAGGAATGGGAGAAGAAAAACCAGACCAGACTTCTCTAGTTTCAATAATTGGGTGATTTGCTTACATGTCTGCACTTTTATCTACACTTGCTCTGAGAGCTATCGCACTTGCTCAAAAATGTAAACTTCCCAAAGCAAGGAACTGAAATGTAAACATCTGTGCTTTCTAGCAGGGGTAACGGCTCTGGTTTGAACAGCCAAGGAAGCTAGTCTCACTGGGACGTCACTGAGGTCCAGTTTTGCGTGTTTCCTTGTCTCCACCTTGTGGAAACTGTGAATACTACAGCAAAGTCAACGCTGACCAT
This sequence comes from Saccopteryx leptura, assembly GCF_036850995.1. NCBI lineage: Eukaryota > Metazoa > Chordata > Mammalia > Chiroptera > Emballonuridae > Saccopteryx > Saccopteryx leptura. Next base: position 40,222,717 of record NC_089503.1, read on the forward strand.
CTATTGAAGACGGAAGGACAGACAGATCCAACAACAAAATAAACTCAATTACAGGTTACAAAAGTCTCAAAGTAACCCGCAAATTTCTTGGTAGTATATTAAACTTGATAATGAGAACCTTAAGGCCATGCTGGTTACCAAAAGTCTCCTAATTAATAATAAAAGGATTAAATTACATGCAACTTAATTGTAGTTAACAGGCGGACGTTATTGTTTTTGTGTTTGCGAAACACTAGAAACACAACTGATGCTCTAAGTCAGGGGTCCCCAAACTACGGCCCGTGGGCCACATGCGGCCCCCTGAGGCCATTTATCTGGCCCCCGCCACACTTCCAGAAGGGGCACCTCTTTCATTGGTGGTCAGTGAGAGGAGCATAGTTCCTACTGAAATACTGGTCAGTTTGTTGATTTAAATTTACTTGTTCTTTATTTTAAATATTGTATTTGTTCCTGTTTTGTTTTTTTACTTTAAAATAAGATATGTGCAGTGTGCATAGGGATTTGTTCATAGTTTTTTTTTTAAAGTCCGGCCCTCCAACGGTCTGAGGGACAGTGAACTGGCCCTCTGTGTAAAAAGTTTGGGGACCCCTGCTCTAAGTTAACCAGATCATATATCAGTCCATTAGCTTTCCCAGCCATGCTGGACGGCAGGAGTTTGTTACACTGTAAGGGTTCGGCAGCTCCTGTCTTCCAAGTTTTCACGACCGGATGGTTCTAAAAATAAGAGGCAGAAAGCCAAAGCACCTCTATGTCTAATTAAAGCCAAAGAGCATGTCTAGTCGCACAGGTAGAACGAAACAGAAGCAGAATAAACTGCAGTAGCTGTGCTAGGTCAGTGCAGAGATAGCACCCGGGACAAGACGGTGCGCTACCAGGGGCTCTGCCCTTCACTGCTGCAGGGCCTTGGCAAGCTGTTCGACCTTCCTGAGCCCGAGTTTACTCGTCCATAAAATGGGGATTATGAAACCACCTATGTCAAAGGATTGCTGTGAGTATAGAACAAGGTAATATAGATATAAAGCACCTAGCACAGGGCTTGGTACGTGGTGGGAGAATTCGTTTATTATTCAATGATGAAAACAGTGACTCACTCATGGGTGTTTGATTACTGCTCATGGAAATGACCGGCATGAGTTTTATGCCTGATTTTTATCCTCTGTAACAGTGGTCCCCAACCTTGTTCGGGCCACGGGCCGGTTTAATGTCAGAAAATATTTTCACGGACCGGCCTTTAGGGTGGGACGGATAAATGTATCAATCACGTGACCGAGATAAGCGTCAAGAGTGAGTCTTAGACGGATGTAACAGAGGGAATCTGGTCATTTTTAAAAAATAAAACATCGTTCAGACTTACATATAAATAAAACGGAAATAATGTAAGTTATTTATTCTTTCTCTGCGGACTGGTACCAAATGGCCCACGGACGGGTACCAATCTGTGGCCCGGAGGTTGGGGACCACTGCTCTATAATTTTGACTGCTGGACTGCTGGAGGAGGGAAAGATCTTGGAAAACTTCTGCTCAAGTCAGGTCAACAGATGAAGTCTCGGGCGAGTGGAATCGAGAGACACACCTTCGGCTTGCACAGTGATTGGAAGGAGAGCTAGAAACAGGAGGAAAGCCTCGGACTACACATGGTCATAGCACGGCTCAGACAGCATCTCATCACCAGGAGGCGGGGTTTGTTCCACGCATCCAGCGATATTTATAAGCTCCTGTACGTACGACGCACTGAGGATTCAGCAGTGAACACGTCAATGTCCTTGCTTTATAAGGCCTATTATTGCAAGCATGAGGGGATAGGGAGACCATAAAACACAAACAAATAATCAGGATAATTTCAAATGCCGATAGGTTTTCAAAGGAGCTGGGTGACGGAGAGGACAGGGTGTGGGGCACGGCCACATAAACTGTTTCAAGGTGAATGGTCAAGGCGGGCCCCTCCAAAGAGGTGGCAGCTGAGCAGCAAGAAGGAACTGGCCACACAAAGACCTGGGGAACAGAATCCAGGCAGGTGTGCAGATGGTGCAAATGCCACCAGACAGGAAAGAGCTCGATGAGGCTGAGGAATGGCAGGAACAGTTCCAGCAGGGGACGCACGGGGTGCAGAGGTGGAGAGCCGTGAGGTCTGAAGTCAGGGAAGAGCCAGATCCTGCAGGACCAGGCGGGCTGTGCTGAGGAGGCTGCATTGCAGCCTAAGTGCCAGGTCTGGGTTAAAGAACTGACACGATACGGTTCGTCATCAAGCGTCCCCGTGGCTGCAGGCGGAGCCGAGCTAGGACCGCTCAGAGAGTAACTCCAAACTGGGCCAGCAGCCCGGGCTTTGTGCCTCTGCCCCGAAGGTTCCCCTCCACACCACACAGCAGAACGTGAAGCAGGCAGTTTGATCTGCTCCAGAGAAATTAAATAAACCCCTGCCGATAACAAACACACAGGTGCCACGCCTCCTCTTGCTCCGTGACAAGAGAAACCCTCAGGACTCACCCGCTTGTGATGTCATCCGTCCGGATGTTCTTGCTCAGGACGTCCCCGTCGCTCATGTAGCCGGGGGCGTCCATGCTGATGCCTTCCAGGTCCACCTCCTCGCCCGCCTTGTCCGAGACGTCCACGTGGCAGACGCTGCTGCCCCTGGAGGCCAGCTGCCTCCGCAGAGGGGCGGAGTACACATAGCGGCCCGACTCGGCGTTGATGAACCGGCTGGCGTTGGCTCGCGGCGGGTACCCGTTGCCCATCGAGGGGGCGTCTCCTGCTTGGAGCCGGGGGCTGGACTGGCCGAGTCTCCAGGACAGAGGAGTGGGCCTGCTTGTCAGGCTGAGGATACTGCGTCCGCTGATCTCTGTGGTGACGTTGGTGTCAAATGTGGTTTCTAATGTGCTAAAAACAGAAAAGCCACCTCGGGTTAGACCCTAATGGGCCTAGGATTCGTTGCACTTTATACGTTAAGTTTTTAAAAATTATGAACTATTTCCATATATAAAATGGGATCAAACAACAGGCACCAACCTACCTCCCTCTGTTAAAACTGCAGAGTAGGATACATACCCACAGAACATTCTGGAAAGTCCACTAAAGACTTTTCCCATTCAAACACGGTATAAGGTGCTCACTACTGTTACAGTGACTAAAGTATCTTAACTGCTATAATCTTCTTTCTAACCCAGGAAAGGAAATAGAAGGTGCTGAACTAGTAACACTGGGTATAAAGGTATTCACCTACCCATCTGTTTGGGATGCTCACCACCGCTCTCCTTTTCTAAAGGAGGATGCACCTGTCCACTGTGGCGTTCCTAATAGCCTCTCCAATTTCCTTAGTTCCCTCCTGACTGAGCAGGTGGGCAGAGCCTTGATTTTTTAACCCTCCAAAGACCATTTCCCCCACACTTTTGCTTCTCCCACATTTGGTCTGAAATGACAACTAAAACTTTGGGCCAAAAGGCTGGAAAAGAATAGTAAATGTCTTGGCTTGAGATCAAATTATTGGGTCTCCATCTGTAGGAGACTGAGCTGGCCCCTGGCCATCAGGAGACTCTTGCTGTCTCTCCGGCCCTGACACAGTCAAGACAATCAGCGCGCCTCCTCGGAGTGACACTGAGGTCTCTAACCGGGCAGAGACGGTGGGAAACCATCCAAGCTGTCCCTCCTGTCATCACTGCCATCCTAGCCCAAGCCAAGAAAGCCACCATACTGCTGTAACCCAGCCAGTCCATTTTAGTGACTGTGGTGGAAACAGGGACGTCTCACACCCAATCGCAGAGTCCCAGGGTCTTCCGTCTGGCTCGATGCCATCAGAGAGCTGGAGGTTGAAGGGGCCCCACACCACAGGCATACTCCCTCTCCTTCTGAAGGAACGAGTGGTTTGGTGCCGCACCTGTTTCTGTTTCCCTCTGATCCTGCCAGAGCCTCACCTTCCTCCTCTTATCTAAGATGGGACCCATGGTGCTGAAGGCCCACCTGCCAAAACCGCAAGCTGAGGGGAAGCCCTGCAATCTCCCCGCCGCATTCATTTACCGAAGAGATTGACATTGGAGAAGCAAAGGAGATCTCTGGGAGATGAGGGGGTGCCTAGGACTTGGCCTAGATTACCAGAGCCTAGCCCGGACCGTAAGTCTTGATTCTGCCAACATCATGATGTATGTCCTGGGCTTGCATCCTTTTCAACTTCTCGCTCAGCAATGAAAACAACCTGATCGTTGTTTCCAAGGTAGTGCCAGATTTCATCCAATCAATCACTGTTCAAACACGACCGTAAGTTCGTATAAATAGTTCCTTACATGTTTTATAGACGTGCATGACGAACAACATTGCAGAGTGTTGTGTATCAGAAGACCAGGTAGGAATTCAAGTTATTCACTTTATCACACAGGTCAAATACAGTTCACCTGCTCGTTTCAAAAGTACAGTCTAGTTTTGGAGAATGCACGTAAAATGAAATTTAAATGGAGCTGGTTGAAAGTATCCGCTCTGCTGAACAGATTTAGCAACCTCCTGCTGTGGGGAGGAATGTGTCTGGACTCATTCTTGCTACTTACACTTCTCTCCTGCACACTGCACGGCACCCTCTGTCAGGCCCAGCATGCCGGGCAATAAGGTTATGTATTCCATTAGTAACCCAATCGCTTTGCTAGTGACATGAACACACACAGGGGAAGCCGTGTGAAAATGAAGTCACTAGCCCATTCAGTAAAGTAATCCACGCTTCAGATACCTGTGTGTAACCTGAGTTCCCCGTAAACTGGACATAGTCTCCTCCAAATTCTGCCGCAGGTCAGCAATGTTCTTCACTGTCCGCAGCCGCCGAGCCTCGGGGTCTTCCCCTGGGAAGACGAGGGTTGAGGTTATTTTGTCAGGTAGATGGTGAACTTCATGGGAGCATGTGCCCAGGATGTAACCATGTTCCATGCTCAGTACCTGGCTCACCATGGGTGCTCAAGAAGGATTTGAGAATGAATGAATGAATAAATGAATGAATATATGCATGCCCAAAGGAAAGTGTTAAACCCAAGGAGAAAAGTCTGTTTTCTTCCTCTAGGTCCCTCCTGAAATAAGTGAAATCTAGCTTGTGGGAGAAGCAGAGAACCTCACCTGAGACATAAATACACTGTCACACTGATTGCAATAAAGACACTCACATGTCAGGTCTGATTCCCAGGAATCATTTTCTGCCCGAGCAAAAGCAGGTGAGGCATTTTGTTTTCTCATCCATCGGGGATACCTACTGCTGTCTACTGGCCCTACGTTACAAAGGGAACGTGAAGTGGCTAAAAGATCTGCACTTATTAATCACAAATATTTCTACAGAGAGAGTTTGCCGTCTATTCCATCATCTCAAATCCTGGCTCTTCTGCTCACTGGCTGTGTGATCGTGGGAAAAGTCCTCCCCATCCTTCAGATGTCACCACCCTAAAGCGAGGACAGTAGTGGTCCTGACCTTGAAGGACAGCTGTGGGGACTAAGTGGCTTAGGGGCTGGAAATCCCTGAGCAGTACCCACTACAAGCACTCAACTCATGCTCGCTGGAGCTGCAGCCCAGGGAGCCTGCAAGAGGACTGAGGACTCCGCTCTGGGAGGCAAGGGCAATGTTTTCCACAAGATACATGGCGCAGCAGAGATCCATCTGGCACTAATGTCCAAGGAGCTGTAGGCCACCCATGAGACAGAAAGCCATGTGCTCTTAGAGTAAGGAGCCTTGCTTCAGGTTCTCTGGCTATTCTGTTTTATTTGGGCTTACAAGGGGAAAAGAAACAGGAGAATGACCACAATAGCAGTGAAAGGAGACAAACACCTTTCCCTGTTATTTCAAGGAGCGCTAGGAAGACTGCAGAGCCACAATCAAGGGCCTTCAAAATCCTATGACTCTTTCAAGTGTGAAGCAAGATTTTTTGCCAGAAATCTCCATACAGAACACAGTCCCCCACGAGCAGCAGCAAGTGAGATCTACATCAGACATTAAGTAGAACTTCCGGCAACTGTCATTAGGAGGGCTATGATAGACAGCTAAGAAACGTCACAGAATTAACCTTCCTCCTGACACAGATGACAGCTTCTTTAGGTTGCTCCCAGCATGGCGGTACCAGGAGGCAGGGGGAAGGATTAAATGACCGCTATGTGATCTTACGGAGGAAATTTTTCTATTGTAAACTCTCTGTCCTAGAAAATGCAAGTGTTTTCCATTTTCTCCCTTTTTTTAACCAAGAGAAATTTGGAAGACATTTATTTTTTCTCTTATCTGAGAAGTGGTCAAACTTATACTTCCCACACAATTCTTTAAAATACATGCTTGTAGGTATGTGTTTTCACATAGAAGCAGAGATGGATGTCTTTGCCTCCCCCTAGCGGCCTGGAGAAATGTAATCGCATCTCTCTACTGAGCCATAATTAGATATCCTTGCTGCCAGTTTGGCCATACTCTCTTTATGTCAGGCTGCCAACAAAGGTACTGATCCTTTGGACAGCTCTAGGCCCTGCAGTGAACATTTATTATGAAGCTAATTACCTTCATTAGCTAGCTTAATCACATACCAAAAGTCTAATAATGATTTCATTGACCCATGTCCCTATTAACAACACAGTTGCCTGTCTTAACCCTTCTTTAGAAATGCAGATCTTTGACATGGGATGGCATCTCCCCTTTATGTTTGGTAACCCCCCACGTACCTACAGATGCGCAAGAAATATTTATCGCCCAAAAGGCAAGTGGCCGGTGTAGAATAAAGAGCATGGGCTACCTGCATTCTGACAGATAAAGCTCTGGATAGCGGCCCAGCTGCTGGTTAGCCACTTGACCAGCAGCACTTACTCACTCTGCATGACGTCTGCGAAATGGGCATAAAATCCTGCCTTTCAGAGGGTGAGGAGGAGGGTCAGTGAGCTGACATGTATATGCCTGGCACAACAGTAGGGCTTGCTGGGTTTGACTGTCCGGGTTCCCTCTTGGGTGGTGACAGGGGTCCCCATCAGGAATGTTCGCTTCCTCCAGGGCCCTGTCCACAGCAGATTCCAAGATCAACAGAGAAGCACACACGAGTAATCCACCTGCCTTGCTTAGGTGAGCACATGCTGAACTGTCAATTCTGCCTCCTTGGAAGATGGCCTGAGTGTAAGTTTCTCCCACCAACTCTCAGCCTGAGCAAAATAGAAGCGCCACCATGCTCCAGCGGACAGAGCATGGTCCTGGCAGCTCGTGATCAGAGAGCACAGAGGTCAAGCTGCTCCATGTCTCCCCGTGGCGCTCGCACTTGCCTGGGCGGCCCTCCCTCACAGCCCTGGCCGTGATGGAGAGAACACCACACGTTCTCACCCGCGAGGGCTGAGTTTCGAGGATGTCAGGGTGTTATAAAAGAATGTCGCGGGAACCTAGGATTTTTTACTTGGAAGAGGAAGGCTTAAGGGACAAGCTGCTACATGGAAAAGACTGGAAGTGTCTGAGGGCTTCAGGAGGCTGGATTATATCAATGGATTAGAAATGTGAGAATAAAGAACCCTGTTACCCAGTAAAGCCACAAAATATGGAAAGACTGCCTCATGGAGGAACAATCTTCCTGTCACAAGAAATACCCAGCAGAGACTGAAAGACGATGCATCAGTGAATGACAGAAGGGAGTCCTAGGCTGCACAATAAACAAATAGGAGTGCGGGGTTCCTTCTCACTCCACAATCCAACGTGCAGGTCTTGACTGCAATGCAATGGAAATGACAAAGCACCGTGGGAAAAATCGACCTGTTTGCATAATCAGGGAGAAGAACTGAGCCATTGATCAAATAGCCTCATAAATGTCCATTTCTGAATATACCCCCCCACACACACACACACACACTCATTTTCATTTCAAGGGATCAGTTACGGGTAAGTTAAATTCAACCCCATGCCACTATGCAATGTTTCCATAAAATAATTCACTATACGGTCACACGTGTGAGTTCTGCTTGACCGTAAAGACACGTCGCCTTGATGAAGCCATTTTCATTAGCCACCAACCCCATCTGCCTTCACACGGAAGAGCGCTTGCTTAGGCACAATTGGCTGCACAGGCTCTGTTCCCCAAAGCAACTGACAGCACATCTCAGGCCTTCTGAGCTCTTAGTGGGTTTTACAGTCTTGATGCAGAAGAGACATGGGGGAGAGAAAGAAAAACGAGGGAGAGATCACAGGCTGCCATCTGTCACTCTGAAATGTAAGTGTTATGTGGAATGTTCTCTGGCTGCTGCTTTTGCTTTCCAAACGTGCATTTTGCTGAGCCTCAACGCCTGACATGAATCCACACGACTCCGCGGGACACACATCTGATACACGCCGGCTCCGAAGCGCTGGCCTCGCTCCTTTGATGTGTGCGCATACGAACACGATCTGGAATGTGTATGGAGACCTGAGCCGTCAGCTGAACTCCACACCCTTCTCCCGGCCCTCTCCCTGCGCTCTCCATGCCCTCCGCTGCGAGGGGGCTACACACCCTGGAGGAAAGGAAGCAAAATCAATCCCAAATGTGGGGGCCCCGAACCATGGTAAGACGGATCACTCGCAAATGGCTTGACAACTCTCTGCCCCGTCACTGTGCCCAGTCAGCAGAACCAAAAGGAAATAGTCAAATCACTCGGATCCTCTGAAATGAATACTCAGCGCTAATGGTGAGATGGGTCAGATTCAATCAGATGGCCTGCAGACCAATGCCACAGCTGTAATGTGGCTATTCGAATGTTACGGTCTTGGATAGTGAGTCAATAAATGAATCTTAAACACCGATTCAATTTCTAATGCAGCTCTGGAAGTGGTAGGATAGGGGAACAACCACATGGCCACTGCTAATGTGTGGCTGACCACTCACTTTTCTAATCAGAAGTGGCTGGAACACAGGGCACAGAGCTGGGGATGGAGGACAGATAAGAGATGGTGGGAACTCAGAATGCACTGCAGTAGGAAGTCTATCTTAGAGGCTGACCTTCCTCCTCTCGTGTAGAACGTGACCGGAGAGCATTAATAGGTAAGTATCGGTAGAATTCACTATATGACAACTGCAGATCTTATGTTTTTATATAAGGCCTCTTTAATCATTATGATATAGGCTATAGTTAAATACAATTTATTTTAATTTTTTTTGGTTTTGGCCAAAGCAGCGTGCTGTAATTTTGTCAACTATTAGGAGCTGCTAAGAACAATGTTCAGTTGGTGCTTCCATACAGGAAGGAAAAAAAAAGTCAACATTTTGAGCTCTAACTCTTGTTGGAAAGCGACTTTATCAGAAGAGTAAACAAGGTGACTCAAAGTTAAGTGTCAGGGCAGCCCAGTACCCCTACGTGAATAAAACGGAATGTATCTTAGAAGATAATTTGCCAACAGGTGAGAGACTTATTTACAGTTCTGAAGAGGAGATAAGAGATTGTATGTGAGAGAGAATAGGAAAGAAAGAGAAGAAAAATAATAATAAAAAAAACGAATTTGTTTAGCTCATCAATCAATGCCATAGTAAACCAACTTCAAATCATGCTGGGTTCATGCCCTTCCAGCAGGTGGTTACGCAGGAGGCCGCACCACCAACAGATGCAGACCTTCTGGGCTCCCTACTCACCAGTGAATTCTTCCAGAGCAGGCTGTCCACTCTTGGAGTAGTGGCTGGGCTCCATGCTCACCCCCGCTGAGCTGGACTCGGCAGTAACATTCCCTTCGGTGTCTGTCTGGGACCTTCAGACACAAACCAAAGCACAGACAGTTGTCACGAGCAATAACTGCCACATCTGGACCTCTGTGGTCTTTCCACAGCATCTCCCATCACCTCCTTCAGCAAGACGCTTTAGGATGAAGCAGACCAGCAGACTGACACTAAATAAATAATTCACTAGTGCATCTGGAGCAATGTCCTAGAAACTGAGAGAGCCACCGAACTGTAAAAGATGAAATATTCATCACCCAAACGGAGGGTCTGCAATCCTTCACTGGGGAATGCCCCGTCAGGACGCTAAGTCTGGCCAGAAAAATGCTGGAGGGTACTGGGTGGTTTGGATCATTCAGCTTACGCCAAACAGCAACTTCTACGTAACCAGCCACACCAGCAAGTCAAGCATAAGATGACTCCATTGAGCCCCCGTTCCCCACCCCACCCCACCCCCGCCTCAGTCCTCCTGGCATGGCTTCTCTGGAAAGAAGACTGAAACCAGTCAGGACTGCATGCCAAGCAGGTGTGTTTGCCCTCCAGGGTCTCTGATTCAGAGCTCAGATCTTCTGACATGAAAGGTCTCATTGATCATTATTTCAACACTTGACTGAAATGTGTACTTCCCCAAACCTTGTCCATGCCCTTATTTGTCAAGCAAACTATGGCAACTGCTTCATGCAATGTGTTCTTGCCACAACGACCTCTGTGCATTCAGGCATGGCATGCAAATGTATAACTAAACTCAGATGCATAACCCTGGGTGTAACATTATTAATTCATTAGCACCCTGAGCTAATTCTACCAGATTTCACCCCCTATGAAGAAGGCGCTTGCCAAGAATGAGAATTGGGCTAAGTGTGGGGAATGTGCTGATAAACCTCAAGGTCATCCATCTAGTCTTCCTCATTTTGGCCACAAGCCATCAGTTCCTAGTCCCAGTCACCTCTATCTTTAGAGGATTTTCATATTCCCTGTGGTCCTTTCCATCCCCTGGCCAGAGTCCAAGCTCCCATTACCCCTGCTGAGGCCCTATGAGTGTAAACAGGGACGCTGCCTCTGGCCTGGGGGCTGCAAATGACAGCCAGGAGTAAAAACCAGCCACAATTTATTCCCATTGGTATGCATACTATTTTAAAGCTTTTGAATTAGCTTCAACATTTAAAAATTGGGTGATTTCACAAGAAATAGCTGGATTGCTGCCTTCCTCAGTAAAAATAAGGAAGTCTGGATAGACCGAGCTCCACCTGCTGGCGCCAAGTGGCAGCTACTCCCCCGAGAGGCGTGAAGTCCCCTCTGCCGCAGTCCTGCTCATCCTGGGACTCCCATTTATACCAACAACCTTTTAGAGCCCAGCCAGGCATCTGAAACCATGACCTCTATTCCAGACTGTTCCTAGGTCTGGTCCACTCTTCACACCATGCTCACTGACCTTTGTGATACTGATGTGATCATGTCAAATCATGACTAAAGACCTCCACTGGCTTCCCATTACCCACAGAACCAAGTCTAAACTCCTTACTGTGGTAGGAGATGCCCTACAGCATGGAAGTCTTCCTTCATTTCCAGCCCCACCTCCCGCCACGCCTGCCCTGCACACACAGCCCTGCCCTCTGCTCCACCCACATGTGGCTTCGCCCCATCCCCAGACCACACCACACCCTCAGCAGCTTTGTCTTTGTAGTTACTGTGACCTCTGCCCAAGGGCCCTGCTCCTCTTTCTTCTTTATTTTGCTCCTAATCTGCCTTTAAGGCCCAGCTCCCATGTCCTCCTGGCCTGGATGCCGTCCCTGACCCCGCCAGCTGACCGCTCCATGTCCTGCGCGTTCCTATAGCACTCACTCTCCTTCCTCTCCTGAAGCCTGTTTGTTACAGTGTGTGTAATTAACACGTCTTCCCTCAACTAGACTGAGAGCTCTGAAGGCAAAGCCTGGCTCTTTGGGCACATACACATAAGAACATGATCTGCTTACGTTCACATGCTGAGCAGGCACTCGAGGCAGGCTAAATGTGCCAAATGCATAAACAAGAGCATTTTTAAGATTAGAAAGACGCTGGGCAGTGGAAGGACCATCACACACTTGGAGCCTGACCGTGTAATTGGCTTCAGGTCTGGAATCCTGAACTTGACAGCCATGCACAGCGGAGTAAGTCACCTCACCCCTGAACTTCAGGGCCCTCACCTGTGTGGCGAGAATAAGAGCCACCTCTCCTGGCTGTGACAAAAATCACATGTGGCATGACAGTTAGAGGTGTCTGTCCACTGTTACTTCTAAATTGATACATATAATTCATTCTGAGTGATTTTTTTAGATGGTTGCTCTTTCTTTTATCCCTTGGTTAAATCACTAACTTGGAGAGGTTCTGGGGAGAGCACTGTAGGTCACACACAGTGAGCCATACACACGAGAGAGCGCCTTAGAGCCCAAGGCAAGCCTACACCATTTAAACATTTCTTTAGTCCGATCTCCTCGCTCCAGCAATGAAGACAGCCAGGCTCAGAGCGAGGCAGCGACTTACAGAGCGGAGACAGGAAGGTGGTGAACAACGCTGCCTCTCTACTTCGCCTTGGGGTTCACGCTAGCTCTTCTGGCTATGAGCTCTGTGTCTTAGAGCAAGTTAAAATTACTTTAAGCCTCAGCTTTGCTCAGCTACAGAACAAGGATTTCAAAAAAGGCAGGCGGCTCATAGGAATGTGGGGATGAGGAAATGCACTAAGGCGTGAAAAGCTGTTAGCTGGACTTCCGCACCCACTTGGTGCACGCTCAACGGCGGCTCCTGCGGCCAGGTCCCCAAACCACACGGGGTGCGGCACACAGGACAGAGTCCAGGAGCCCTGACTCCTATGCTGGGGCTCTTCTTCCTAGCCTCTTCCCTGGCTCACCTATAGGGCAAAGGCACCTTGCTCGGGGGGCCAGAAGGACAGTAGACAGGGTAAGCTTAACATGGGTCTTGACAGACCCAGTTGGTCTTTTCTCCTCCCTCCTACTTGTCAGATACGTGTTCTTTATCGCGAAGGGTTTTTCCTCTCATAAGAAAAGCTTGAAAATTTTTTAAAAGGTTAAATACTTTATAACCTTTTTAAATGATTACAGTAAAAAAAAAAAAAAAAGTGGTGGGGGAGGAATGGGATTGATGGTGATCCAAAATTGCCATATATTGTAATTTTGAAGATGCAAATCAAGACTCTGTAAACAACAGCTTGAACATGCGTTACCTCAAGACTATTAATGTTACTGAAACAATAAACATTTTACGGGGAGCCACGCGGCTGCTCCATGGTTTGAAGAACAACTGGGCCGCCAGCTGTGCCTGTAGATGAGTGCTGAGTCATCTTCTCAGCCTTGGCCCCTTTCTCAGCACTGCCGGCTGCGCTGATGACGTGGCTTCAGAAGATGACTGGCTCCCAGTTCACAAGTTTGGGTGTGACCCTCATTGACGGGAAGGGTGAGCAGAGGAAGAGGGTGGAGGGACGAGGCAAGGCCTGCTAGTCCCTCACTAGCTGGACTGGTGGGCTTCATGCTGAAATCACTCCACTCGGTCTTGCCATCAGCTGTTGGCAGGCATGGGAACAACCCCCCAGAGCACGGCTCAGTCAGGGAGAGAGGGTCATGGGCACGGGTCCATGCAGATGGACACAGTTGTTCTTCGAACAATGGAGCAGCCGCGTGGCTCCCCGTAAAATGTAAATACAAGTGTGTGCATTCGCATGTTCACATACACGTGTGTACTTGTGCTCACACTTACAGGTGACCATTGGTGTACGTCCACACCTCGGGGTGTATGAGTGTGTACGTACAGTGTGTGTGTGTGTGTGTGTGTGTGTGTGTACACTTAGGATAGATGCTGCAAAATGAGTCCTAGACTGTGATGTTCAATCATTCCCTCCTTAGTGCCCTTTGGCTTTGGAGGGCTATTAGTTATCATCCAGCTGTGCAGTGTGGTCAAAGATGCTACACATCCGAAGCACAGGATGGAGCTGACCGCTGCGAGCACAGCGCTGGGACTGGGTTAAGACCAGCCCTAGGGGAGCTTCCACCCGCCCAGAGAGGACTCCCTTACATGTATCAGGTGGCATTCTGAGAGCCAGTGTCTGCATTCTGCACAGGGGTGCACTGTGGGGCGCAGACAGAGGCTCCCGTGAGGCCGAGCCATGCACAGCAAGCAGCACGTGGCTCCACATGTTCTGTGCACGTGCTGCTCTCAGAGACAGAGAGACTGAGGGACAGATAATAGGCAGAAGGACAGGCGAAGGCAAACACAAGCCTTGTCTCCTCAATACAATCTGGGTTCTTTCATTCTTCTAGAACCGGTCCCTGCTCACCAACCCCTTCTCCCTTGTCCTGCGCTCCCCTCTCACATCCCAGCACACGGTGGGCATGAAAACACAATACACGTGTGCTGTGGTGAGACCTGCAAGGTCCAGACAGACCCCCCTGAATGGCAAGGAGGTTTCTGTGTTTCCCTTTCTTAGAGGACACGCAGGACGGGTTAGGGCTGGTGCTGGAGCCCAATACCAAGCCGTCTCTCACGCATCTGCTCAGGCTGCTGCCTCTGAGACACCCCCCGTCCCCGCAGGCCTGGTGGACCTCCACGCATCTTGGGTCAGCTCAAACTTTCCCTCCTCTCTCTAGACTCTCTGCCCCCCGCACCAAGCCCTGCTGTGCTGGTTGTCTCCTCAGGCACACTGCGTATACCTCTAGTAGGAGCTTATCACTGCTACCTTAGCTGTAGCTTAAATGTTCCCAGAGGGCAGTCCCGACTCCTGCCCTCGATGACCCAGCAGCCACCAGAAAGGCTCCTGTGTGCAGCGGCCCAGGAAGGGCAGGCGGGCGGCGGCTCCTACCTGTACAGGAAAGGCGCGACCGTGGCAGTGTTGGGGTGGCTGTATTGCTGCTGGGGCTGAGGTAGCTGGACACTGACGGTGTTGCTTCCCGTGGTCTGGGTGGTCCCGAGAGACCCGCTGACGGTCTGGCTGCTGATGCTGTGGTTGAGGGCGGCCCCTGCCGGGCCTTTCCCTTCCGAGGACGCCAGGCTGGAGGAGGAGCTGGAGTGTCTGCCGTCCAGCTGGGGCTTCTGCTGGGGGAGCCCCGCGCTCGGCTTCCCACCCCGGCTGCGCTCCCCCTCCTTGGAAGGGGCGGGGGCACTTGGGGATTTCCCGGGCATGCTCTTCATTCCTGGTTTTGGTATTCCACTGAGGGCAGGGGCTGGGGCCTCCTTCTTGGCACTGCTGAGCTTGCCCCCTTTGGGGATGAAGCTGGCGATCTTGGAGGACTTTTTTGGCATCTCGGTCGCGGCCGTCCCGCCGGTGTCTTCTCGGGGCCCCTCTCTGAGGTCCGGCTTCTCCGTCACGGAGGCTCTCTTGGTGAGGTCCTTGCTTTTCTCCTTCTCCTTCTCCCGCTGCTGTTTCTCCTTCTCCTTCTCGTTGCCCTTCGGGGAACTCTTCTTGGTGGTCAGCGCCCGGCTGAACGTTCTCTGGGCGATGCCCTTGAGCGCGATCTTGGGGCTGCTGGACGCGGGGCCGGCCACGGAGAGCGTGCGGCCGGCGGCCTCCATCTCTTCGCTCTCCTCGACGCTGGACAGGACCTCGAGCCGCTCGCAGCTCGTGTCCCGCGACCCCGGGCCCTCACCCGCCTTAGAGCCCCCTTTGCTGTTGAAGAGTTTTAGTTTCTCCAGCATGGACTTCTGATTGTTGGGCGCTGGCTTCAAGGCTTCGGGGCTGGGCCTGGGGGCCTCGGGCCCGGGCTGCTTGCCGGAGAGCAGGGACGCGGTGGCGCTGTGCTTCACGCCGATGGACTTGCTGCGCCAGGGCTTGGGGGCAGCGCCCGGCTGCGGGATGGCCGAGGAGACGCCGCAGTTGGCGAGGGCGGAGCTGCTGCCACTCTCCAAAGAAGCGGGTGCATTTTCACTCATTCCGGGGTGAGGGGAGGCCGGGCTGGCCAATGGCTCTGCAGAGACGGGGGAGAGAAGCAAACCTGGATTAAACCTGCGGGCCCGCACTGACGACCAGGGAGGGTCGGCCGTGGTTACTGGGCCAATCACTCCCAATTCCGGTACTGTCTAGCTCCACTGCCTGCTGTGTGCATTCCCTGTGGGTAATTTTAAATCCTGCCTCGATTTCCTTCCGCTCTCCCTCATGCACAGTAGTGCTCATCTGAGTATATGCTGAGCAAAAAGCATGCTGATCCTAACAGCAAACGTGCACAAAGCACTATTAAGCACTTATATTTACAGATAAAGAAACCAAGTTAACCCTGCACTGCTGCTGTGGTGGTACAGGAAAGGTAGAAGAAGTAACTGCTGTTTTGAATTATTCGACCCACAAAACTGATTCCCAGTTATGGTAAACAACTGAATATCATCCAACTTTAAGAAAACAACGTAGAAGGGACATTAGAACAGGCAAAAAAAAAAAGTAGGGAAAGAAGGGAATCCAAGTACAATCTTTACAGAAGAATAATTACCAACAAGTCCTATCAAAGCAGATCCCTGTCTCCTAGGCTGGCGCTTTTCAAGAGCTGCAAACATGATTCAGGCTAGACTTAGCGAAGGAAAGACCTTCCAGCTCAACAGAGCGAGCCGTGCACAGGGCTTCCCTGCAGGGAAGAACTCACGCAGGTTATCTGAGAGTCAAGGCTTCCCCCTTGGCGCTCAGGGCGCATTTCCCCGGCCAGACTCTTTTCTCAGAAAAGCCTCAAACATATTTCCAAACTAGAACTGGAACTGTGCTGGGAAGGGCGGGTTCCCAACTGGCGTTCTGCTCCCCACCGAGGTGACCCACGGCGCAGACGGGAGAACCGTAGCGCCCTCGTCCGTCCGTCCCAGAGCGCTCCCCACCAGGCAGCTCCGTCTGCCACACAGGGGCCGCGGTCAGAGCTCAAGTGGCAGGAGGGCGGGTCGCCGCTGAGCCCCGTGCCCACCCAGGCCTGCTGGGCTCACGGCACAGACGGACGCAGGACGTCAGCCCCCAGAGCGCACGTCCCTGCTGGCCAAGCCACCAGGACACCACTTACCTAGCGGCAGCCACTTTCTCCCGAAACAACTCCCTGTCAAACGGTCTCCTATCCGAGGAGCTGTCCTTCCAAGTGTCACAAGTGTTTTCGGTTAAACTGCTCATGTTTCTAATTAACTTTTGTCATCCGTAACTGCTCCAGTGCCCAGAAGCCTGGCGGGATTAACGGCTGCCTCTTCTGCTTTCTTTCTTTCTTTCCTTTTTTTTTTTTTTTTTAATACCTATGTTCCGCTGCCTTGCAGCAACAGAGTAAACTGTATACAGAGCGGCTTTTTATGATTTAAAAGTCAACGGCCGCCAAAGCCGAGTGAAGGCAGCCCCTGTGTGGGACAGCAGTGCCGCGGCGGGGGTGGGGGGTGGGGGTGGGGGCGCTCCGGGCAGAGGACCACTCCCCCCACCCCCTGCCTTGCGCTCAGCTGCTCAGGGAAGCCACAGCTCCAGCGTGATCCAAAGCAGACCTCCCAATGTTTTACAACACATACATCTTCCTGACTTACTGGGGATTTGGGTTTGGATGGGGGAGGTGGGGGGGGGGTGGCTGCACAATCCTCCCTAACAAAACTCATGGGGCGTTGCTGGATCTTTTCCTGGGGAGAGCCAGAGGCCAGCTTGGAAACGGGCTCCTGGAACCCACCCACACGGCCAGCCTCTCCCAGGCCTCTCCCGGGCCTGACACTGCTTCTGGAGGGCCCTCCTGGGTGTCAGGAAGGAGAGGACTAGGCACGTGGTGAAGAGGGGATTACTGCCCAATTTATGAGTGAGGAAATGGAGGCTCAGGGAAGGCTAGTGACAGACCCTAAATCTTTGCGGCTGGAAACAGGCATATCTGGGATTTGAACCCGGGGCTCCTGACACAGTGCTCTTTTGGGATTGCATCACAGCTGCCTCCTTTGATGAAGAGCACATTCACACAGTGGCCACTTATATGACTGCAGTGCTCTCAGGCATCGCCTTTTCTATTGCTTAGGTGTGTTTATGACATCCGAAGTGAGTCCTGAACCAGCCCAGCCACTGGAAACGGCCAATACCACAGAGGCCCGTTCTCTGGAGGAAACCCTAATGACCCTCCAATGCCGAGTTCCATTTCTCTTAGGACAACTATCTTTCCCTTTACGTGGGCTCAGATATGGAGCAGAGCATTCATCCATCCATCCATTCATCCATCCATCCATTCATTCAATATAGTCATTCATATAAATAGTCACTCGTTCAATGAGCACGTAGTAAGGGCCAGGCATTGTTATAGGCACTTGGGATACACCAGTGACAGACAAAGATCCCTATCTTCCTGGAGTTGACACTCCAGCATGGAAGAACCAATGACAGCCAATACCATTAATGAATATCTTTTATAATTTGTTAGAAAATATGTGCTAAGGCAAAGAGGGCATTGGGGGCAGGTTGCCACGTACTCTTTTTACAGAAACTACAATGTCGCATTCAGGGGCGCACCCCTCTTTCCTAGAGAAGATTTCGGCATACTCCTCACTGACCATATGTACATGAGTCACTCACTGGGCATTCCCTGCTCCTACACATTCCTTGGAACTCTTCTAAAGCTCGTGTGAAATGGTTTTGACATGAAACACCCCATCTAACATTTCTGTGTATTTTTAACATCAACCTACACAACTGGAAACTAACCAACAACTAACTAGCTAATGACTGACCCAGAGTTAAACAGACACCTGGTTGGTCCAGGTGAAATGTGCAGACTAACTGCAAGTGTTAACTGCAGGTGTTTGCCGCCTTCGGGAAAGGTGTCAGGTGCAGTGAAAAGGCTCACACGATGCAGCCAGGACGGACATTCACAGTCACTTCTCCGAAACAAATCTCAGAAACTCCTACTTGTCTTTCAAACCCCAGCTCAGCGCCTTCTCCGCCGTCACACCATCTGAGCCCCTCAGACCGAATGAACTGTTTGGTTTGCATCGCATGGAACTGTTTCCTACCCCTGTGTTTTCCTATGATACTGTCCGTACCTCCCCCATAAAAAGATTTTGGAAGGCCACCTCCTTACATCAGGCACTGGAAATAGAGTTGCATAAAATACAGCTGCTGCCTTCGACGAACTCACTGTCCAAAGGGGCAACCGACCTTGAAACAGAGCACAGAAACCACGTAAAGGGCCATAGGGCTGTACAACCTGGGATCCACCTATTCTCCCGAGAGTGTCTGGGAAACCCTCGCAGGGACCTGACTCTTGAGTGAGCCATGCCGTGTTTCTGCTGTGGCTGGTTTGTTATTCCACTGGTCTGTGAGTCCCTTCAGGACAGACATCTCTCCCTGATTCATCATTGTGTCCCAAAGCCTGCCAGGGCATAGTTAACAATCAGTACAGTTAACCCTTGAACAACATAGGAGTTAGTGGTGCCAACCCCCCCCCACACACACACACACAGACACACAGTTGAAAAACATACAATATATAACTCTGACTCCCCAAAAACTTAACTGATAATATCCTACTGTTGTCTGGAAGTCTTACCAATAACAGGTAATTAACACAGTTTGTATGCTATGAGTATTATACGCTATATTCTTACAATAAAATAAGCTAGAAAAAAAAGTATTATTAAGAAAATCATATTATAGTATTTATTGAGGGGAAAAAATCTATGTATCAGTGGACCTACACAGTTCAAACCTATGTTTTTCAAGGGTCAACTATAAATGGTTTCTGAATTATTTGGTTCATAGTTTTGATATCTGTAAGTCATATTTAAGGCAACAAAGACACAGACTTGTGATTAATCATTAGGATTTTATTAAAACTTTTCAGGCTAAACTTCAGGAATAAATAAAAAAAGCAGGATCAGGACTCAGAGCTTCAGAATTCTACTTGGCATGTAGCCTGGGCTCCCCTGGTTATGAAATCATGGGGTTACGTTTCAAGGATACTCATTAGAGCTATAAAAGGTAACACTGGGCAATGACTCTGAAGTTGGTCTCTAGAGCAGAAGTTCCCTAAGTAGGACTGCAAGGCACCAGGGCACCTGATGATCAAATCCTCAATACTCTGCGCTTATGTCATGGCAAGAAATCCTCTTAACAGCAAAACGAGTCTTGGGTCATGAGTGGTCTTATCCAAGTGAACTTGACACGGTCCTGTCATTCCTAAGAGTGCCGCACCAGTGACCTCAGATCCTGGCTGAAGTGGCTCTTTGGAACCTTTTTCTTTGGAAAACAGCCAGTTTTAATACCAGGGTTCTGAGATCCCTAACAGGAGAGTTTCCTCACTACGCCTCAACCTTGGTCACCAACAACTGCTGTGACTCTATATATGCCCCTCTGTGCCTCAGTCGCCCCATTTGTAAGAAAGAAGATGAGCTATTTTTCTCACATCCTTTCAGCTCTATTTCTCTTCAAATCTCAGGGACTCTCCAAGAGGCCCCAGAAGGCTGGGCCCAGCCAATCTTGTCCCCCTGAGGCCCATGACCGCAGTGTCACTCATTAAGTTTCTCATCATTACCCTGTGCTGTGATACACGGGTGCTCATCTTCACACAGTCCCCTCCACAGTTCTCCTAAGATGTTTACTAATAAGTGGAGAAAACGGGCTGGGTCAAGGTATAGTCAACTTTGAATGAGTTGCTAGTGAATTCAGAAATGCCAGTATTTTATGAAAACAAGCGAGGAAGACAGAGAGCAAGGTGAGTTCTTTAAAATTAAGAGCATTTCGGCCTTGGCCGGTTGGCTCAGTGGTAGAGCGTCAGCCTGGCGTGCGGGGGAACCGGGTTTGATTCCCGGCCAGGGCACATAGGAGAAGCGCCCATTTGCTTCTCCACCCCCCCTTCTTCCTCTCTGTCTCTCTCTTCCCCTCCCGCAGCCAAGGCTCCATTGGAGCAAAGATGGCCGGGCGCTGGGGATGGCTTCTTGGCCACTGCCCCAGGCGCTAGAGTGGCTCTGGTCGTGGCAGAGCAACCCCCCGGAGGGGTAAAGTATTGTCCCCTGGTGGGCAGAGCGTCACCCCCTGGTGGGCAGGCCGGGTGGATCCCGGTTGGGCGCATGCGGGAGTCTGTCTGACTGTCTCTCCCCATTTCCAGCTTCAGAAAAAAAAAAAAATTAAGAGCATTTCTCTCCCCAATAAATCAAAGTTCATTTCTTTTTCTCATATGTAAGAATCTTTGTTAGAGCAAAGAAATCTAAGAGAGAGGAAGGAGAAGAGCACCAGAGAAAGTTTTGAACATCTAGTGAGATTATTTTGAATGGCACATGGGTGGACGTTTTTATATTTTAAAGGCATCTCTTTATTTTATTGCATATTAGAAAAGATACATAGCTCATACGTACATTTGTAGTTTCATGAATATTACATGTAGAGTTAATTTGAGTTGATTTAAGAAAAATATAAAACCCCACAAAAAACACAAGCGGTTCATAGATTTGGCAAACATCACTCAGGAGGTTTGAGAAAGATGGAAGATGGGGAAACACTGTTCTATTAAATTAAGAAATCCTTAGGTTATATTAAATCTATTTATTTGGGAGAGGGAAAATATAATCAACCAAACAGAAATCAAATCAGAAGGCACAAATAAGGGCTAGGTTCAAAATCCAATCTAACATGGCTACCTTTTAGAGCTTTATTTATATGTATCTAAGCATGACAATTTGCTGAGAATGACCAGATATAGCAACCTGACTAAGCCTTGTTTAGTCAAAGGTAATTTTTTAAATAATAGCTTTAACAAGTTGTTGACTACTAAACACAGTAAGAATGGCATTTTATATCACAACAAATAAATATCAAAATATCCATATGTCAAAATGAGAAATATCAAGACATGCTCTTACTGTGTACAATAAACTCTGATGCATGCTGATCACAGAGCCCCTGACCAGATCCTATGACCCACGAATAGATGGTGCCCTGCAGATCGGACATCTCAGTTCTAAAAGACCAGCTTACAGGGTTCACCCACCACCAACTGACAAACCACAGCGAGAAGGAAAATCTCATTTGAAATATTGCAGACATTCAAATATGCCTTTGAAGAAAAGGCTTTCATTTTATTATTTTTTTAAGGGTTTAGGGAGAACATTAATCCTCCTTTGGGGAGGGGAAAAGTTTGGTTTTTCTGGCAACCAGCCTTAACATTCCCTGACAGTAACCAAAATACTCTGTAAATGAAAAAACTGTCTATCGCAGATAAACAAGCACTTCTTCCTCTCTCCCTCCTCGAGGGTCAACACTGGCCCCGGGCCCTCTGTCCCCAGCATCTTCGTTCAGATCTGAGTTAGGGAGACGTTGGTGGTCTGGTCCCAATGCCAGCAGGTACTCAGGGAGTATATTCTAAGCCTGCTGGTCACAGCTCCTATCACCTATCACCCTACTGCGATTGTAAACCAGCCCTGAAAAGTTTCCCGCCTAAACCTTCTCTGTAACCTTCGGGAGAAGTCCTGATAATTGGGTCTGGGAAAATGTTTGCAATTTCCTATAATTTGTCAAGGTGTCAATCTTGAGAACTCAAATATGTTAGGGTAATTGAAACCAGTTTTGTTTTTTGGGTTTTTTTTTTTTTTAGTATATGGACTCCAGGCACATAGGCTGAAAATTGTTTTCAGAGATGCTCAGGTCAATTTCTTTACAACTCTGTTAGCCACCAGATCACAGAAGGGCACAGGAACCTCACTCAATCCACTCAGCTGTTCTGCAGGATTCCCTGTGCCAGGCCAGGGAAGCTTTCTCAGTACCGCTGCGACCAGTGTCCAATGTTTAGGGCATGGGCTTAAGCCGTCTTCTCGCCACTCCCTCCTTGGAGAGAAGCCTTGGCGGTACAGAGGAGAGAGAAGGGAGGCATGAGAACCGCCAAGGAAGGTGAGAGGGCATGGGGTGAGAGGAGCTGCGCTCTGGACCCACATGCCCAGGAATCTTCGTGTAGCTACAATTCCACAGGCTCCTAGAACAACCACCTTAGAATAAAGATGGTGATTTATATAAAACAAATATTTTTTTAAATTGTTGTTAATTCAATCCCTATCAAAATTGAAATGATTTTTTTTTTTTCAGAAATAGAAAAATCCATCCTAAAATTCATACGGAATCTCAAATGACTCCAAATGTCAAAAAATCTTGAAAAAGAACAAAATTAGAGGTCATGTATGCCTGGATTTCAAAAAACTTACTATAAAACTCGTAATCAAATCTGTGTGGTACTGGCATAAAGATAGACCTATAGACTAATGGAGAAGACTAGAGAACCCAGAAATAAACCTTTGCATATATGGCCACATGACTTTTAAGACTATTAAATGGGGCAAGGACAGTATTTTCAATTAGTAGTACTGGGAAAACTGGATATCCACATGCTAAAAATGAAGTTGGATTCATACCTTACATCAAAATACACTATCAATGAAGTGAAAAGGCAAGCTAGGGCATGAGAGATAATACTTGCGAATCACATATATAATAAGGAATTGACATCCAGAATACAAAAGGAACCCCTATAAACTCAACAACAACACAGCAAACTGATTAAAATATAGACAAAGGATCTGAACAGAATTTTCTCCAAAGACCATATCCAAATGGCCAATAAACACATGGAAAGATGTTCAATATCACTAATCATTAGGGAATGCAAATCAAAAGCACCATGATACACCACTTCACCCCCAGTAAGATAGCTATTTAAAAAAAGAAACAGAAAATAAGTGTTTATGAGGATGTAAAGAAATTGGAACCCTTGTATACTACAGTGGGAATGTAAGGTGGTACAGCCATTGTGGAAACCACAACGGCAGTTCTGCAAAAAATTAAACTGACTATGATCTAGAAATTCCAATACCGGGTCAATACCCCAAAGAAGTAAAAGCAGGGACTTGAATAGATATTTGTACACCCATGTTCACAGCGTTATTCAGGATGGCCAAAACATGAAAGCAAACCAAGTCCAAGTGTCCATCAATGGATAGACAGTGAGTATTGTTTGGATGAATGAATGGATAAACTAAATATGGTATGTACATACAATGGAACAGTAACCCAGCCTTCAAAAGGAGGGAAATTCTGACACATGCTATATCATGGATGAACCTTGAAGACATCCAAACTGAAATGAACCAATCATCAAAGGACAAATACTCTGTAACTCTATTTATAAGAGGTGCCTAAATTAGCCAGATTCATAGAGACAGGAAGCAGACTGCCAGGGTAAAGAGGGTGTGGGGATTTGGTGTTCAATGGGTACGGAATTTCAGTTGGAGAAGAAAAATTAAGGAGATAGATGGTGGTGATGTTGTACAACAATCTAAATATACTTAACGGCACAGAACTATGTGTATGTTCTTAAATGGCTAAAATGGTAAATATTATATTAGGAAGGTTTTATCCCAATAAAAGCAATGGGATTGCATGAAGCTGCAAGGAACAGAATTCTGACCGCTACAGCCTACACAGGTGAGGGGTTCGCTACTTTATTTCCAGCACTTAGCACACGCCTTGCACACACAAAGTGCTCAATAGATGTTGGTGAATCTTTTTTTAAGTTTCTCTGTTAGTGAGATGGTAAATGAATCACATGAAATTGTATAGTTTTGATACGACATTATTAGTATTATTTTATTCTAGCTTGAAAAACAACCTCTGCTTCCAAGGACGAGTGGTCCTTCCTCTTTAACAAACTCTAGCAGGCACACAACTCACATCACTTAGCTTTTTCCTCCTTAAATTGGCTGTCATGTCACCAACCCGTTGGCCAAGCAAAAGGGTTTCCCTGGCCTGGGATGCCCCATTACCCCCCATCATCACCTCACATGCACACCCAACCATAGCCCCAGTCTCCCTCCCCTGCCATTCCTGCTGGGAAACCTTTCAGAAGCCATTTTGTTTCATCTAAAGAGCCACAGGCCTGTCGGAGTCTCCCTGGGGTCCCTGACACTTGCGGACCTGCCCAGCGGTTAACAGCTGCCCTTAGCTGACTCACAAAGGTGGCTGATACACTAATAAATGCCCAGAAATGGTTGCTGGAAAAATCAAACAAATAAAAACTGTTACCCACACTGGATCCCTCCATAAAGCTCAAAATTAAAATCAGTTGTGCCTGCCTTTTCCCTCTTGGCTAAACATGCCAGCTGTTCTCTTTACAACTAAATGAACTCGGCCCTGGCTGGTTGGTTCAGTGGTAGAGCTTCAGCCTAGCGTGTAGACGTCCTGGGTTCGATCTCCTGTCACAGCACACAGGATAAGCGACCATCTGCTTTTCCACCACTATCACCCTCTTCCCCCTCCCCCCCTTCCTCTCCTGCATCCATGGCTTCATTGGTTCAAGTGCATCAGCCCAGGGGGCTGAGGATGGCTCCGGGGAGCCTCTGCCTCAGGTGCTAAAAATAGCTCACTTTTTAAGCATGGCCCTAGATGGGCTTCCAGACAAGCTGACAGGTGAATCCGGGTTGGGGCACACTTGGGAGTATCTCTATCTCCCTCCTCTCACTTTGAAAAAGGAAAATAAATTAAATGAACTCAAAAGACCAGAAACATCAGCGATGTTTGTGATGCTTTCTCTGTTTTTTTATTTCTAATGTATGGTAAAAATATTGCTATGCCAGGTCACTGTAAATGTCATGTACAAATACTCCAGTATCTTACGAAGGTGTGACCCAAAATCAGATTGTAAAAGTGCACTACGGTCATACACTGAAGCTGCCTCCTTCCTGCATGAGCACCCACGTTCCCAGTTTCCCTCGGTGACTTTTCCGCCCCACAGGAAGTGGGAAAGAGGCCCTCGACAGCCGGGGCAATTGCAATAGCTTCTTTTTGCTACATGACGGGGTCATTCTTTTTCTTCTTGGCTTATTTTGGCAAAAGCCAAGTGAAACTGGGGCTGACAAGGTCATCTGATTCTCCGTTGATAACTAAAGAGCAGTAAAAGAATATAAGTATTGTTTTCCTCCATGATTCTCACTCCCTTTTCTCCAGTTTCACAAGGTACGTTTTTCCATCCCACTTACTGGCATAAAAAACTGCTGAAGCTAAACAAAGGCTAAACTTGCTAGAAACATTAGCATACAGTTGGGCTTATGTTTGACCTTGGAAGAGCCCCAAAAGAAGAGAATAAATTCTTAAAATCTTGCCCCCCCTCCCACACACCCTGTACCTCCCAAGGCGCCCTACACATATACTGCTCACAAAAATTAGGGGATATTTCAAAATGCATATGGAGTGATAAAATATCCCCTGATTTTTGTGAGAAGTATGTTTGTGAACTCTTCCTACTCACTTAGGTAAGGAGACATCATTTGACTACTGGCATCTGAAGAAAGATAATTTTTTTTAAAAAAAGAAAAAGCATTCCCTTTCTTTCTCCCTCATGTCTTGGAGCCAGATCACCCTTCAAACACCTCCTTCCCCTCTCTTGAACTTATTTGTTCAAAAGCCCAGGCAATATGTCTCAGGAGAAGGCTTTTGTTATAACTGGTCACGCCACTTCTCTATCCTGTACCATATATGGCTGGGAAAAAGCACAAAACTGGCTGCAGAAAACCTTCTCCCTTTTTTCAAGGGTGTCTGAAATTTCGGAGAGATTATAAACACTTGACAGGGGCAAGCCTCATTCCTGCAGGAGGTCACCGTCCACAGCTAACAGCTCTTTGGCAGAGCGCAACGGTTGTACGCTGTTGTAAATATACACATCCCTCCACGATACGGTGAGTTCAGGAATTCTGCAGGCTCCCTCTTCTAAGGTACCAGCCCAATCTTCCTGTGTTTTCCTGGGGCAAAGGATTGACACTCCAAGAGAGGAGCCTTCAAACCAAGGTTAAACCAAAATGCTTTCCACTGGACAACACAAAGAGGCCATCATGGAGAGATTGGTTCTAGGATCCCATCAGTTCGGAAAACAGAGAACTAAATAGAGGCATACCTCCTTCTATTGTGCTTTGCTTTATTGTGCTTCACAGATGTTGCTTTTCTTTTTCTTTCCCCCAAATTGAAGGTAAAACCCCCACTCACCCAGCAAGAAGATTACGACTTGCCTTACTATGACCCTCAGTCCCCTGCAGTGATCTGAAATGGAATCCACCAGACCTCCAAGGTGTGCCTGTAGTAGTTAAATAGTTTTCTTGCCTGCAGGACTTCTCAGAGTCTTTAATGCACTTACTTCCACTGGGGATATCTCAAATGACAATGGGATAGCATGATTCTGAAGTGTATTTTTGCCATAGAACTGATTTTATGCACTAGCTTAAGGAAACATCCTATTATGGGATACAATTTGATAAACACTGGTCCTAATGGAGGGGGCAGAAAATGGAAACATAACTCAAATCAGAGAAGATAGCTAGCTGTTCAACAGGCAACAGTCACTAACCAGCAGAGCTATGCAGGGAGAAGGGAAAAGATGCACCTTCCACCCTCTGAAGTGAACATTCTAATAGATGGTGGGATGATTTCATGATATGCATTTTGGGCATTGAACATACTTAAGGTGTACTTGTTCCCTTTATTTCAAAAGGGTTAGAAGGTTCTTCACTAAAGCCAACAACTACATGAAAAAGAGAAGTAGGAGTTATGGCTGAACAGTGGGCTGCCTAAAATATTCCTATCAAGAAATGGTAGCCACAAAACCTGACGTTTTCTTGGCCTATATTAATACAAGAGTAACATTCAGAACAAGGGAGGCGAGGAGCTTACCCAGCTGTGCACAGCTCGGATCAGAGCTGAATGGTAAAATCTTTAGAATTTTGGACCTCAAAAGCTTTACAGAGATCTGCTACTTTAAGTCATTCATTCCCCAAAAAGGGAACAGAGCTTTGAGCAGGAAATGACTTCTCTAGGCTCTTGCAGTCAGTAAACGGCACAGCTATTGTTGAACCTGGGGCTCTGGAGCTTATTAAATAAAGTAGCTTTGCTGGTCCCACCTCAAACTTACCAATTCAGAATGTCTGGGGACAGACCCAAACAACTGGAGTGTTAGTTAGCTCCCCAGGTGACTGTCATCCATCCTGAAGGTCAAAAACCAGCTATTAAAGAATTCAAGTTTTCCTATAACACTTAGAGAAATTGCAGTTTGCCCAGGATAAAGACTAGAATCTGAGGATGACCCTAAGTCATTCTCAACAAGGAGCAACAAAAATGACTGAGACATTCAACTTGGAGAAGAGAGGACTCAGAAGGCAAGTGTTCAAAGAATTCTTATCACCAAGGTGGCTTTCCTTTCTTTTGATTTTTCTGTCCACTGACACCGAATAACAAAAAAAGGCAGGCCCGTGATTCAGGTCAGCTCTGAACAAGGGTGTGTGGACAGTGAGAGGTCAAGAGCCATAACAGCGCTGGCAATGGGGGTCCCGGTGGTCCACAGAGCGACTTAGGGACAGCCAAGGAGGGGGCTAGAGGTGGGGCAGGGAGTGTTCAGAGCAATTGTGGGAAAGGGGAGTTAAGCCAACCTGTTTTTTTTTTATGTTCTCTGCCTCACTTCTACTGAAGCAGCCCTCTTTACGAGTAAGGGGTTTTTTTGACAAAAGGTTTGCATTAGAAAAAACCTATAAGAATATTAATAATTATATATTAATAAGAATACATATGGAGTCTGCACTTTGTGCCGGACACTGGAGAAAGCACCTTTATTGTATTGACGTTTTCATTTGCAGGAATTATCTCGTTAGGAAGGTAATAAAGGTTCCATCTTACCAATGAAGAAACGGAGGCATGGGGCTTTAGTAGGTTACCCAAGATCAAACCGATTCGTCCCCGACACCTGCACTTCCAGCCCACACACTTTAGCTACACACTTTCACTGTACTTCTCGTCTGCCTGGCCTTGAGAAGAGACAATCGCTGGGGGCGCTGGGTGAAAATGGTGAAGGGAATAAGCAAAGGAAAAACTTCTAGACACAGACAACAGTGTGGGGATGGCAGGACAGAAAAGGGAGTCGCAGGAGGTGAAGGGGGTGGGAGGATAGATGGCGATGGAGGGAGATTTGACTTGGGGTGGTGGACACACAGTGCAGTACACAGGTGATGTGCTGTACAGCTGCGCACCTGAAGCCTGTATAATTTTATTAACCAGTGTCACGCTAATAAACTCAATAACAAATTAAGAAGAAATAAAAGGTATGTGAATAAAAGGAAGAAAAAAAAAGAGACATTAAAACCTGTGCTCCTTTGGCCCTGGCCGGTTGGCTCAGTGGTAGAGTGTCGGCCTGGCGTGCGGAAGTCCCAGGTTCGATTCCCGGCCAGGGCACACAGGAGAAGTGCCCATCTGCTTCTCCACCCCTCCCCCTCTCCTTCCTCTCTGTCTCTGTCTCTCTCTTCCCCTCCCACAGCCGAGGCTCCACTGGAGCAAAAAGATGGCCCGGGCGCTGGGGATGGCTCCTTGGCCTCTGCCCCAGGCGCTAGAGTGGCTCTGGTCGCGACAGAGCGATGCCTCAGAGGGGCAGAGCATCGCCCCCTGGTGGGTGTGCTGGGTGGATCCCGGTCGGGCGCATGCGGGAGTCTGTCTGACTGCCTCCCCATTTTCAGCTTCAGAAAAATACTAAAAAAATAAATAAATAAATAAAAACCTGTGCTCCTCCCTTGGAACAAGATACAGTATCTTCATCAGGGCTCAGTCAACAGTTTTCAGAGACTCTACAGTGACGTTCTCTGGCCTTGAACTCCTTCCCTGAGGAAAAAGGGAATTTTTGCCTCCAGGAGGTTCTTTTTTAAAAATGGGACTGTCAGACATTGAGCAATCACTGAAGTATGGTTTTTGTTCTTCGGAACATAGGATGCTGGCAAAATGTAATCATTCTGCTGTTATTTTTTCTGCCACTCAAAATCAGAAGTCAACCCAAGAAGGAACTGACTCTGTTTCTCTGGGGGAAGCGATGCCAAACCTGAGCGCTGAATCGGACTATTATTCACTATCTGTGATTGTATTATGCCGAACGTGCAGAAACAGAAGGGGGAAAAGCAGTCATTTATCCTGATGCTGCCAAGGGTGCAGACACTGGGTATCGGATAGATCAAATGGTTCCAGGGCTCCGTGACTGTCACTGATCCACACACAGCTCTCCCAGGCTCCTGAGCCTTTTCACCTGACAGTTGTCTTCTTAATGAAAAAACAGAATTTTTCTTCTGGAAAAAAAAAATACACCGAGGTAGAAAATGCCCCTGGAGATTGCTCACAGGCTTGACTCACCCAAATCAGGAAGCAATTTCCTCCAGGTGTCTGTTCTGTTTTGTTTTAGGCAACAGGCCTGGCTGCGACAGGCTGGGGGTAGGTTTGAGTTTCTGTAAACGGAGCACTCCTTCTAGTAACTCTTCTGTGAGGCTCGGACATCTTTTCAAAACAAGAGCATCATGATGAGGTGGAGCGAATGCCAAGGTAACTGTCTCAGTTTGCTCTGTGCTCCTTACATCACCTGGAGGATTCTGCAACCACAGCACTTCGTGGATGGGTTCAAGGGCAGCTGAATGCTTGGCAACCTGCAGTTACTCAGTCTAGCAGAGCTCCCGTGTACTCACAAGTAAGACTAAAACTAACACCAATAGCCATCATTTGCTGAGTGCCAACCATGTGGCAGGTACTGTCTGAAGTGCTTTAAATGATTTCACTGAATGAATTCATTTAATTCATAATTTCATTAATTCAAACACAGGCATCTTATGAAGTGGATTTACTGCAGCTCAGAGATGTTAGCAACTTGCCCAAGACCATAGCTAGGAATTGCTAGAGTAAGACTTTGAACAGTAAAAGTCCATGCTCTTAACCCATGGACTCCATTAAATGGAGATGGTGACCAAAGCTTCCTTCCCTCATCACGAGGAGCAAAGGAGTCCTGATGGGAAGGCACCCTGCAGAAAGCTCCATACACAGACCCTCAATTCCCCTACAAAGAGTGAGCTGTCTTAAAGGAGGTAGAGCTGTAGCAAACACTGGGGGAATTGTTGTCTTCCGTGAGCAGAGTGGGACCAGGGGACACCCAACTCTAAGAGGAAGAGAGAACTGCCCTTCCTGAGGCCCCATGCAGCCTGAAGTCCCCAGGGTTGGCGAGTAGCTCCCCTCACCCCACCCAGGCACACTGCAAATCACTGGCAAGCTCCCCCTGTTCCTCTCCGGCCCAGGGCCCCGTGTGCCTCAGCCACCTCACCAGGCTCACTGGAGGCAGCCCAGTTCACACACAGCTCTCCCTGGAGGCAGCCCAGTTCACACACAGCTCTCCCTGGAGGCAGCCCAGTTCACACACAGCTCTCCCTGTCTTCCGTGATGACTCAGACACTCCTGGCAACATCTGCTGTTTCCGTGGGACTCCAGAGTGCGGGTGAAAAGGGATTCAAGGAGCTTCCCTCTTTATATGCAGGGCGATGAGATATAATGGGGAAAGCAGGCTCCGTCGCGGACCAGCTCGGAGGATTTAATGCACACTTACTCACACCAAAGCTCATGAAATGCCGTGCCAGGGGATCTCTGTCATCTCAAATAATACATTCTGGAAGTACAGTAACCAGGGACATGACTGGGTCTCAGTTCTTTGGAGATGTTTCTCCTTGGAACCTTAAAAACCCACAGCATTTAGTGTCTGTTCCTCCATCTAGCCTATCCCACCCCATTCATCCAACATTTCTGACATTTCTGTTCCAGGTACTTTCCCAGGTGCTGGAGCTACAGCACTGAATATGTGGTCTGGGCCTTTAAGGGGCTCTAAGTCTTGTGGGTGTGAGAGAGAGCATGAAGCAGAAGTAACAACAAAGTGTGAAACTGGTGTGATTGGGGCATGTTTGTGGAGCTGTGGACCACAAAGTGGGTGACTTAACCATCTGGAAGTAAGGGGGAGGTGGTCAAGAAAGAAACTCCAGCCATGTTTTCCCACCCCTGTATAGAACTTTTAAAACTTAATTCTTTACACAGTACTACAAGGAAAGAAAGTGTCTAGATATCCAAGCCTAGTGATTCAAATCAAACTGTGAATGACAACGTGTATAGATGCTCTACTTGATCAGGGTAAAATCTGTCAGCCAAATGCGTCCATGATACTGACCACAACCAGGGACTCAGGGGCATATCCACTGCACCCTGGCACAATGAAAAAGGGCCACATAACTCAATCAGAATGTTATTCTCCCCCTCACTCAGCACACATGTACTCTCTACACTCAGTGCACGCACTCAATTCATTTCCACAATGAGGGCTACTTAGAGGTCACCTCCCATCCAGGCTGGGAGAAACAGGCCGACAGGTTCGACTCTCATTCCTTCCCAAATCGAGCTGACAAGCCAAGAGTAAAGTTGATGGTTTCAACTACTATCAAACTGACTAATCATCTAGTCACTCCCAGCTGTCAATCAGACGCCAGGAGTTCAAGGTAAATGGCTAAATTTCTTCTCTCAAAAAGCACATATCACAGTGACAAAGATGGAAATGAGGGACAGACCCAAATGCGATTTTATACTCTCAATTTGGGACTGAAAAGAGGAAATGAAGGCAGGAATAGACAATTAAGATGAGCCCACAATGACCAGGACTGAGCGTGGCAGCCGGGTTCCTTCCCTTAATCTCCACACACACACAACACACACACACACACACACACACACACACACACACACACACACACACACACACACACCCAGGGGGGCAAGGTCAAGCCGATTTACACAACAGTAAACACAGGCTGAGAAAGGTTGAGTCACACGGGCCTGATACCACACAGCGGGCGAATGCCAAGGCGGGAGTCGAGCGGACGGCTGACAGTTGGCTGCCTCGGCTTCATTCTCCTTCATAAAGGTGAACAGAACCATGGGGCCAACGCTGTGAGGTGAGGGGCCGGAGGGCTGGGAAGGGGGAGCAGAACACTGCTCAGAAGCCACTGTCCGTCAGGGCGATGAGAGCCCCAGCATTTCTGTTAGGATGGGTGAGCTGTCTCTGGTAGAATTCCTGGATAAACCACTGGGTGAGAGCTGGAGCCCTGCGGGAGCCTGAGTGTGGAGCAACATCTTGCAGAAGATACGGGGAAGACTTGTGCTTACATCAAAAAGGGGAAAGAAGCTTCGGCCCGGTGTGTGGAAGTCCCGGGTTTGATTCCTGGCCAAGGCACCCTGAAGCACCCATCTGCTTCTCCACCCTTCCCCCTCTCCTCTCTACCTCTCTCTTCCCCTCCCACAGCCAAGGCTGCATTGGTGCAAAGTTGGCCATGGCATCCGTTAAGACGCTAGAATGGCTCCAATCGCAGCAGAGCAATGACCCAGATGGGCAGAGAATCGACCCCAGCATCGCCCCCTGGTGGGCATGCCAGGTAGATCCCGGTTGGGCACATGTGGGAGTCTGTCTCTCTGCCTCCCCACTTCTCACTTGGGAAAAATAAAAAAAAATTTTAAAAGAGGGGGAGGGAAGAAGTGGGCAGGACAAGCAAGCCAGGGAAGGGGACATGTGAGATGCAATATTGCCCTCCCTGTGACAGCCCAATAAACTGTCAAAAAAATTACTAAATACAGGAAATCACTGCTATGAGTGAATATTCCTTGTAAACCAACAAGAAAGTAGGCTTCTGTGTTTGGGGTGTTTGGATAGAAAGGAGAAAACCTTCAGAGAGAGCAGCTGGGGAAATAGTCGTTGGGAACGCACGGAAATCCTGAGCTGGGTTACACACAGGAGTCCGGTCAGCTCTCCCAAGGGCAAGAAGGGCTTTGTAAGGATTTGGGCCAGTGAGCACAGGTTCAGGACCGCCGACCTCTCAGCTACCTCACCTGTGCTCCCATCGACGGCCAGCCATGCACCTGTCCTCCTGGCCTTGGTGTGCTCTCCTTTACCTCACACAGACATCTCAGTTTCCCCGCCCATCTCTCCTTACGAGGGTCACACCCTACTCACCCTCTTCCCAGCTCCCTGTGCTCTGCCCTCCGTAGGTCTTAGCCCTTCGTGTTACAGCCGGCCTGAAACAGACTCAGCGGACTGTAAAGAAACATCTCCTCTAAGACAGACTTCAGCAAACCAGGGCCTGAAGGCCAAATTTGGCCCACCATTAATTTCTGTAAATAAAGTTTTATTGGAACATGGCCATGCTTATTCCTTTACATATTGTCTATAGCTGCATTCTCATTATAATGGTAGAATTGTGTACTCGTAACAGAAACCTTATGACCTGCAAAATCCAAAATATTTACCATCTGATTATTTAAGAGAAAGTTTGCCAACTCTTGTTCTAAAAACAGTGATTTTCTACCTCTTTCATCTCCTGGCACATATAAACTAATTACTAAAATTCTGCAGCTTGCCAAAATATTACATACGGTGTGTCCGTAAAGTCATGGTGCACTTTTGACCGGTCACAGGAAAGCAACAAAAGACGATAGAAATGTGAAATCTGCACTAAATAAAAGGAAAACCCTCCCAGTTTCTGTAGGATGGTGTGGCAGCATGTGCGCATGCGCAGATGACGACATAACACCGTGTATACAGCGGAGCAGCCCACGGCCATGCCAGTCGAGATGTGGACGGTACAGAGGAAAGTTCAGTGTGTTCTGTGGCTCGCTAAATTCATATCCGTGACAAGTGCAACATGAATATCGGCGCATTTATAACGAAGCGCCACCACATAGAAATAACATTACTCGGTGGGATAAGCAGTTGAAGGAAACCAGCAGTTTGGTGGAGAAACCCTGTTCTGGTAGGCCAGGGGTCCTTAAACTACGGCCCGTGGGCCGCATGCGCCCTCCTGAGGCCATTTATCCAGCCCTCGCCGCACTTCCAGAAGGGGCACCTCTTTCACTGGTGGTCGGTGAGAGGAGCGTAGTTCCCATTGAAATACTGGTCAGTTTGTTGATTTAAATTTACTTGTTCTTTATTTTAAATATTGTATTTATTCCCGTTTTTTTTTTTTTTTTACTTTAAAATAAGGGATTTGTTCATAGTTTTTTTTTATAGTCTAGCCCTCCAATAGTCTGAGGGACAGTGAACTGGCCCCCTGTGTAAAAAGTTTGGGGACCCCTGTGGTAGGCCATCAGTCAGTGACGAGTCTGTAGAGGCTATACGGGATAGCTACCTAAGGAGTCCTAAAAAATCTGTGCATGAGCCCACATCGAACTGCACTGAATAGGTATGAAACTGGGAGAGTTTTCATTTTATTTGGTGCAGATTTCACATTTCTATCGTCTTTTGTTGCTTTCCTGTGACCGGTCAAAAGTGCATCATGACTTTACAGACACACTGTATATATTTTTGCCTATCTGACAAAAAAAAAATAGGTATAATTTTAACTCACACTACACAGCTATTATTGTGTTGGCTGTTCTCTTTTTTTTTTTTTTTTTGACAATCTAAAGGAAAAGAGGTCAGTGCCCCTGATTGAAAATCGTTGCTCTAGAATATTAATTCCTTGAGGCCAGAGGCCCTGTTTCATTCATCTTTTTATCTCCAGTACCTGATAAGAATAAATGTTGCTTAAAAGGTTGAATGCATGCATGAGGGTTAGCATAACATCATCAGGTCAGGACCCTAATACAGTGATGACTGCAAAGATGATAATTATAAATGCAATATACCAATCATGTATCACAGAAATGTATAATTGAAACCTGTATTATCTTATTAACCAATGTCACCACAATAAATTTAATTTTTAAAATAATTTTTAAAAAAGAAATGCTTTAAGCAACTTAGAACAGATAAGCTAGCTAACTGTATTTTCTAGTTAAGCCAGCTAACAACAACAAAAAACCTTTTATGTTTTAATGCACACTGATTTGTTTTTTTTTCTCAAAGGCATGTTATTCCATTTCGCTTTCTTAGTAAACTTGAGTCTAATTGGAAATTCCACGTGATGCTTCAGGCTGCATTCCTGAACATTAGTATCCATTATTGAAAATCACAGATGCAGCTTTAGATGTTATTTGGAAAGACAGTAACTCATCTTCCAGTTAAATGCTGAAAGTAGTTGCATATTCCAAAAATATCAGCTTATTTCCCTACAACTTGCTCTTTTTGACTTTAATTATTAAATGGCTCAATAATGTATTGAACACATATTGTGTAAAAGTCACTGTGCTAAGCCCTTTACTTGCATTGCCTAACTTAGCCCTTACAATAACCAAGAAGTAGACACTGCTACACCCCCAATGTACAGATGAGGAAATGGAGGCTTGCAAAGATTAACTACCCTTCTCAATGTCTCAAAGGAAAGGTAACCGTCTGCTGGTTCTCATGTCTGAGCTTAAATGATCACTCTACAGCTCATTCCCTCATTCATTCATTCACTCTACCAACAAATGTTTATCTGAAGTCCCCAGATTCCAAGCTCTGTGATGGCACTGGAGAGAGAAGAGAACAGGCTCCGGCCCCACTCTCCAGGAGCTCACCTGTGAAGACAGGACAGACACCATGACCACAAAGCAGGGGGACAAACAGAGGGTAAGGGCGGCAGGTGCCATGGGACCTCAGAAAGGGTCACAGATAGGGGTCAGGAAACAAAGCCTAACCTGAAACATAGAAGAGGAATTAAAAACTTGGTGGGAAAAAGAAGGAAGAGTGAGGAGAGCAGAAAGCATTTCAAATGGAAAGCAGCACAGACAAAGAGCGGATATGTGAGAGACTGCGGCCCCTGCAGGAAGCGGCTAACTACCCCGTACGGCAGAAACGTTACATCAGAAGGCAGGCCAGCTCACAGGGGTTCTGCAGGCCAAAGCGGTCAGTCTACACACCCTCCAAACGGTCAAATGTAGAAGAGAAACAATAATCAAGTATTCCAAGGTCCATGTTCTAGAGGGTCAGTCAACTACAATTTTCCCCTTCTCAAGAAAAGTCATTTTTGCCTGACTGGTGCTGGCACAGTGGATAAAGCAGCGACCTATAACACCGAGGTCGCTGGTTCAAAGCCCCAAAGGTCACTAGTGCGGGTTTCTCAGTACAGGGTTGCTGGCTCGAGTTGGGGAATTGTTCACACGATGCCAAAGCTCCCTAGCTTGAGACCTGAGGTCGCTGACATGAAAATCCCAAGGCTGCAGGCTGAAGCAAGAGGGTACTGGCTCAGCCCTAGTCAAGGCACGTATGAGAAGCAATCAATATACAACTTAAATGAAAGCAGCTACGAGTTGATGCTTCTCACCCTCTCTCCTTTCCCGTGTCTCTCTCAAAAGAAAAGTCATTTTTCTTCTTTATGAAAAAAGAGACAACCTCTTATTTGGGATCACCCCAACCACCACCATAACAAAAACTAAGCCCCGGATGGAGTCCATGAAACCAGTAAAATAGCTGATGGAAAGTGAACACTCAATAAATGTGCATCAAATGAATACACACAATTGGTGCAGCAAAGCTGTATACCATCTTCAAGTTAAATTGAAATATTAACTGGAAGGAGACAGCTATCAAGCTTTGGAGAGGGAGGAATGTGAAAACAGTATGATTTTAACAGCAGGTACCAGAGCTCTTTTCAGAAGCTTTGTTTAAGAAACACCTTGCATCTAGTTCACTCCACAGTGGAAGATGTAAAGCTGTTGGGACGCGGCGTGGTCTGGACAAGACAAGATGACAGAGATAAACTGCTCTGTATAAGAAAGGGGAGGGACAGAAGGACACTGAGCAATACAGTAGGTCCAATATTCAATCTTAAGCTGTTTGTATTGCAACACTGTAACCCCTCCATGGCCTTAAACCTTCAGGAAAAATCTACTGTGTGCAAAGTGTTATGTCATTCTTTTGAGGATTGAAGGAGTTGGGTAGGTTCCAATGGGTACGAAAGGGATATTGCACAGAGAATGGTAAGACACATGATCTAAAGTCTGAAGTATTTCAACAAAATAGGAACTAGGAACAAATACTAACCAACAGTAATGTAACCTCACCCTCAACCCAACAAAACCAAATAAGCCCAACACTTCCAGAAATATTAGGAAGGACACTGGGTCTCCTTCCACCTGCGAGCTGGCAGATCCATCTCATTTGACTCTCAGAGGTAGGCTAGTGAATGTCTAACAACAGGCTCCCTGAAGGGGAAATGAAAGTTCTGATTTGTAGCGTTTGCTGACGTCTGTGGTGTAAATACTCCTGCTGCGGCAGATTTCAATCTACCAACGTGATATCCACAGTCTTGTGAAACTCCCCCAAAGTTCTGAACTGATTTTCATGAGCTGGTACAAGCTGGCTTAGTGTGTGGCTGGCTCAGGAAGTCCCCAGCTGGTATCCAGGGTAAAAGCCGTTTCCATGGGTTAAGTCCTCCTTCTGGTTTGACATGCAAGTTTCACCCAGAGCTGTATTAGCTTTTGGAGACGAGGCACTGCCTGCAGGAGGGTGAGGAAGGCCAGAGGATAAGAAAGGTGCAGAGGCAGGCACATTCCATCAGGAAACCATCCTGCTATCAAAGGACATGACGGCTGAAAGGAAGCTCTCCATCCGTGAAAGGAAGCTCTCTGTCCGGCCGTGAGGGTGATGCCCCTCCTGAAAGGGGCGGAACCCAAGACCCACAGAGCACGCTTACTGCTCAAGGTCATTTTTCAAATTAGTAGCAGATCTGGGACCAGAGCTGGGGCTGCACGTCTCCCTCCTCCTCATGCCTCAGAGTCCTCCTCTCAGGGAAAGACAGGCACCAACTTGGCTTGCAACTGGGCAGGAGTTCACACAGGCAGCTCTGGCTACATGTTCCCATTTTATTAGCTTTCCTATTTGGAGAACTCTGCCTCTCCCTGTACAAAGGGGAAAGGCTCTGCCAGAGACGTGCATAAGCTTAAGAAAGGCAGCCAGAGACCCAGCTGACATGAGAAGAGCCACCCGGTGTGGCCAACCGCAAAGGGATGAGCGGACGGACTTCTCCAAGCACTTCCCAGGTTATGGGGTGGAAGCAGCGGGCTGGTGGGCTATTCCTGACTGTGAAACGATCCCCCACACCCATGCTGATCGGCAGGAAATAGGAAGGGCAGAAAAGGGAGGCTCTTTCGTGTTCTTAATAAATCTCCAAACACGAAAATACAAAATGTACCAAGGCAAGGCTTCCCTCTCATTGCCAAGAAGATCCAATTAGGCATCCTCAATGGTTTTCACATGATTTCTGGCCCGGTTATGTTCCAGGAAAACAGGGCAGGGTGATTCAAACCTGCTGTCAATACAGAGTGAAGGAAAGAAAAATGCCAGCTATTCCGCAGCTGTCCGGCCGGCCCCCTGGAGAAGACGCCTTCCTGACAACGCTGATGCGCAGAAGCGAGCCAGATTCCAGGGCAGAAGTTAAACCAAATAACCCTGAAGGATATCGACCTAGGAGGCGAGTCTTAAAATAGCAGCCAGGAATGCATGGGCTCCCTTGGACAACTCAGATTACATGCCCTGGCCCTGCCTTCAGTAAAACGGTGCACTGAAAGTATCTGCTTAATCTAGTTTCTCTCTGAGTTGCCAGTAAGTTTTCAACTCACAGAAGTCAGTCTGGATGCAAACATGCTGGGTGAGCAAATGTCCAAATGAAGCACCTTGGAGGGGCAGGTAGGGTACCAGAGAAAAAAATAATAAAACCTGGGGCCCTAGGAAAATTATTCCAGTTAGGAAGAGATGTAACCATGCTCCCAAGGCAAGGATTTCCAGTTAAACTAATGGGATGGTCTTCATGCAGGTGGGCATTTGAAATGGACTCTGAAGGATGCATTCATTCCTTTAATGAATGTCCATTCTGTGGCTGGTTGCAGGGACACCGCCATCAGCAGTGACTCGTCTCATGGAGTGGATTCAGTAACACAACAAAAGCCTCCTCTAAGGCACTCATCATTTAGGAAATTCCAAGGGCTTCAGGAGCTGTGTGCCAGAGAAGGGGATGAAGACCAAACGTATCGTCATTACAAAGCACAGTATCACAGTCATCCACTGGCCAAGACAGATTTGGAATTGTCCAAAGGTTTGCACAGAAACACAGATGACTGGACAGCACACTAAACAAACCGAGGACACGTGGGTTCTAATCCCACCTCAGCCACCATCTCTTCTTTCAACAAGGACATACTGAACACAGCACAGTGTTACCTGCTTTCAGAGAACTCAGAGTCGAGCATTGATTTGCTGGGTAGAATTGAGAAAGTCATTTTGCCTGCTTCAGACAGACCCATGTCCACACTCAACTTTCCTTTCCTTGCTCATGCCCCTTCTCACCCCCTGGTCTTTGTACATGTTCTCTCTGTCTAGTCTACCCCTTCCTTCTTCTAGAAAATTAATTCACCACTCATCGAGCATTTGCTGGTTCTGGTCATAGCTGCATCTCCAGCGATTTGTACAGTCCCTGACCCTTTAAAAGAGGGACTCAGTGATGAATGTATTTACTCAAAGCTAGCTTCTATGATAGTATGATGGTTAAAACCAAAATACTAGCTTTAGAATCATGCAGATAGTCTAGTTGAAATCTGGACCTTGCCAGCTCTATAATACGGTAACTTACTTAAGCATTCTGAGCCCTTTTCTGTAACTGTTAAGTGGAGACAATATACCTCCTAGTAATGGTATGAAGGATGAAACGAGGCTATGTATGCCAAGTACCTAAAACACCTCCAGGCTCATGAAAATTCCTCCATAACCAGCAGCTCCCGTTACCATTATCTTCATAGCGATGTCCCTTCCTGGTCAGAGCCCATCAACTCACCTCACCTCACCTAAACTGAAAGCAGGTCCTAAGGTTACTTACGAGGCGGGCGCTTAGAGCATCTGCTCACTGACGTAAGGCTTCATGACAGTGATTAAGACGAGGAGGAGGAGAAAGATGATGGTAGCAATTGCTTGCTCTGATGTCACTGATTTATGACCCTTTGATCGACCTTTGTTTTCCTAAAGCCCACATGGAACCAAAAGATCAGCTTAAGCCTCCTCCTGAAGGAACTCCCCAGAGATTCCCCAGGATCCCCTAACCCAGTGGTCGGCAAACTCATTAGTCCGCAGAGCCAAATATCAACGGTACAACCGTTGAAATTTCTTTTGAGAGCCAAATTTTTTAAACTTAAACTATATAGGTAGGTACATTCCTTATCGAGGTAGCGCCCACATGTGGTATTTTGTGGAAGAGCCAAACTCAAGGGGCCAAAGAGCCGCATGTGGCTCACGAGCCACGGTTTGCTGACCAGGGCCACAAACCACCAAAACCGGCAAGACCTTTCTCCACCAGGAGTGTCCTCTTCGCCCCCAGGGAATCCGCACTGAAAAGGTAAGGAGGGCTGTTTCTGTGCTTTGACAACCTGGAGTTACAATCTGTTTCTATCTGGATCAAAGGCAAAAAGGTAAATACCTCAGCTGTTACTTAAAATTCCCAGACTGGCACCAAAGGCTCTCTCCACCTGGTCCCAGAGGGCAGGGCAAGGCTCTCTCCACCTGGTTCCAGAGGGCGGGGCAAGGCTCTCTCCTCCTGGTTCCAGAGGGCGGGGCAAGGCTCTCTCCACCTGGTTCCAGAGGGCGGGGCAGGGTGGGTGGGCACGGTCCACTACCTGCCTCAAAGCTGCTGGCTGCCTGTGGCTCCCCTGCAACTGGGGCAGCCTCTGGATTTGGAAACAGAAAGAGGGGTACATTCTCCACCCCAGGGGCCATCACATCTGAACCGGATTAAAGTTAAATAAAAGGAAAGGAGGACCAGAAACTCTCTTCTTTGTTACCCTTGAGGCAAAGGCAATACTTCATTTTAATGAAGGGGAAACTGAGGCCCAGGGAGCAGAAGGCACTTAACTACAAGCACTGGGTGTGAGCGGAGCAAGGTCAGCACATTATTTGAATATGGCATGAAAGCAAGCTATCTTTTTAAAAACCATTTTGAAATATAATTTACGTGCCATAACATCCACCCACTTAAAGGGTATGATTTAATGGTTTTAGTGCAACCAACATTATTGCAACCTAATTTTTTTTCTTAAATGTATTTATTGATTTTGGAGAGAGAGAGAGAGAGAGAGACAGAAACATTGATCTGTTCCTGTATGTGCCCTGACCAGAGATTGAACCCAGAACTCTTTTAGTCTCAGAACAACGCTCTAATCAACCGAGCTATCTGGCCAGGGCATAATTTTTTTAAATTACAGCAAAAAGAAACTCCATACCCATAGTAGTCAACCCCTACCCCAAACACACACACACACACACACTCACATACTCACACACACACACACACACACACTCACACACACTCACATACTCACACACACACACTCACATACACACACACACACTCACACTCACACACACTCACACTCACACACACACACTCACATACTCACACACACACTCACACACTCACACTCACACACACACTCACACACACACACACACACTCAGCCTAACTCCTAACTCTGGCACCACTCATCTACTTTCCATTGCTACAGATTTGCCTACACTGGACATATCATATAAATGGATTCATAAAATACTTGGTCTTTTGTGGCTATGAAACCATTTCTTAATAGCAAATTTCAATGGCAGGCCCTCTGGTTGCTCGCTAAACTATTACCCAGAGCTGTGCTGTCAGATACTATAGCCACTACCCGTGTGTGGCCATTTAATTTAATTAACATTGACTATATTAAAAATCAGTTCCTCACTGTCACCAGGCACACAGCTGGTGGCTATCATATTAGACAGCACAGATGCAGAATATCACCATCACTGCAGGAAGTGCCTAACCTTGGATTTGCTCTCTGATCCACCTGGTGTTGGGACGTTACCTTCACAGAAGAGACTGAGAGCCTGGAAGGGCCACAGGGAGGAGGCAGGGGGGAAGAGAGCAGGGAGGAAACGGTGGGCCAGTCAGAGCCACCCCCACACTCCCCACCCTACCCCCACCTCAGTGTTC
This sequence comes from Saccopteryx leptura, assembly GCF_036850995.1. NCBI lineage: Eukaryota > Metazoa > Chordata > Mammalia > Chiroptera > Emballonuridae > Saccopteryx > Saccopteryx leptura. Next base: position 40,265,079 of record NC_089503.1, read on the forward strand.
CTCTCAGTGCCAGGGAGCTCTCCCCACCCCCTCCACCCCAGACCTGAAAAGCTGTTTAGTTAAGCTCATCCAAAAGGCAGATATGCCAAAGCCTTTGGAACCACTTCAAGGAATCCAGCCTCTACCTCAGCCCTTTGATGATTTCTGAAGCGTTTCATGCCAAAAGGTGATCTGAGGGGTTCCTTAATGAGAGTGAACAGTTCTGATCAGTTTCCGGCCAGCAGTGGCTACTTCATTTGCCAAGATATGACCACTAAGGCTGACGACACCCCAAGGCCAGAGCCATGACATCTTGGCATGCTCAGACAGAGGGAGCTCAGAAATCGCCACACCCAGCGTCGGGGGTCCAGCCCTTTCCTGGAGCTGCTCTCTCAGCTATAATGCCTTTCCTCTCACAGTCCAGAGATGCTTCAGTCACCAGGTCCCAAGAGCGGGGCAGCAGGTTATTTCAGATTGCGGGTTTGGATGGATTAACATGATCAGAGAGCTCAGACAAAAGAATGAGGGGCAAACAAAAGGAAAAATAGAATTACATTAAAAATAAAAATCCCTCACTAATCAAAAGGTGCTTTGTTCCAAAACACTGCAAAAATCATCAATCGTGACCTTTTAAAGTTGTTTTAAAGGAATATAATTAGGCCCTGGCCATTTGGCTCAGTGGTGGAGTATCAGCCAGGCGTGTGGAAGTCCTAGGTACAATTCCCAGTCAGGGCAGACAAGAGAAGCCACCATCTGCTTCTCCACCCCCGCCCCTTCCTCAGCCATGGCTTGAATGGTTCGAGCAAGTTGGCCCCGGGCACTGAGGATGGCTCCGTGGCCTCACCTTAGGTGCTAAAATAGCTCAATTACCAAGCAATGGAGCAGCAGCCCCAGATGGGCAGAGCATCGCATGGTTAGGGGGCTTGCCAGGTGGAGCCCGGTCAGGACTCACGTGGGAGTCTGTCTCTGCCTCCCCATCACTCACTTAATAAAAAAATATCAGATAAAATATAAAAATATATAATTAAGTTAGTTAATACTTTTTTGTTTAAAACTCTGCTGAAAGATATTTCTGCTTTCTTCTACTTCAGTAGCCAATTTATTAAAAAAAAACAAAACAGACAACCTAACAAATGCTTCTTCCAATATGTTTGCTTGTCTTAATCAACACTTTTGTTTTGATTTCCCCCAATCTCACTGAGTGGCAGTGGGGGGAGTTTAGAGAATCAATAGGTTACATTTCTAAGACACCCAGATGGATGGAGATTCACCAAGCTATGATATGCGTTTATTTGCTAATAAGCTTCTTCTTCTTTTTTTTTTTTTTTTTTTTTTTTTGTGACAGTCACTCTGTGTATCTTGGTCCCTTGGTTTTCAAAAACATCCTTCACCAAGGATTAGCCAGAAGAGACACAGCCAAGCAAGAAGATGTGGTTACATGGTTGCTTTAGACTTCTGATCTGCAGCGTGGAGAAGTGGCTCTTTGGGGTTCTCAGTTCAGCTGCTCTGCTCACTCTGCCCCTTGCAGTCATTTGACTTTGTATACTATTTTTTAATTAATTTATTTTTTTTAGCAATAGAGAGACAGACAGATATGAAGGGAGAAAGATCAGATATGAAGGGAGAGAGACGAGAAGCATCAACTTGTTGTTGCAGCACTTTAGTTGTTCACTGGATTGCTTTCTCATATGTGCCTTGGCTGGGGGGCTCCAGCTGAGCCAGAGACTCTTTGCTCAAGCCAGCGACCATTGGGTCATGTCTATGATCCCATGCTCAAGCCAGCGACCATTGGGTCATGTCTATGATCCCATGCTCAAGCCAGCGACCCCACACACAAGCTGGTGAGCCCACACTCAAGCTGGTGAGCCCATGCTCAAACTGGATGAGCCTGCACTCAAGCTGGCAACTTTGGGGTTTCGAACCTGGGCTCCCAGGTCGACACTCTATCCACTGCACCACTGCTTGGTCACGCTGTATACTCCTGAATGAACGCATTCAACAAACATGATTTTTTTTTCATGTTTCATTGCATGTCATCCTCACAGTAACTTTATGAGTTGGTGCTATTCTCATTTGTATTTGAGAGCTGAGGAACTGGGAGTTCAGAGATGTTAAATAATCCATCAACTTTACATGGCCATCAAGAAGGACTGTTGGAACTAAACCCCTGGGGTCCTGAACTCCAGTCTTACATTCAGATCATTTTCATCACATGACAAGTTGTACCAGTTGGTATAAAAGAAAGAAAGAAAGAAAGGAAGGCAGAGGAGCCTGGGTCTGAGGACCAAGGATTCCAAAGGCCCTGAGAACAGGCTTACTCAGAGCCAGACCTATGCTACGAGATGCTTCCACAGGCAGTTCCTACCTTGGCCAAAGGGGGGCACCATAAAGCAAATGGAGCTTGTGTCCCCTCAATGAATGGATTGTATCTGCTAGCCAGAGAGAACTGGGGCACTGGAGTACGCAAGGATGTTTAAATTACAGCAAAAAGAAACTCCATACCCATAATAGTCAACCCCTACCCCAAACACACGTGCGCGTGCGCACACACACACACACTCCTACAGAGAGCTCGCCAAGCTACACGCCCCCTCCCTATGCTTGCAGGAAACAATAAATGTGTCTTAGCTTACCTTTCATAGCTCAGAGTATTCCCATTTTCATGTGATTTCAGTGAAAATAAGACTATTAGCTTGATGAGGGAAATCAATCCATCAATGCATGTTTATTCGACCCAACTTACATAGTGTGGTAGATTGACTGCAAAATCAGCCCAAGTCTCCACCCCTCTCTATGTCACATCTGCTTTGCCATGTGACTTTGCAGCACCGCTCTCCATGGGCAGAATGTTTCCCATCCTCATGCACCTGGACAGGCCAGGTGACTTGCTTTGGCTAACAGAATAAAGCAGAAAAGAACTAAAGCCCCCTTTTCAGAGCTCAGGCCTCGAAGGGTGTTGCATACTTCAGCCCTCTAGCTTGGAACTCGTCCCTCACCAGGAGAAGAGCCTCGACGAGCGTACTAGAGGATGAAAAGACCAGGTAGAAAGAGCGGGGTTATCTCAGTACATGCCAGCGTCTCAGGCGACTCTGATGCATGAGCAAGCCCATCAGATCACCGGAGCCTGGCACACCGTGGCAGAGCTGGCCCGTCAACCTGTAGGCTTGCGAGGAATAACAAATGGCTATTATATGAAACTATAATTCTTAGGGCCTGGGGAGATGGGAGCCAACAAACCCGAACCTGCTTCACCAGTCGTATCAAGGCTAGAGGGTCCAGAAGAAGGCTAGCTACCACAAGTTTCCCTATTATTTCCTGTTTCCTAGGCAGTAAAAGGTTTGACGATGTGCTGGGAAAAGTAATCACTACTTCTGATGAAAGGGTTTGAGACCGAAATGGCTCAGAATTTGGCTGAAAGAGCAAACTTGGAGTCAAGTGATCCAGTTTATAATGTTGACCCTAGCACGTATGTCCTATGTGGAAATGTCACCCTCCTTCACAGGTACTCACTGGTATTGACTCAGCACCAGATGAATTTGACATAAGGCCCCTGACCCCCTAAGGAGGTTTACTACTCAAGGGCCAGAGCCCCGTTTCTTTCCTAGAAGGCGGGCTCTCTCCCTGGTTTTCCCAAATGAATGAATGGATGCTGCAACCCATGGCACACATGTGAAATAGACTTTTTAAAATAAGCCTGCACGGAGAATGGCCTGGATATATTTGCAGCTGGCTCTTCTCACGAGAGGCTGAGGAAAGGAATCCAAGTGTTAAATGGCAGAAACCGGCCATGAATAACCTCTCGCTGGGTGACAGTCACAGTAGTAGTCATGACTTCTTCTAGGTGGCAGAGATCCCTGCCTGTGGCCTTTCTGATAGTCCCAGAGAATAAGCCTGGCAAAGACAGGAATAACTTATCTGCAGTTAAGGGAGACATCCCCCCTGTGTGTAATCGAAGTCAAGAAGTCATCACAAACTGCACGCAGTCCATTATCGGCGTGAAATGCAACACAATCAAGAATTAAGTGCCTTTTTGGAATGAATGAAGACCTCAGGAGCCAACCCACAGGCGGGGCTTTGAGACCTGAACAAGCTGTGGGGGATGCATATCGCTGCCTGGCCTCTCCGGAACCTGCTGAAATCACACAGACTCTGCCTCTGGCCTGAGACCATCAAATCCTCTCTCTGCAAGGGATCTCAGAGACTGTGTGCTCCCACCTACCTACGAACCTAAGAAACCCCACCTCTCGTAGCCGTAGTAGCTGATGGCCCAGCCTCTGTTCCGCTCCTCTGGGGTCAGGGAACTCTACCCTCAGCAGCCTGTGCAACTGTGAGAAAGGTGAAATCGTTCCTTTGTTTTGTTTTGTTTTGTTTTTTTAACAGAGCCAACGTTTACAGCCCTGTAATTTTTTAGTTCTACCCTCTGTGGCCAGAGACAAAACTGGCCCAGGACACAGACCTTCATTTTAAAAGAAAGTTGGTCTTTCTCTATACAACTTTCTTAAGCATCCTTTGCTTCTAACTGTTGGGTGGGAGAATGGGTGTTGTGAGCACAGCCAACCCTGGCAAACACCATCTGGGTCTCATCTGATGAGGCTCTACCTAATCTAGAGACTTAAGTTTCCCCCTCTCCCCCTCCGTCCCAGCACCTAACCTTCATCTTAAGCAGTTATCAAAAGGGTAATGAGATAATTCATGTTTTGTTTAATATCTGTCTCTTCTACCAAACTCCAAGTTCCGTGAGGGCAGAGATCACTAATTGTTTCTCCCCCCCACACACACACACTTTTGAATATTTAGTGACTAGCATGATGCCGAAGACATAGAAGGCGCCCAAAACGCGTTGCCGAGATGACAGATTGAGTTCCAAGCACACGAGTGCATAATTAGAAGCGGAGACTCATTTACTCCATCCCGTACAGTCTGGTTGAAATTATCTGCCTCTTAGAAAGGAAGCCAAATGTAGTATAACTTTTCTTGCAGCAAAAATCTCCCAGGACCTTCAAAAATCCTTATCCTTAGAGCCAGACCTGATTGTTGAATCCACCAGCTGGCAGCCACTGAAGGGAGGGGGTGGACGGTCCTGAGACGACTGATTTTAGCTCAAGCCTGCTGTCACTTCCTCACCACTCGAGAGAAAGTTTTCCACCCTGCCACATGAACCTGAACATGCCCACAATGTGGGGTTTCTTCAGACCCCCACACACTACCCCAAACTGAAGAAACAAATGTTGGGAGGGCCCTGTATGAAAGAAAATATATAGAGTCTGAAGTCTTTTATCTTCCCAGAGTGCCCGACAATGCCAGTCTGGAAAGGAACACTCCAGTCAGACATGATACAAAACCTGGGCAGTAGGGGGCAGCAGAGACTTACAACGTGGATGTGTTATGACCACGACCCTGGAGAGGAATATTCTCCACAGAATCCCCATTCCGACATGCTCATCAGAAGACCGTTCTCTGGCACATGAGTGATGTGTTGGTATTCTAATGAAATGCACATGCTTACAGAATCATGAGGGCAAGCTGCAGCGAAAAACTGGCATTTTATCTGTTAGGTTCATTTAAGCCTGAGGCTGCCATGTCCTCAGCAGAGGGAGGTGGCCATGCATGAGCTCACGAGAAACGCCTCAGCGAGTTGTAGCAGCTACAGACTGCCCCGTGCTGTTCAGAAGCTCTCCCTTGTTCTGACCAGCAGTCTGTCCTTGGACTTTGCATTGCAACTATGGGCCACGTATGCTCACAGAAGTTAATTCTGTTTATCCCAAATGTATTTATCTTCTCATACTAATGAACACTGTCAAATGCCTAACTTGGAGAAGAAAAATACTGTTTTAAAAAGGACATTTAAGCCCTGGCTGGCTGGCTCAGCAGTAGAGCATCGGCCAGGCATGTGGAGTCCTAGGTTCGACTTCCAGCCAGGGCACACAGAAGCGCCCATCTGCTTCTCTACCCTTCCCCCCCCCACCTTCTCTCCATCTCTCTCTTTCCCTCCCACAGCCAAAGCTCCATTGGTGCAAAGTTGGCCCAAGCACTGAGGATGGCTCCAAGCCTCCGCCTCAGGCACTAAAATGGCTCTGGTTGTAATGGAGCAACGCCCCAGATGGGCAGAGCATCGCCCCCTAGTGAGCTTGCCGGGTGGATCCCGGTCAGGCACATGCGTGAATCTGTTTCTCTGCCTCCCCGCTTCTCACTTCAGAAAAATACTAAATAAATAAATAAATAAATGACATTTAAATCAATGACTAAACTAAGCCCTGAATGCAGATAACACCTGGATAAAAATGGCGATGAGAGCACCTAGAAATGTAAATCCTTCTCCTTACCAATGATCCTTGAAATCAAATGGAATTCCTATATGCGTGACACTTTCCACACAGCAGGCGGAAGCAAAGGCAGGGCTGAGATTTATCACCTGAGGGTCCGATGAACATCAACTAGTCATTTTCTATCCCTGACGCAAGACTAATCAAATAGATTTCGTCTTCCTGAATGATTTATTTTCTCTCTTTTCTCCGCTCATTCTACCTATTTAAAAAAAAAAAAGCCAGAGAAAGTACAGCAGACGCATAAGCTCACACATGGGCTTTGAAACCTGTCCATAGTTAGAGAAAAGCAAACATGGTTATAGCTTTCTTACTCCTAGCTCAGGATGGCTTTAGCTTGACAGGTTATTAAGTTTCAACACATTAGAGGGATAGATGGGTCTCTTCCTCTGATGGCTCTCCTGAATTACACAGTAGATCAAGAAAATGGGTTTCAAAGGTGGTAGAGAGACTATACAGATACAAGTGCTTCTGCCTTCAGATCTGACTTTAGTTTAACGCTAGAGGTTAAAGGCAAAATCTAGGATGAAGTACAGGAAGGAAGGCGCATCTCTCGGGCTCCTCTCTAGGTATGACTAGTAGGGCAGTACTCTGAATAAGGCAGTATTCTCATATTCACAGAGTAGCCGAGCTCTTCGAGGGCTGCGCAGAGCAAGAGCCAGCAGGTGGCTCTCCAATCAGGGGAAGGGTGAGCTGACTTCCTCCCTTGGAGCATCTCCTTGCATTGTATGCTCCTTGCTCCAATCTAGCCCCACAAAGACACTCTCTTTTCTGTATTTCCAGCCTAAGTATGGAATCAAAATCTTTTCCCTTATTTTCATTAGCTCAACTGAAACAAGGTAGTGTTGAAATTTTTAAAATTAAAATTAAGAACTTCATTAAAGATTTAGTGAGGCAAGAGCATGAAACCAAAAGACATGAAGACCTATGCAAGTCGAGTTCAGTCTACCCAGTATAAGCTGCTGGTTCCGAGGATGAATTTAAATGTATGTACAACAAAACGCATGCGCAAATTTAAATGGTTTCCTATTTATTGAGCTCTTTCTGTATGCTAAGCATTAGTCTGGGTGTCCAACTACGTAATTTTCCATTCCCCAACACAACACACTACAAACTAGTGCAGAGAACTGGACGGCAGTTAGAAGGCAGCATGTCCTTTCATAGGTGACCAAGTAGCCCTCCTAGGAGAGGGGTTCTCAACCTTCAGTGCTACGAGGATGACAGCAGTGTAAATGCAGACTTCCGGGCTCTCACTCAGAAATCAGAATTAGGATAAGGTTTGCAATGCCCTAGGATTCGTATTTTTAGCAATTACCTCAAGAGATGATCATGTCGATGGTCCACTAACGTACTTTGAGAAACAGCAGTGTAGACTAAGTACTGAATTCATGGTCTCACCAGATCACGACACCTGTGCTGTGTGCTTCAGACTCAACAGAGACCTACCACGTTGGACCTGTTGCCGCTGAGATCACATCTGGGCAATCTGCACTTACGATGTGGGAGAGGGACAATGTGGCTGTGTGGGTATTATTTTGAAGACTGGGGCAGTGGGTCTTCTTACCTATCCAATTAGACAATGTCAATAAATTGTAACCAAAGGAAACTGGTATGAAATGCAAACTAGAAAAATGAAACCTGCCTTTACTGCAGGAGGCATGAACCTTTGCCCGTCCACCTGTGAAAGGGTGCGTCTACAGACAGCAAACTGACCATACAACATTTCAAATGAGTAGAACTTGGTACTTTTTTCATGCCATGCAAATGAAACCCATGATGTCAATAAACTCCAGCTATCAGGAAACAAGTCATATCCTTCACAGAAATGTCACAAGCAATAGAGGTGACAAGTACAGAAAACTTGAATTGGGCTACACAAAAAATTAGAGAGAAAGCTTCATATCTAACTTCCTCCATCATTTGGGCTAGAGCAGCCTGTTGCCAATTCACAGGTAATTGAACTGCATGAGAATTTGACCTTGGGTTAAACTTGTAACACTTCCTCTGGAAACCTGATAAAGATAGAATGTCAGTTGTTACTAAGCAACACTGATGGCTCATGGTAAAAATGACCCTGGAGAGTCAGACCTAACTGGACTGGGAGGAGCTATAACTGAAGTCTAAATACCTCTTGGGGGGGGGACACACCATCATTTGGGGCTTCTCAGAGGGCTGTGACTCTACTAATCAGGCCTAATCCTTTGGGGAACCCTGGAAGGTATACGCACAGAGATGTACCCACGTGGTATGTGTCTTTTAAGCTAGGGTGACCCATATACCTGCCCTATGAGAGTCTTGTACCTTCAAACCTGAGCTGTCACCCGAGGTGGGAGGGGGCAGCAATAACACCTGGATGGCCTGACCAGGCGGTGGTGCAGTGGACAGAGTGTCGGACTGGGATGTGGAGGGCCCAGGTTCAAAACCCAAGGTTGCCAGCTTGAGCGCAGGCTCACCAGCTTGAGCGTGAGGTCACTGGCTTGAGCATAGGATCACAGACACGACCCCATGGTCGCTAGCTTGAGCCCAAAGGTCTCTGGTTTGAAGCCCAAGGTCACTGGCTTGAGCAAGGGGTCACCTGCTCTGCTGTAGCCCCCCGGTCAAGGCACATTTGAGAAACCAATCAATGAACAACTAAGATGCTGCAATGAAGAATTGATGCTTCTCATCTCTCTCCTTTCCTGTCTCTGTCCCTATTTGTCTGTCTGTCTGTCTGTCAAAAAAGAAATAAAATAACACCTGGATGGCTGAGTGGACTGCTGTATACACTGCAAGGGCCGCTCCTATGGAAATGAAACACCTGCGATTCCTATCTGTATAGTGAGTAGAAGAATGCCAGGTGTGGCCTAGGACGGCCCTCTGAGGGTGATCCTGAGCCGATGCCTGCTGAGCAGTGCACTTGCCCAAAGCCACACTCCTGGGAGTGGCAAGGCCAGGACTCAAACAAAGCTGCCTGCCTTTAAGGTAAACACTTCTCTTTAATTGCAGGATTCTAAACCTTTCCCCCAAGATAACTATTCTGACTCAGGAGACTGGTACAATTTCTCCAGCACATGCTAGGCTTTTTCCTTTTTTCCCTCCAGTGCCATGTGAGGTCCCTAAGTTTGGCAGCTTCTAATTCATCCTTCCTGCCTGGCCTCCACAGCTGAGTTCTAGTTCCAGACGACCCCTCAGAGACTTCCTCAAGTTCAATGATACCCCCCCCCCCCCCGCCCTGACCCCTGGTTCAAATCTCTAGGCTGGCTTTTTAAGCCCTCGGACAATTATGGCTTCTGGTTGGAGGGTCATGGTGACTTTACAGCTGATTCCCAAATGAGATGACGGCCCACGGAGCACTGACAGACATCAAGCTCTCCCTGGCCCGGGCGAAGAGCTCTGGAACGATTGAGGTCTCCTGATGGCCAGGGGAGGCCCAGCCCACCCCTGAAATGATCCTGCAGAAGTTCCCCCCTCACAGGACAGGAGCTTATGAATACAGTGACCCTGGCAGATGTCCCCTCAGATTAGCACCTGGACCACAACAGCGGGATGAGTCATTCCTTCCCAGCCGTCCCTTCCTTTCCTATCAGCAGAAGTCTGGGGATAGAAATCATCACACATGATATCACCTCTCCGAAGCCCTCCCCTAGCCTTCCTGGCGAAGCTGCTCTCTTTCTGCACATCTCTGAGCATCTCCCTATTACAGGACATGCAGGCACGGCTCCTCCCCCGAGGCTCGGAGCCCCTGGATAGCAGAGTCCGCGTCTCACATGATATCACCTCTCCGAAGCCCTCCCCTAGCCTTCCTGGCGAAGTCGCTCTCTTTCTGCACATCTCTGAGCATCTCCCTATTACAGGACATGCAGGCACTGCTCCTCCCCCGAGGCTCGGCGCCCCTGGATAGCAGAGTCCGCGTCTCAGTTCTGTCACTACAGTAAGCCCAATGTTCGGTATAAAGAGTGAGGAAACGAACAAATAGAAGAAACAGCAAGGGAGGGAGGCCCCTCAACCATACACGTTCCTGTGTGATCCGGTCCCCGGAATTCATGCCATCTCAGTCTAAGCTGTAAGTTTATGTCAGAACCCTGGTTAATGGCAGGACACAGCAACTTCTTCACGGTTAGTTACATCTCCCAATCACTAACTCAGATAAATAACTTGGTTCGCCGACCACAAAGTGACAAGTTTACAGAGATTCTGAATCAATGGCCCTGATGTTACTCCGACATGACAGAGTGCTGAAGGCTGTAAGACTCTGTCTCCAGCCATGTCTAGCTCTTCTCTTCTGCTGGTGACAGGCAGGAGTGCACAGAGGAAGGAAGTGACACAGAATGAAGGCCGGAGGAGGAAACCTACCAGAAAGTGCTAACGGGGCTCCCAACACACAAGGCCAAAGGGCCAGGAAAACAGAATTCATTGGCGCTTCATAGTGACACAGTGACAGAGAACCCCAGGCTCACTTCAGAGGAGGAGAAACGGAGGCCTGGAGAAGGTGAGTGTCTTGAGTGAGATCACGTTAGCTGCTGGCAGTTTGATCTCAAATCCAAGAGCTTTTGTACCATGCCAAGGTCACTGGTTGTAACTCACAGCAAAGCTCCATAAAGATGGCCAACGATCATGTTTTATTTCTTAAAATGATTTGCTTCATTCCAAGGAGCATTTTCTCCCCCAGGGGATGACAAGAACAGTGGTGTCAGGTGTACAGAAACTAGCCCTCTCATACATTGTTGATGGGGATTAAAAATAGCCATAACCTTTTGGGAACCAAATTTGGCAATGTTAAAACACCTGTAAAATGTGAATAGTCTTTAATGTAGCAATGCCAGTGAAATGATTGTATACGTGCAAAAGAGTAAAGAGAAAGTTCATCTTAGTACTATTTGTGATATCAAAAAATTAGAAGCAACTTAAAGTGGTTAAGAATATTAAGGTAAGTTCATACAGTGGAGTACTATGCAACCATTATGAAGAAAGAATGACTTATAAAAAGGTTATCCTTGATGTTTGATTTCTTTTATAAGATTTTTCAAAGTCATATACATGTGTGAGAGAGTACGTATGTATACATATATAGTTCCTGTAAGAATTAAACAATGTATTACTTATACTTAAAATAGGACCTGACCAGGAGGTGGTGCAATGGATAGAGCCTCGACATGGTATGCTGAGGACCCAGGTTCAAGACCCTGAGGTCACCAGCTTGAGCACGGGGTTGCTGGCTTGAGTGTGGGATCATAGACATGACCCCATGGTCACTGGCTTCAGCCCAAGGTCACTGGCTTGAGCAAGGGGTCACTGGCTCGGCTGGAGCCCCCAGTCAATGCACATATGAGAAAGCAATCAATGAACAACTAAGATGCTGCAGCTATAAGCTGATGCTTCTCATCTCTCTTTCTTCCTGTATGTCTGTCACTGTCTCCCTCTCTCGTTACAAAAATAAAAAACGGGATGAAAAGGAAGGGAGTAAAGAGGAAAAAATATATGGTGATGAAAAATGATTTGACTTCGGGTGATGGGGACACAGCACAATCAAAAGTTCAAATGCTATAGAGATGTTCACCTGAAACCTGTGTACTCTTATTGCTCAATGTCACCCCATTTAATTTCCTAAATAAAAAAAAATAATAAAGCACTTAGCATAGTACCTGGCAAATAGTTACCATTAGGAAAAATTTATCTTATCGAAATGTGATAGTATATACTTGAAGAAATACAGAAGATTATAGACTAAGTGATAAACATGTAGCTATTTCTGGGAGGTAGGTTTATATAGCATTCTTTTTCTTTTAATAAATTTCTATATTGTTTGAATATTTTAAATAATTTTTACAATGAAAATGTAATAAAGATATGCTTTCTGTAAAATGAAAAAAAACCATATTATTCAGAAAAGAACATCTTCCATATGCAGAGAATCCAGTCTCGGATACTAAACATTTTAAATCCACACGATGGACCAAACTGCTCAGCAATGTATGAGATTTCCAGCAGCACCAACCCATTCAGAGGATGTGAGGAGATGGAAGGAAAACAGATAATGTCACAAATGTTGAAAATGACAGGACATTCTCTCTCTCCTGAAAATCTGTGATGGGCCTGAAGCCTGAAAGCCACCCCAAGCCGAGAAAGGCGGTGAACAGCCACCAGGCATCCCCGCATTCCTTGAGACGCTGCGCAGTGGGGCTCGCAGACACGTCCCGCGGGCCAGGCCAGGCCAGGCCAGGCCAGGCCGAGCCAGTCTGGTCCCCGCAGGAGCGAAACCACAGGCAGATCTGCCCATGAGGCCGATCATGACAACCCGCAGGTTTTCCTAACAGCTAAGGACCTGCAGACTCCCACACACTGCAAAATCAGAGATTGGAGTCCTTAGGAGAATTAACAAGTTGTGGTGCTGTATAGAGCAGTGGTCCCCAACCTTTTTTGGGCCACGGACCAGTTTAATGTCAGAAAATATTTTCACGGACCGGCCTTTAGGGTGGGACGGATAAATATATCACGTGACCAAGACAAGTGTCAAGAGTGAGTCTTAGACGGATGTAACAGAGGGAATCTGGTCATTTTTAAAAAATAAAACATCGTTCAGACTTAAATATAAATAAAACGAAAATAATGTAAGTTATTTATTCTTTCTTTGCGGACCAGTACCAAATGGCCCACGGACCGGTACCAGTCCGCGGCCCGGGGATTGGGGACCACTGCTGTAGAGGAACATTCCTGGCTTTTATACATCAACTGCGTACTCGGGCCCCTTATGGAACAAGCTAATGAATTTTGGGTGAGTCCCAGGTTTATCCTAGTTGTTTCCCATCTCAGGTGGCTGTTCACTAGAATCAGAACTAAACCTAGATGATGGCGGGAGGGGGCGGGCTTGCCTCTTTGGACACAATTTCAAATGGAGTCTTCTCCACAAAGTATCGAGTGCTCTGGGGTTTTAAAAAATTGCCTGTCACATTTTCCTCTTATTCCTCTTAAGTCTCTTTCAAAAATTGGGACTGAATGTTGAAATATATTTGTCACTTATTAACAGAATAATGAATTTCTCACTTAACTTCCTGATGTGATTAGATCAATTGCTAGGTGTGGAATGCCTGGGTCAATGGGTTACATAAAAATCTATGAATTGGTTCACCTAAGAGCGGAATGCCAGAGCACAGCGCAGTCAGGGCCTGCGAATTCACAGGACAGATATGACCACAGGTTATGAGAGTATATCACGAATTTAACCTCATCTGAAAGTGGTCCAGATCTCAGCTAAGCACCAACCACACTGAGCTGCAATTGATCTGGCTCCAAAGGATGCTGTCTTATGTACCCGAGTACCTGCTTTGTCTTACACCTGGCTAGGCAGTTGAGTTACTTCTGTTCCCTCTTCACATGCTACATTTTGCATGTAAGCTGGCTACTCACAAGCTGCCATCAAGATTGGATTCCAGGGAGAACATAGGGACCAGGAAGAAAGGAAGAAGAAATTCAAAAACTGTACTACCCCTTTACCTCCAGATGGTGGGAAAGTATTAATATAAAAAATATCTAGACCTGCCCAACCTTGCTTTATCCCAGCTCCCATGCACGGGGGACCACCGCCAGCCACTGCTATCATTCAGCATCCTTCACGGGACTTTGTAAGCATCACAGCTCACAAAACACTCGCAAGCATTACCTCGCTTGGTCCTCATTACAGATGTCCTCGGGGACATAACCAGAGTTCAAATCTGGGAGTTGAACCTGGATATGAATTCTAGTGTTCAATTACCAGGGAGGACAAATGACTAAATCTCAATTAGCCTCGCCTCCCTTACCTGTAAAACTGGGTCAGTGTTAATAATATTTACCTCACAGAATGTCTGTGACGACCAAGTAAGAAAGCGAACATCAAAGACCCTGGGAAGCAGTATGTGTTGAGTAAGTAAATATGACCTCCCTTTCTCCCGACACCAAAGCCTTTTCCTCAGGCAGGGCCTCTACGGGAAGTCCCAGCCACAGTCCTTTAAGAGGCCTTGTGGCTCTCCGGTTGCTCTGTGCAAACATGGCTACCCTTGCCCAGGACGGAGGTGGGTCGGTGGCCGTCCCGGCACTAAGGAATAGCCACCGGCTGGGCTGCCTGCGTGGCCCTGACTCTGTGGTAGGCTCTAGAACACGGGTCCCGCCACAAACCTTGCATCTCCCCACGCTTGTCCCTGCTACAATGAACTCCTTATTTTCTCAGTCTTTTGGACTATGGGCTCACATCCATCCTTCAGACTTTTATATGACAGTTTCTCTTCAAATGACCATGGGGATGAGGGTGGGCTGACCCAACAGAGGGCACAGGCTTCCCCCCGACATCTTCCCAGCTCTCCCCTCTAGCTCAACCTGCTCGTCTCTAACTAGCCCCTCTGGGTAAGGCCTCTAGCATTTCTTGTCCACTTCCAGGAAAAGCACAGTATCAATCGTGGTTCTGGAACCAAAGTGCCTGGTTCATTTCCAACTGCACCCACTCCGAGGTGACCCTCACAAGCAGCTGCCCTCTCTCTGCCTTACTTCCACTCTTTGCAAAAAGGGGAGCAACACAGCTTGTTTGGGTGGAATCCAATGAGGCACATAGTAGACACTCAATAAAATTTAGCTATTTATTTATATTAAAAAAAAACCCAGAAACGTTTCTATACATTTTATATGTGTGTTTTCACACACACATAAATATATGGTGAAAGGTCTGAAGGATATGAACAGGATGGTTTACATTGTAATCCTTCAGGGAGCATGTAACGGAAAACTTTATTTGATGTACACTTGGACTACTTTATAAGCATTTATTATTTATGTAATTTAAAGACACTTTTAAAAAGAACACAGTTGGGTATGGTGAAGATAAGGAAAGGAGGCGAGGGGAAGGAAGGGCGAGGGGAAGCGAGAGAAGAAGAAGAAAAACGGTTTGCTTGAGGCAGAAGCCACGGGCTGGATCACAGCCTTGACCAGTTACGACATCCTGGTTACAGCTTTCCGGCGAGCGGCAGAGTTCCCAACGCCTTGTCTGGGAAACCTTCTGCCGTGCGTAGCTGTCAGCCTTATATAAATTGCCCTCGTCTTTTCTCTGGTATTCTAGGAGGGGGGATACCCAGCTCCACTACATCCAGTCACCCTGAGCTGGAGGGGTGGGTGGGAGAGGTTCTGAGTTCACTCACAGCGGAAGGCTGCCCGGGCTCGTGGAGCACTTCAGGGCGCGGGAGGGGGCTCTCCTGGGTCTCGGGAGAGAGAGGGCACAGGCGGGACACGCCTTGAGAAGCATTCGCCTCACCAAGTAGGAAATGCTTCCGAGAGACCTGACTTGTCATCCCCTCAACAAGTCTAGACCCCTTTGCCTGGGAGAAATGAAGGGGAGCTCGGCCTTGTACTGAAGAATCTTCTAAGTGGCCTCAGTCTCTCTCAGTTTCTCCAACATCTGACGAGACACACACTGAAGCTAGCAGAAGCTCTTTATTTGTTTCACTACCTCTGTGCAGGAGTCCCCACAGGGCTGCTCACTTTTTATCGCTATCCTAAAAGCTCAGGGCTACTTAGGGTAAAAAAAAATTCATATCCTTTTATGGTAAACGTTCCTTCATCAGAATGCTAACAGCAACGTTGCCTACTCCTTATATGTAGTCAGGATCTTCATTTAGCCAACGACATTTCTGACTTTTTTCAAAGGGTGAAAACTCCCTTCTAACTTCCTTCACATCACCTCTGATGGGTGAAAACTTCCTAGCTCACAAAATAAACACCCCAAGAACCTTGCGTTTCTGGAAAACCACTGACTGCATGTTCTACGAACATTTATTTTTGAGTTGCAAATCTGCACTGCTTCTGTCCATAGCCGGGTCTCTTATGGGCCCCACCTGGACAAATACAGCTATTCTTGCTGGCGACTGTGACTATAACACGATCTCCCTGCTTTATGAATGCCTCTGCTAACGAAGTTCCTTCCAGTCAAGTATGTCCTTGTGATCCATTCCTACCACCCTATCAGCAACCCCACCCCCCCGACGACACTCACCCAAAGGAAACAGATCTGCTGTAAGAAAGATGACAAAAAGGACCCCGAAGAAGGTGACTCACCTTTCTCATGGCTGCTTGGTGGTGGCGGCGGTGGGGGTGGGGAGGTGACTGGTTTGGACTTGTCATAGTTGTTAAAGCTCTGGCTGCGTCGGTTGTTCGCCGCGGCCGACCCTCCGCGTGTCTTGGCGTCGCTGCCTGCAGCGGATACCCTTGCGGTAGGACCTGGAAGTCTAAAATGCAAAAGCAACAGAGTAATAGATTCAGTCTCCGAAAAACAGAAGTGTCTCAGGAGAAGGAACTGCAGCCATGCAGGAGGTCAAAGGAACCATTCAAGACACTGGGTCTGTGGAGGTTGGCCAGTCACAGGATTTAGTGGAAACACTACAAACAACTAGGCTAGTAGTAATGATCCCAGTCAAGTCCAACAGCAAAACACGAGCAGTTTTTCTGTGAGCAAAGAGAGACATTTGAAGGAAAAAATATATATAAATTTGCTGATTAAAAATACAAAGCTCATCTTCCTTTTCCTCTTGGACAAGTATTTTTACTTTACAATAGGGCCAGACCATGTCACTCTAATTCTATCAAGCGTGGAACATAAAGGCCCATGAAGATTCGACACTGTTTACCTTGTGTGTGCATCTCTTTGGGTAGGTATTGAAAATGGTGTTTGCCATAATCTAGACATAGAAGTATCAAGAAAAAGACAATTTGTAATAATCAGAAAGGAGACTGCTACCACTCAGAACCCAACACATCTGCAAATGAAAACTTAGGGTCTGGAGGGAAACACTGTTCAGACATACATTTCCCGTCAACACCTGACAACTTGTCTCTACAGGCATTACTCCGGGGCTGAAGCCCAGCGGCTCTGCACAGTAGATGAATAAAATCATACATTCTTGCTGTAAAACCTGGACAAATATGATAGTCTAAAGACACGTGAACTCTCCCTTTAAATAAAACACCTCATTTGGGGTGGTGTGGGAAATAAACTCAGCAGACTTCTTTGCAATGTGTCTAAAGGTATTATGGCCCATTCCCCAAAGAGTTAAGGGTAAGACCCCAAGTCAGAATTTTGGTTCAGGGACTACTAAGCAGGCTGTTTCCAATCATCAAAATTGAACAATAAACAAATAGTGAAATATTTAGTTGTATCTTTCTGCTAAAACCCACTCAGCTACGTGTGCAAAAGCCATTAGAACCTCTGTGTAAAAGCCATTGGAAGCTCAGCCGACTAGCGTGAGGTCCAGTGATAAGTCTGAATTTTCAACTCAGAAAGCTTTCAGCCTTCTCTTTCCATGCAAATCTGTAAGCACCAAAGAAGTCTGCAGTCTGGAAGCATTTTAGATACAAGCAGGCAACCACTTGAAACTTTTTCTTGTTGGCCAAGCAAGAAAGATGGCTGTCGAGCAGACAGAGAACTTGAGCTGGTGTGAGAGGAATGTAAATCTGTGCAGTCCAGGAGAAGCTGGCCCTGTTCCCTGACGGGGAGCTCGGAGAGAAGGCAAGGGGTGAGCTCCCCTCCCCAAGGAGGCATTGCTTCCCACTGCACGAGGAGGACTTGCCCTCTGTGAATTTACCCTGTCTTGTCTGGGGAAGACGTTCACCCGCAAAGACAGGCACAGAGTGGGGTGCGATACCAGCAGTGCGAGTGCCTGTGTTTGGGAACCAGATGTGGCCAGCACAACCGACCATGGAGGTCCAGCAATGGGATCTTGGTTCTGCTTCCAATGCAAACAGCATCCTGCAGGCCCTCCACGGCCATGCTGAGGAGTCACAGCCAATGGCAGAGCTTCTGTAGGTACAGACAGGGTGCTCCTTTGGGCTGGTCTTTATGTTCAGAAAGGCCTAGAAAAGGTTTCCAGACTTGTTCCAAGATGATATCACAGCGATGTATTCAAGAGTGCAGGCTAACACAGGTCACAGCATTCATTCTACTCCAGTGGGGACTTCGTAAAGAGTAGGGAAGCAAAAAACAAGGAGGGAAAAGGTGCTTTCCTTTCAGAATTGCTGGGACAGCCCTCACTGCCCTGACCTGGGGCTGAAGCGCAGGCTTCTCATGGCAGCACGGAGCCTCTACAGAGGCAGAACAGGCAGAGATGGGATGGCACAACCTCGAGTTAGGAAGGCAGTCTGGGCCTTTTCCAGCCACACGATATCGGACCAGTCTTGTAATCTCTTGAACATTCAAGTTTCGTATATAACTTTTAGGACAAAAATCAACTTCCCGGCCCTGGCCAGTTGGCTCAGTGGTAGAGCGTCGGTGGCGTGCGGGGGACCCGGGTTCGATTCCCAGCCAGGACACATAGGAGAGGCGCCCATTTGCTTCTCCACCCCCACCCCCTCCTTCCTCTCTGTCTCTCTCTTCCCCTCCCGCAGCCAAGGCTCCATTGGAGCAGGGATGGCCCAGGCGCTGGGGATGGCTCCTTGGCCTCTGCCCCAGGCGCTGGAGTGGCTCTGGTCATGGCAGAGCGACGCCCCAGAGGGGCAGAGCATCGCCCCCTGGTGGGCAGAGCATCGCCCTGGTGGGCGTGCCGGGTGGATCCCGGTCGGGCGCATGTGGGAGTCTGTCTGGCTGTCTCTCCTCGTTTCCAGCTTCAGAAAAAATACAAAAAAAAGAGGAAAAAAAAAATCAACTTCCCAACGGAACAGCTGTAAACTTGAAACAGGACATAAAGTCTGGCCTGTTGTCAGTACCCAGTGCATGCCGGTTGCCCTTCCCTCCTCTCAGCTGAGCCCGTGGGTCTGTGCAGGAACCGGCACTGCCACACAGGATACATGCGGCGGGACCAGACGGACTCAGGCAAGTGAGGACACAGATGAGTGCAGGGGAAAGCAGCAGAAGAGAGCACACGAAAACCACTGCGAAGAGTCTGGAATCAACATATTCAGAGAGGTGAGACAGGCTTTAGCAGACAGGACTCGTCCTCTCCCTCAGGGACATTCCAGAACAGAAACTGCCTCACCCAGGATCTGTGACTGACTGACAGACTGCACACTTGGGGTACCTCTCAGCCACCTGTGGGCTCCACTGCCCAGAGTGAAACATCCCTGGTTTGGGGGGAACTAAGCCAGCTCTGGCTGTCCCACGGCGGGGTCTCTGTCAGATTCTCTTCCCTGAGTCAGGACTCAGAGGGCTCCTTTGGTGGGAGTGGCACAGCCCTCAAGTGGCTGCAGAGTTGGGCCGGGTTTCCTGAGACACGGAGGAGTTCTCTGAAGGCCCTGAGGGTAGCTGACATGGCAAATAAAGGATGGCTGACACATAGTTAGCCATCAAAAGCCACCAAAGCTCCAGCCAACATGTCACCCTCTACCCCCATCACCATTATACCCTCATTAGGACAGCTCCCTGAGCTTGACCAAACGGAGACACTGGATGAAGACCTAGTAATTTCTTCCAAGTTTCAGAGGAAAGCCATGTCAACACGGAGCTTGAAGACTTGAGATCTGCTGTGAATGGGTTTAGCAGCTGCTGCTCCAAAACAAGCCTCCTTCACCTCCCTGGAATTTTAGCCAAGTCCACCTCACACACAAAGGCCATGGATGAAGGTGTGGCGAGTGGAAAGTAAAGAAAAAAAGCTTAGCTGGATCAACCCACAAGGGAACCAAAACATTCTTTGGGAGGATGGCGAGTCCATTTACAAACTGAATTAATTCAGACTCAGTTATAAGTACAGGACTTCAAACAGAGAATTTCAAAGCCACAGGGTAACTGTGAGATCCTAGGATACCTGAGTGATCACAAGGAGGGTACTGGACTTTCTACAAATTAGAGGAGTTTGCTATGGTCTGGATGTTTGTGTTCCCCAAAATTAATGTTGAAATCTAATGCCCAGTGTGATGTTATTGGGAGATAGGGCCTTTCAGGGGTGATTACCGGTAGTTCATGAGGGAAAAACTCTCATGAATGAGATTAATGCCCTTATCAAGGATCCAGAGAACTACCTTGCCTCTTCCACCAGGTGAGAAGTCAGCAGTCTGCAACACGGGAGAGGGCTTTCAGCAAAACCCACCATGCTGGTGTCCTAATACTGGTCTTCCAGTTTCCGGCACGGCGAGCAGATACATTTTTGTTGTTCCTAAATTGCTCAATCTGTGGTATTCTACCCAACAGATTAAGACGGGGTTCTAGCTCAACCCTATCCAGATCTTAAGGAGCTGATTGGCTCTCGATGACATCTGAATCACACCCGTATTGAAAAAAGATGATGCAAAGTTCAGAAGCAATTTTAAGAAGGAAAAGAATAACCTTGGCCATTGTTCGGCAAAGGTTCCCAATACAAGCAACCCAACAGAAGATGTGACACGTGGAATGGGACTGTGAGCAGAGGGCGAGAGGGCAGGGAGTCATGGAGCGAGGAAGAGGTCTCATGCAGAGTGAAGCCTGTAAAAAAGTAGAGGAAAGAAAGGTCAGCTGTGTGCTGGGGCTCGGGGAGCAGGCAGGGCCAGAGGGTGTCGGTACGAAGCTTGGGACTCTGTCCTGCCCTCTGGCAGTGAGGCATTAATTAGGGAGCCTGAAGGCAGAGCTAGAGCGGAACTGCTATCTTCTAGTTCCTGGTGACACAGACCCTCGGCCTCCGGCTAACAGTTTTGAAGTCCATTATCATTAACATCCATGTGCATCAGGAGAATGTCTATCAAGCTCCAGCCTGGAAGCAGCTGCTGTCTGTTCATTAGAATCCCTCCTTGCTGAAGAGCTGGGTCTCGCTCACGCGGGGAACAGCTGCAGGTACCACACAGCAGATGCTGCTCAGGGTGCCCGCCTCGCCGCCAGTCAGCCCTGCGTCATGTACACCCCGCCTCGCTTACAGCACCAGAGGGTTCCCACAGGTCCTCTGGCAGAACAACTCCACTTCTCAGGATCATTCCACGTCCAAACCCAGTCACAACATGGCAGAGGACACAGATGGGTTCTTTCGAACATGCACATGTTGCTTTAAAAAGCTTAATTTTTTTTAAAAAAAATTAAGTTTAAGGGATGTGGTGGAACAAAGAGGCGGAAGAAAAAACCCTGCTGCTATTGGAGCCGTGGGCAATTCCTCCGACATGTGCAGAGCCCAGCAGGCAGGGCGGTCAAGCCGCGGCTCCTGGCACGTAACCTGCAAGTGCAGCCCGGCTCAATGCACTGTACGTGCTGATGGGAAGAAAGCTGTTCTTCCCCCCCAAAACCACTTCAAAGGCCAGGAGCAGAAGACGGCCCTCCCAGGAAGGATGGCAGCTTGTGTGCACATGCTCAGGGCCATGGGGGGCGGGGATCAGAATCAGAGATGCTTTTTGCTAGACAAGATGATTAAATGCAAAATCTCTCATCTCCGTGGCATCTGCTTTTCAGCAGCTGGGCCAAATTTCTAGCCCCACTGATTCCCCTCCATAAGACAGTCATGTATAAAGATCAACTGCATGGGATTTGCTGAAAGTGGCCTTATTGCCTTACCTTGCCCAAGTCAACCCAAAATACCAAGTCAACATATCTGCTGGTGATGGTGCATGGATTACACGCCCTGTATTGAAGGATCAGGAGTGACTGTATGTCAGCCGTATCACACTGTGAGGCAGGACTATCTCGTTTTACCAACAGGAAACACAGGCTCATGGAGATTAAATAATTCGCCTAGGTAACACAGTAAGTGGTGAAAACAGGCTTTCACCTAGTTTAAATACAAAGATGCACTATCAGACACTATGCTTCTCTGCTTTCCACCAGTAGAATGAGCCCAAATACATGGGCTCACCAGGGATGCCAAGAGACAATAACAGTAGTCAAGGGCAGAAATACATGAAAATTCTTCATTTCTGTATCAATTCCCTCCATAAACCCCTTTCTTGCATCTAGATTCAAGGATGAGTCTTCTCACCCGGCTCAATATCCCTGGTGCCTATCTGGAGGTATTTAGATCAAGGTGTCTGCATGTGAACCAAAGACCTATTTCCTGAGCTCTGGGAGACGTGTCCTACTCATCTAGAAAGAGTAGGGCTCTTTCTTTCTTTCTTTCTCTTTCTTTCTTTCTTTCTTTTTTAATTTTTAAAAGTTTATTGATTTTTAGAGAGAGAAGAAGAAAGAAACATCGATTTGTTGTTACACTCATTTATGCCTTCACTGCTTGATTCTTGTACATGTCCTGACCAGGGATCAAACCTGCCACCTTGGCATATTGGGACAACGCTCTAACCAAGTGAGCTACCAGCCAGAGCCGACACGGCTGTTTCTTCCGGCCACCAAACCCACTCCTACACTTAGTGGCGCCTGACGCTCAACGCTCAAATGCTCATCAGGCTTGCGTGCTAGACGGGGTGGGGAAGGAAGTGGGGAATAAGAAAAAGTCAGACTAGGCAAATAATGAAACAAAGACTCTCCCTTTACTGGCCTCATCAGTCACCAAATGCATCTAAAAAATATGTAGGTGAAAGATATGACCTGACGGAAGAGGGCTGCTGTGAAAGCCCATGCCCAGCCAACCCTCGAGGCAGGGGCAGACCACCCTCATCCTCCAGCTGCTCCTCTCTTCCCAGTGCCTCCCCACCCCTGTCTGCGTCCATGAGCTGGGCCCCGTAACAAGTCATACAAGGGGTGGGCATGCGTCTCAGTCAGATCTTTTCCCAGCTAGCTCCTGTTTTATCTCCCAGAACTAAGAACATGGTGTGAACAAACACTGGAGCCCATGTGTCCTCTGAACTCACCCCTCTCCTTTCCCCTCCTGTGTACGGACATCTGTAGGACACGGACACACACACACACACACACACAATGGGAACCCCGTGTGCCAGTGCAGTAGGTGTCTGTTCTGGCTTGTGCCTCGTGTTCTGTTCCAGAACCTAGTCCCTGGCATGGTGCTGTGTGTCTGTGTGTCCCTCCCCATACCCCCACCAAATTCAGATGTAAGCCCTGGGTGCTAATCCCCAATGTGATGGTGTTGGGAGAGGGAGCTTTTGGGAAGGTGATTAGGTCACGAAGGTAGAGCTCTCATGATGGCATCAGTGTCTTCTAAGAAGAGACAAGAGAGAGCTCACTTCCTCTCTGCTCTTCACCATGTGAGGACACAGCAAAGACACAACTGTCTAGACACTTGGAAGAGGGTCTGCATCAGGACCCAACTGCTGGCACCCTGACCCCAGCCATCCCAGGCTTCAAAACAGGGATAAATAACATCTTCTGTTTCCATCACCCAGTCAATGTGGTTTGTGACGGCAGCCCGAACTGACTGCGACACGTGGCAACAAGATGCAGTGATGAATGTAGGCTCCGGGATGTGCACTCATCCTGCAATCAGGTCTGGGCGACTTGCTGACTCGTTCTATGGAGAAGCTTCTCCCCCCACCTCCTGCCAGGAAGATCCTGAGTGGGGTCTCCCAGGGTGATCGCACTTAAGTAAACCTGAGTTAGAAAAGGCACCTAGAGCTGAGGAGTGGGGCAGCGAGCGGACGTTCAGTGTGTATGTTACATGAATACAGGCAGAAAGGGGTGTGAGTATCCCTTTAACTTTCAGTGAGAATGCAAAGAAAAATCAACACCAGTCACAATGAGCAGGAGAGTCTCTTCCTATTAAGATGCTACATGGGCAACGCGAGGCAAAAGGCTGGGAGGAATAGTTGAAACGTAAGAGTTTGAAAAGCAGCCTCGACAACCACATACATACCAGAATTGAAAAAGGAGGGGAGGGGAGAAGTGTGCATAGTGAGAAAAGTGAGGGCGCTGGGCTTTGAGCACAGGGGTCCACACTCTGGTTTTTCCATTTGCTCTGTGACTTTGCATAACTTACAAAACTTCATGAATTTTAGTTTCCTTGCCTGTAAAATGGGGATGATAATATGACCTACCACAAGAAGACTGACGTGAGAATTAAATAAGATAATGCATTCAAACCGGCATACAAGAAGCATTCAAGAAATGCTAGCAGTTGATTCCTTTAAAACAAGAGCAGATACAGCGATGTAACTGGCATTTCCCATACCCTAGAATGGCTCCGCCTAGCATGCGGTGATAGGACACCAGACTCTGATACTCAGATAACTTGCTCAAGAGAACTAGTTATTGAGCAAGCCTACTTTTTATTTCAGGTAACTGAGGTGCTCTCTCACGGGGCAGAGCACCCAGACAAACATGAGTTACAGCTGCCTTACTGCTTTGCCTCCTCTGACCAGTTGGAGTCATGCTTCAGGTCTGTATAACTCAAGAGAAAACCAGTCCCACATTAGTAACTGTAACAACAACCACAAAAACAAAAAGCACAACACACACAAGTGAGATGCAGGTGAGGTGGGTGGGATCAGGGTCAGGACAGAGCAGGGAGCCAAACTCATCATCAAATCACTAAGAAAACCTAGACACTCAACCTCTCCCTAAGTCAGAATGGATTCTGAGGACCAAGCAATCAAAGCCAAAATCAATGAAATGCAGGAACATTATGTACACCTCAACCTCACTTAGACTGTCCCTCCCCAACCCTTCTCCCCAACACGCGCACACACACCCGACCACCCCAAACCCATTCTCAAAACTGTCCAATGTCAGCCAAAGCAGGTTTGGTTTTCTCAAACTGCAGACATGAAACGGGGAGAGGGACCAAAAGGAGACGTAGCTGGAACAAAGGGCACAGCAGGCTGGGTGGAAACCATGCTTTGCAGGACACACAGGAAGTCTAACCTAGAGATCTTTTTCTGACCCAGAGTGAAGCGGATGATTTTGCTTTGAGATGAGTCCTTGGATGATGCACTGCATGACAGGAAGAGAAAAAGATCTGAGTGAGGGGAGAGAAGATCATTAGACATACAAATAAACAACAAGAGCCCTGGGATGAGGGCAGCGCTCCTGGCTTCCCCACGGCCTGCTCCCCCACAGTACGCACCTTTCGTTCTAGGTCTAGCTTTTCTTTATTTTATTTTATTTTATTTATTTATTTTTTTTTTTGAGAAAGAGAAACAGGAAGGGAGAGAGATGAGAAGAATCAACTCGTAGTTGCAGCACCTTAGTTGTTCATTGATTGCTTTCTCATACCTGCCCTGACTTGGGGGCTCCAGCCAAGCCATTGACCTTGGGCTCACACTGACAATCCCACGCTCAAGCTGTTGACCCTGCACTCAAGCCAGCGCCCTCAGGGTTTTAAAATCAGGACCACAGTGTCTCAGGCTGACGCTGTATCTGCTGCGCCACCACAGGCCAGGCAGGTTTAACTTTTCTGATCTGATGAATTTCCAACGTGAAGAAATCACTACAGGATTGCCAAAACATTTTTGAGGTTTTCTTTCTCCCTTTTTCTCTCTTTTAAATACCAGATATCTTTTACTTTTCCTACCAGTCACTATAAAGCCTCCCCCCACCTCCCACAATACAACCCTACAGAAAGGAGCCACTGGCAGGTAAAAAAAAACAAACACTTTTTATCTTTCTAAAGTACTTAGATGCTTCTATTTTACATGCTTATTCTACCAGGGTGCTTTTCTGATGAATGTTCTCAATGTCCCATAAGGTTGACCCAAAAAGGATATAGATGTTTGCAAGTTTTGCTGGTCTTAGAAACTTCTGCTCTCAGCGGCATAAAAATGATCATTTAAAGTGTTTTGAATGTACTAAATTTTGGGCTTTGTACTATAAACTTGTACATCTGAAGAATCTTGGTTGGGTTTAATAAAAGAAAAAGTTCACCTGGAAATACCTTCCTTGCATCCAATATATACTATATTCCATGTTCATTAAAGGGTCCGAGGCGGGAGCTGCCATGTTGGTGTTGCCAGAAATACAATGTTGGCTCTATAAACTAAGGAGACTTCTGTGGCTAAGTTAGAGGAATACTTTCTATACCTCCTTCTGAAGTGAAGGAAGGAGCAGAAGAGAATAGACAAAAAATAAAATAAACTCAAGGAATTTTCTGGTTTTTCCCTAAACAGTTGAATACTAAGGATACTTAAGGTAGATACAGGCAGAGAAGGCAGCAAGTCTCAGCTCCTCTCTTGGACTCCAGACTGGTGAGGAGTTTTAAGAGGTGGGATGTAGATCAAGTTCTTGGCCAGTTCATAGATTAATAGGAAGAGCTGCAGTAAAGAGGTGAAGGGGCGTTTCCACGTGGCCATCACTGGAAATGGTGCTCTGATTCCTTCTTGTTAATGTCTCAAATCTCCTTGGCTAGCTTCAATGACTCCTCTTTTCAAAAACGTGTGAAAAAGTTGCCAAGTTTTAGTTATGTATTATTCCAAGAGGCACAGTATGTAGGCATGTTCCTATGTGGCAAAGCTCAAACGCAGGACCAAAGCCACATTGGCATTTGGGGCTCGCATCAACATTTGACACCGATGATCAGGGAGTCGGCCATTACCCTTCGAGTTGTGGGTATCATAGGCAGAATGTGGGGACAGTAATACAATGGAACTGAGCCAGGGAGGCAATTTTACTATTTTTAAAATTTATAGCCAGAATGCTAGCAGGGACTATGCAATCCCTCAAACTGGAAAATAAGATTAGCCTCTGGATGTAAAAAGGGAAAGAACCAGTATAAAATGGATGAAACTAGTCATCTGCAGGAGCGATCCAATCTAAGAGACGAGTGAGGACAGACAGCAAGTCCTAAGAGCGGCCCCGTCAGCACCACGATGGCAGGAACCGCTCTGGGTAAAAATCTGGCCTGAGTGAGTGTGGCTCTTCTTTAGGTAAAGCATTTATTAATAGCAGGATGTTTTTTCTTACTGGGAGAGAGGTGTTTTGACTGGAACAACTGGCTCTTAAAAAACAACAACAAAAAAACAACTAACACCTGCCATGGAAATAGATGCCTCGGGCTGGCCTGGCTCAGGGACACAAGCCATATTTCTCAACACATGCTCCTTGGAACCCCAGGCAGTGAGACAAGACGCTCTAGAAAACAAGTCTTCTGCGGCCAAGAGTGAGGAACGCCTTCTGTGCCCCTCTTCTGAGGAGGCACGGTGCTCACGTGTCCTCTCCCGGCTTCCTCGCCCCGAGCACCGGTTTCCCACGGTGCGCGAGCCAGGAAGCTAGGCTCTCTCCGCGCCTTCTCTCCCTCACTCCGGCCATCAGTCTGGCTGTGAGTCCTGTTGGCTCACCTCCTCCAAAGTGCCCTGAGTTGGTCCATCTCTGTATCTGCTCCTCCACCTGGACCTCAGTCACTATCATCTAGAAGACCACAGAGACCGTTTAACTGGGGTCCTTCCTCCTGTTCTCTCTCTCCAGAGCCTTACCCTCCACAAAGAAGCAAAGGTGACTTTTTAAAAACCAGACACCAAATCAAGTCTATCTCCTGCTTAAGACTCTCCAGTGGCTTCCTATCACCTTTAGAATGAAATATAAACTTTTTATCCAGTTTCAGCCAGCCCTCTGTGGCCTGTCCTTAGGGCCGCAGCTCTGCTCAATTCCAGGGGCCAATGGTTACTACACCAGCGGTTCTCAAAGTGTGCGCCAGGGCGCACTGGTGTGCACTAGAAGATTTCCAGGTGCGCCCTATGGTATTCCAGAGACATATGAGCCTGTTGGGGACCAAAAAATCAACAGGGTTTTTGGAGTTTAGATTTTTGGGGGACAGAGGTGTGGGAAATTGGCTGTAAACTGACAGTCTGCCCAACTCCCCACCTCACTTGCCTAATTAGGTTACACAAGGCTGTTAAGCTGTGGTGCTGGATTGTTAACACCAGTGGTCCTCAACCTTTTTTGGGCCACGGACCAGTTTAATGTCAGAAAATATTTTCATGGACCGGCCTTTAGGGTGGGACAGATAAATGCACAAAATAAAATTATGTGACCGGCGTAAAAACTGTGCTATTTTTAAATATAATTGTCGAACTTACGAGACAAGCGTCAAGAGTGAGTCTTAGACGGATGTAACAGAGGGAATCTGGTCATTTTTTAAAAATAAAACATCATTCAGACTTAAATATAAATAAAACGGAAATAATGTAAGTTATTTATTCTTTCTCTGCAGACCGGTACCGGTCCGTGGCCCGGGGGTTGGGGACCACTGTTTTACACTACCCCCCATGTTCCCCGGAAAGACTGAAGGCAAGTTTCTTCTATCCTTTATTTGGTGTAAAGTTAAGATAATATGTATGGTGGGGGTTTTCTGCACTCAACACAATTAAGAGCAA
This sequence comes from Saccopteryx leptura, assembly GCF_036850995.1. Taxonomy (NCBI): domain Eukaryota; kingdom Metazoa; phylum Chordata; class Mammalia; order Chiroptera; family Emballonuridae; genus Saccopteryx; species Saccopteryx leptura. The sequence goes on from NC_089503.1 coordinate 40,293,461, forward strand.
AAAGAGAGGAATTCTTCAAGGTATTGATGAGGAAATGAGAGTTTGCCTTTCAAATATATGCCCAAACATTGAAGAAATTGCTAGGATACATCAGGCTCATGTTTCTCATAAACACAAGAATGAAAAATCTTAACACATTCATGTCAGGACCTGCTGAATTTATTAAATCTTACTAAGAATGTATCTATATATATGATATAAAAAGATAACTTTTTTGTCTTTTTTTATTTTTTAACCCCTCTTTTTTACAAATTCTAAAAGCATAACTCAAAAAAAATGTAACATAAAAATGTTTTTATGTCAGAATAAACTTAATTTTGTCATATTTATTTCATTTAATCACCCTAAAAGCACACTTGGACTTTATATTATACAATTTTTCTTTAATATTTGACTTAATTATTATAAAATATTTCTTAGAAATTTGTATATAGTGTGCCTACAATTATTTTTAGGATTTTAAATGTGCCCCGACTTCAAAAAGTTTGAGAACCACTGGGTTACACTGTCCTGCACGTGCACAGTGGCAGCCCTCCCTGCTCACAGGCCACCTTTTAACCTCCCACCTCCCCTAATCCATTGAGGTCCAGCCACACAAGCCTCCTTTCTGCTCCTCCAACCTGTCAAGATTCACCTACCACAGGGCCTTTGTACCAGCTGCTCCCTCTGCCTGATCTATTCCACATCTGAAACCTATGTAACTCATTCCTTGTCATTCATATTTCAACTTCAGTATCGTGTCCTCAGAGAGACCCTCCTATCAACCCAATATAAATTATCATCCCAATCCCTCTGAATTCCATCATCTTAATGTACCACCACTATACCACTATCTGATATTTCTCTCCCCGTTTGCCTGTTTCCTTCAGTAGAATGTAGAAAGTAGACACCTTGGCTATCGCATTCACCCTCAATCTCCCAAGTGCCTAGAATCAGGTCTGGCAACAAAAGTCATTCAAACACTAAATAAATGTGTGTCGGCAGATTCAAGGATCTGAGAACTTCAATAACAGTTATGACAACTTAACCCAGATCTTTTCCTATTTTTCCCCCCAGGACCCTTCCCCTGGCAAGTTATCCTCTAGGGACCAGGCACTCTGCAGGATCAGGGCGGGAAACGATGCCCTCAACACGCCGTGACCCAGGCGGTCAGGGAATCTCTGATTAGATTACGCCTCTTTGGGGCCAGGGTGCACAGGCGGGCCGCCGGCCGTATTCCTCCCTTATTGCTAGTCCAGGCAGCTCTGCTAGCCCACAGATTTCCATAATGTGAATTGGATAGTTCATTAGGGGGTCTGGTTTACATCCCATCCATCATTGCTCGTTTTAACAGCATCACAATTGGAAAATAGCACTTCTCATGGGGGGAAAAAAAAAGAATTTTCCATAAGGCACCTGCTTTGTTTGAACCGCTTTGTGCTCTGCCCAACTACAATGGGCTACTAGGAGTGTGGAGGTGAGCGAGAAGCCCTGTGATTATTAATGCTGGTACTTTGGGGACTGGGAGAAAAATGGCCGTTACTCTTTGGCACATATTAAATGAAATCAAGCAGTTAATTTGATCAGTGACTAAAGGTTAACAGCTTAAAAAAACAACAGTTATTGGGATCTTTCCTCAAACTTGACTGAGTCAAAAACTTTCTAATTTCTAATTGCCTTTTTTTTCCCTGCCACTAAAGCAAATGTTTTACAAGGTGATCTTTCGCAGAGTAACTATTATATTTCCTTTGTAACACAGTAGACATGAACTACTCCGGCCCTCTGTTTGTACATCCTTATATGGTAAGTCCCACTGGAAGCACAGTCCCTCTGGGAACACCAAAAAAAATCCAGGCCCTAAGCCTGCAGAGCAGAGGGCCCCAGCTGACAAGGCTACTAACTCTCTACGGTCACATTTAATGGTAACTGCTCCCATCAGGGGCTGCCGGCCCTCTCGGGAGAGCGGCTGCTTGCTAAGGACCACTTGCCATCTTTCTTCTTCGTTCTTGACTTTTCTCTTCTGGCAAAGCAGTGCTATCGGCTGGGGGACGACTTTGGCCTCCAATCAGTAAAATTACTCACACATATAACCTGGAATACCTAGCTTTTAGGCAAGCACATAAAAGAAGTTTGAAGTCTATTTTAGGGGTTGTTTACGGCACAGGAGCATGTGTGTGTCACAGGCCAGATTTAAAGCAGGAGCAGCTAATGAGCTTTGGATGCTGGTGATTCTGATTTAAAAAGTACACATCACTGCCACGCACAGGTGGAGACCTCCACTCCAAGGTCACACGAACTCCTCACACACTATAGTTGTTCTCAGCACTGACGCGGCTCAAATAGAACACACGTTTGACATAGGCTAGAATGGGGTCGGTGTGAAACAGAACCCCCGAAAGAGCGGAAGGACCGGTTGGCAAGGAGCCCCCACCTGGACTGCATCTCGGCTTGTGCTTTTGACTGCTGATGCAGCGCTGGCTGGTGAGGCTGGCACGGGGCCTGGGGAGTGGCTGGCACCTGCTGCTGAGGAGTGCCAGCCTGGCACTGGAAGGGGCCCCCGGCTGCCTGGGACACGGCAGGGGGCAGTGGCGAGGAGAGGTGCTGCTTCTGGGGCTGCTGCTGCTGCTGCTTGTATCGGGAGAGGCTGAAGAAGAGGCCTAGAATGGCCTTGAGGTTTCCATTCCTGATTTCTGCAAGACAACAGAGAGGGGAGTCAGAGGAGGAGCATCCTTTCTCGCTCCCGTTCTGTGGGCTGCTTCAGCCCCCCACTCCCACCCCGTGAGTGGCATTCCTCTAGGATATGACAGATTTCCTGAACACACTTGTAATGGGTACTCCAATCAATTAAAATCAGGCCTAAACCACACAGAAAGTAGCTTCTTCTCCCCACTGGGATTAGAGTGGATACACGAAGCAAGTAGCAACTGGATGTCTGGCAAGGGCCAGGGGAAACTCTCAGTAAGTGCACAACCAAAAAAGTACGAGTCCCGAGCAAGACCGTGCTTGTTCCAGGGGCCTGGCAAGCGGTTTGGCACAGAGCAGCTCTCCAGGGCCGGGGAACACTCACTGGGCTTCGAGGGGCTCTGCCAAGCCCAGGTTCTGTGCTTCAAGCCACCTGGCGCATGCCCAGTGGCTGCTGTCCCACTCCCAAGTCCTTGCACTGCTTTCCCCAACCACCCTTCCCCCACACACAGGCTCTGCGTCTCTCTTGCCTGCTGGATAAATAAGTTCAGTTTGGGAAGGGTGAGGGGATAGGCCAGAGGGACTCACGCAAAATTATCCCTTATTTAAAGAAATTAGCGTAAAGTGAAGATAAGAAAATTTTTATTCCAGATGGAGTTTTTCAGATGTTAAAATGCATTTGCCTCAAGACACACATAAAGAGCTGCAGAGAAGAAATAAAACAGTCATTCACGGGCAGAGGCTATGGGCGCAAGGGTGGCTCTCCCTGGGCACCCCTTTCTTGTGTGCAGGTCTTTTAACGCCAGACGCGATGGGCAGCCTAAACTGACCCCGAGGGTGAAGTAATGGGGCCACCAGGCACGAGGGACACAGAGGGAGGAACTCTGGGGGCTGTCTGCACTTTGCTTAGACCCTAAGATGATGGAATGGGGTCAGAGGAAGGGAAGCCTCACCATTAACACACATCCCTGGTTAGCCCCAGGCTGGGGAAGAGGCTGCTGATAAAGGAACAGGAGTTTCCTCCAAGGACCAGGTGAAGAGCAGAAGGTATGAATGGGGTCCTTTCAGACACAGGCCCCATTACCTGCAAGCCTGCCCAGTGCCCCGGGTGAGAGCAGACGATTAGAGCAGGCTGAGTTACTTCCTGTTGAAGTATACCTGCCTCCGGGTTCCGGGGAAACTGACAACACAAACTCCTAGAACACAGCCTTCACTCTTTACTTTGGGAGCTAGCAGTTTCTGATCGTTGGATAAATCTGGCAGGAACACAGCTTTTGAAAAACCTAAGTCATGAGTTCCAGTCGGGACTCTACCCCTTACTAGCTGTGCAACCCTGGGCAAGTCACTTAATCTCTCTGGGCCTCACTGGCAATATTGACACAGCTTGCCCCATCATACAAGGCAGTTCTGCAGATCGAAGGACAGCATTTATGTGAAAGCACGCCGCAAACAATGAAGTCCTTCACTGATCGTGGTTACAACGTGAAGAGCGCAGCCCCAGAATTCTGTATGAGCTTCCCACATAGCTCCAGCTTCATGCCTTAGACACAAGAATTTTTACTATGGGGACTTTATCATTTATCATGCAAACCATAATATGCTGGAGAGTAAAGAGGGTGGAGCCCTTAATGACAGCACATGACAAGTGTAAGTCAGGACTGACCTGGACAAATCAGGATGCTTATTAGAAACCACCGCGTGCAATGCAGAGAGCAGAGAAAGTCCCAAGAAGGTAGCTCATCCCCAGTGTCTTTGGCTAGTTCAGCTTTTAACCCTTCAACTCTGCTTCCTGCTCCATTCTCAGGAAACCAAAGGAGAATCACACACCTGTGGCTGGTTCTGGTCTTGCTGCTCAATGTGCTTGCAAGTGCAGCAGGGCCACAGAATGGGGGGTTCGGCTAGCACGATACGGCCGGTTCATTTTACTCCGGGGAAAACAGAGGATGAAGTGACTCACCCGCAGTCACCCAGCTAAACAGTGATGCGAGCCAAGGACAGCATCAAGATGAGACAATTGATAAGCTGGCATGGCACTTGGGAAACATGACAATTCCTCCTCAAAATCAAATTCACTGGAAGGAGAAATTAATCATGGAATAGATGGAATCTATGTAAGACTCTTGGTGCCATTAATTGTTGTCAGATTATATATAACTTATTCGTAATAACAAGAGCGACTACTAATTAGCATGTACCAGGTTAAGTTTGTTCTGTGAAAGATCTCACTCAATCCCCACAACCCGGGAAGTTAGTATTATCATCCCTCTCTTACTTTAAGGGAAGCAGAGGCTCAGAAAGGTTTTATGACCTCCCAAGGTACTAAATGGTGGAGCTGGGATTTGAATCTAGGTTTTCCTGGCTCAAAGCCTGCTCTCCTAATACTGTATAACTTGGCTTGCTTATGTACTCATCATGTGTGGTGAATTTAAAAGCATACCAGATAATGTTTTACTAAGCTAGCTGGTAGTCATATAAGTATTCTTTATTTTTCTATAAGTATTCCTTTTTTACAGAATGTGTCAAACATTCCATAATACATATTTTTAAACCACGCAAGCAAAACAAAGAAGGGAAGAACTTGCAAATCAGCATATCCAGGGGGCTGAGAGGTTCTTCACAGCAGAAGTGGCCGTGTCCATTTCAGCATCCTCATAACCTACCCGCCCAATGCCAGGTAGACAAGAAGCCAGGTGTGTCACTTTCTCTACCTCCTATGGTCGTTAAGTCATTCATTACTCATAATGGTTTATCATATTATCCCCTAAAACATCTTTTTATTTGTCAAAGAGCACAGTGCTCCCATAAACACACATTTTCTTAGGAGGCAAAATTTTCACGACATAGGTCACCACTGATTTTTTTGGTAGAAAGACCTGAGTTTAAATCTCTGTAGCCCTTCACATTTACAGACTTTGCACATTCAAAAGAGTCGACTCTGAGCCTCGGTTCTGCCGTCTTTAAAATGGGCAGGTGCTGGAATGCTGCGGTCGCCAGTTTGAAACCCTGGGCTTACCCAGTCAAGGCACATACAGGAAGCAACTACTACAACTTGATGCTTCCCGCTTCTCCTCCTACCCCCTTCTTTGTCTAAAAATCAATAAATTAAAAAAAGAGAGAGGCCCTGGCCGGTTGGCTCAGTGGTAGAGCGTCGGCCTGGTGTGCAGGAGTCCCAGGTTGGATTCCCGGCCAGCGCACATAGGAGAGGCGCCCATCTGCTTTTCCACCCCCCCCCCCTTCCTCTCTGTCTCTCTCTTCCTCTCCCGCAGCCGAGGCTCCATTGGAGCAAAGTTGGCCCGGGCTCCTTGGCCTCTGCCCCAGGCGCTAGAGTGGCTCTGGTTGCAACAGAGCAACGCCCCAGAGGGGCAGAGCATCGCTCCCTGGTGGGCGTGCTGGGTGGATCCCAGTCGGGTGCATGCAGAGTCTGTCTGACTGCCTCCTCGTTTCCAACTTCAGAAAAATACCAAAAAAAAAAAAAAAAAGAGAGAGAGAGAGAGAGAGAAAATAAAGGATCCTTGGCCTGACCGGTGGTGGTGCAGTGGATAAAGCATCAACCTGGAATGCTGAGGTCCATGGTTAGAAACCCTGGGTTTGCCTGGTCAAGGCACATACGGGAAGCAACTATGAGTTGATGTATCCTACTCCTCCCCCCTTTTTTTCTTCTCTCTCTCTAAAATGAATAAATAAAATCTTTTAAAAGATAAAATAAAGTGGGCCGGTGCGTACAGCACCTTTCCCACCAGGTTGCTACGAGAATCGGGAGCAGAGGAAACGGGAAAGCGAGTCGAAGCCCCAGGACACTGCCTGGCTCAGTCCTTCCCTCGTGCTTCAGAAAACACAGTCACTGAGCCTGCGGCCTCCGCAGGACACTGCCTAAAGGAAAGCTGAGTGGCCGGGCATTCTCCCCGCACGCCCACTCTGTGCCAGGCACAGTGTCAAGAAGGAAATCAGTCATGAAAAATCTCCTATTAGGGAAAACTCAATGGTGATCTTCCTGTTTTTTAAACAGCTTTAAAAAAAAATTATTGAGGTATAATTCTCATCCATAAAATTAAGTGTAGTGATTTTTAGTAAATTTGTAACATTCTAGTTTTTTTTTTTTTTAATTTATTTTAGAGAGGAGAGAAAGAAAGAGAGAGAGAGAGAAGGGGGGAGAGCAGGAGATCAACTCCTTGACCGGCAAGCCCAAGGTTTTGAACCAACAACCTCAGCGATCCAGGTCGACACTTTATCCACTGCGCCACCACAGGTCAGGCATAACATTCTAGTTTTAAAATACATCCATTACTCCGAAGAGTCCTCATGCTCATACACATTCAACTCCCACATCGTTCCCAGGCAACCTCTAATCTGCTTTCTGTTTGGACAGGGTTGCCTTCTTCTGGACATTTCATATAAATGGAATCATGTACTACGGAGTCTTTCACAACTGGTGTCTTTCATTTAACATGATGCATTTAAGGCTCATCCATGTTAGAGCATTCATCCTTGGTTTCTTTATATCGCTGAGTATTAGCCCATGACATGGATATACCACATTTTGTTTATCCATTCACCAGGCTGGTGGATGTTTGGACTGTTGAATTTTCTTTTCAGAACATAAAACTCAAGAGTGGTGAAGGCTCTGTTTGGTGGTGCAAGCCACACCATTTATGCAATGGGTGGTGCATAGGAGACAGCATCCAAAATAGCTAGAACCGTGTTCTTCGCATATTTCTAAATGTCATTGGTCTGTGTTTCATGAGGCCTGGTGGCTCCGCAGGCAGTCTAAAAACAAAATGTCATTTTGCCAGCCTACAAAAGTGTTCCCCTCATGACATTTCCCAAGACTTCGGGGGGGGGGGGGAGAGTGTCATTTTGTATCTGATCAACTATCCTCACCCTCTTGACATCTCCAGAAGGAAACTAACGTAGACCTAGAGACAGCAGGCCTGTCCACAGAGACGCTGGCTAGCTGGCGTCTAAACCAAGGCAGGATCCTGCTCTCCTTTCTCTCCATGTGGCCGCCCCCCCTGTCGGCGGAAGAACAAACTACGAGACACGCCACTTTCCATCCGATTTCTGCATGGCCTTGACTCTTCATTTCTTTGGGTTCTGACTGACCTCTTTGTTCCCATTGGCTGACATTAATCTGGGTGCAAGGGTAGAACAAACAGGAGAGTTATATTCTTTCAACATTATTGAAGAGAAACCACAGGTCTGGCTTACAAAGGCACTGCACTGGGATCCTCTAATACAAAGAAACCCGCTTTGTAGAGCAGAAGGGATTCGGAGCCAAAGGGAGGCGGCCTCGACTACAGAGTTCCCGGCTCCCTGTTCAATCGCCCGAGGCCACGGCGGGTGGTGTAAGGCCCTCCCAACTGCATCGGGAGGTGGCTTGTGTGACATTACTCCTCCAGCTGGGCCTTCCACACCACCTGCCTTCACTGTGTGACTTTCCACCTGACATCTGTGTCCTGCTTGCCAAGCTGTCAGTGACTCTACCCACACAGGGGTAATGGCTTGAGGGGGTAGGAGCGGAGCCCCTCTAGTGAGGGGCAGAAACGGCCCCACATGCACTGCCAAACTCGGGTGATGTGAGCAGGAGGAAAATAAAAGGATCCCCCTGTTGCTTTTCCGTGAAAGGTCCAGAAAGGCTTTCTGGCTCGGGATGAAAGGAAAAGCAAGCGCAGCAGCCAGGTCTCTGGACACCAGAGCAGAAAACCCAGGTCTGAGCTCATCAAGTCAGCAACCGATTCCACTTCAAAAGCAAGCACTCCTTCCCGGAGGCATCTGGAGGGACCGCGCTGCCTCTGTTGAGAGAGAGTCCTCTGCCCCCATCGTATTACCTACGCCCCATCTCCTGTCTCGATTTCCCTTCGCCTTCCTTTTCTGCCTGGTGCGTGCCTACGCACCCCGTAAAGCCCCAGGGAAACGTCACTGCCTCTCTGAAGCCACCCCCCGACTGCCCCAGACAGAGCTGGTCACTGCTTTTCTTTGGGCACCGCTGGACCCTGTGTACCATGAGCATAGCTCTCCTATTAACTGGAATGAAGGCTAGAGTTGGATGACTGACTCGACTCTCCGTGCACCCCGGTGCCTAGCACTGTGCCTGGCATATAGAATTTACCCAGCAAACATTTGGTGAGCTAAATCGGATGCCACACCTCCAGACCTCTGCTTCTCCAATATAGGAAGATGGGCTCAGGGCCAGGAGGCATGAACCCCAGGTGTTCTAAAACAGTGGTCCCCAACCTTTTTTGGGTCATGGACCGATTTAATGTCAGAAAAATATTTTCACGGACCGGCCTTTAGGGTGGGGTAGATAAACGTATCACGTGACCGAGACAAGCATCAAGAGTGAGTCTTAGACGGATGTAACAGAGGGAATCTGGTCATTTTTAAAAAATAAAACATCGTTCAGACTTAAATATAAATAAAACGGAAACAATGTAACTTATTTATTCTTTCTCTGCGGACCAGTACCAAATGGCCCACAGACTGGTACCGGTCATCGGCCCGGGGGTTGGAGACCACTGTTCTAAAAGTCCCAGGGATAAAGGCCATACTTCCTAACGGAGACAAGTTTGCAGATGGTCATGACAGGTATGTGTGCGTCGGAGAGGAGCTGAAGGGACCGTGAAAATCACCCAAGGTAGGGAGGGCGCAGCTCACAGGGCTCAGGCAAGTCTCCGAGAGCAGACGGATGGGCATCACCTTTGGGAACATGAGAGGCAAAGAGGTCCAGTCTAGAGGACGTGCCTCAAGCCAGCAGCATCTCCGCGGGGCTGGCTGGGCCCTCGGCCTCTCCGCAGGCCTCTGCTGTCTGTCCCCGGAACAAAGGCTCTGCGGCTCTCCAACAGGCAGGTCGGGGCAGGACCGGAGCTGCTGCAACGCTCCAAGCACAGGTGCATACACCCTCCTGGGTCTGGAACCAGCTTTAGTCACTGGGAAGGGGTGGAGATGTACCTATGGGGCTTTCCAACTGCTGGTGTTTTTTATTTTTCATCAGGAAGAGCCTTAAGGCACTCCACCGTCTTCAAAAGGAAAGTAAAACACATTAAAACTACATTATTTCTTTAAACACTATAACGCTTTCTAGTAGTTAAGCTGGTCATTAGAAGTGTGGGTAGCAATGAGCCGTAGACACATCAGGGCTTTGAATCAGCAGATGGGAGAAGCCTACCCACTGCTGACCTTGTGGAACTTCCCTTTTCCACATGTAGCTTAACCCGTTGGGGCCTGAGTTTCCTCCTCTGTAAAACTGGGATGAGGTGAATACTGACCTCACCAGGTTGCAGGGGGGATTAAATAAGACATAAAATAGTGTGACACTTAGCTCAGGGATGGCACATGTTGAGTTCTCAATAAATGGTTTCTGTTCCTACAGTTTAACAGTATGTCAAGTGTGGTTCCTGTAACCCTGACATTGTGAATAAGGCCCATTTGAGGGTAAAATGCTTGAAGCACCTTTGCGTTATAAATTCAAGATGTTGACAAAGATTGGGGCCAGTCGGCATCCCTTAAGATGGTACATGTTCTGAATCAGTCTTAGCACCAAACACCATCGTCATCCTCCTCCACTTCCTGTCAAATCATTGTAATAGATCTAGATGGGAGCACGCCAGAGAGGGGGACGGGAGGGTGGTAATATCTGATGATCACACAGACAGGCTCTTGATTCCCTCACCAAGGAACAAGAAGGTGGGGTCCCTGCCCTCCTTGCAATCAAAGGCAAGGAGGCACTAAAACAATCACCCCAAGTGGGGGTTCTGGCCTGCCAGTCACCAGCTGGATACCTGCTTAGCAGAAACTTGGCAGATCTGCCTCTTGGCCACCTGTGTGCCCTCAAAAAGCTGAGCAAGATCCTATGGTGGGGGACTTCCAGGTGAGGTCCTGTTCTACCTACTGCAAATGGAAGCTGGAACCCACACATTCCTGATGGGTCCATGGTGGATGATGGAGGGATCATGAGACCAAGGTCTAGAGCCTTACCAAGACCACTTCAGCGTGGGGGGAAGGGGTGGCCTGGATCAGGGGGATGGGATGTGAACACTACCAGCTAGAAACAAGCTGCAAGAACTGGTCAAATCTCACAGAAGACTACCAAGGCCCTGGGGGCAGAACGGGAGTGAGTCCCTGGTCAGCAGGGCACAGAGAGCCTCCCACCCAGGGACAGCAGCAATCACGCACGAGGAAGACAGAAATCTATCACCAGCCAAATTCTGCTTCTCTCTGCTGCCACAATTATGGAAGCTTAGGCATCAGAACAAGAAAAGAGCAAGGAAGCCAAGTCACCAAGCCCCCATCCCCCTCCAACCTTCCAAAGCCGCGTGCACTGGGAGGATCGGGGGAAAGAGCTTTCAGTCGAGTCTGAGACTGAAGCTTCAAAGTGAACAAGACTGCGTCTTAAGTACTGACACAAAACTGTTGTAATCATGACCGTGACTGAAGAGTGCCAATTCGGCCAAGATACCCATCAAGTGAGTCTCAACTTAGCAGCAAAGATGGGGGATCAATAGCACAGCTGGAAGCAATTATACCCCATTGATAACTTGACACAGCAGTACGTGTATGCTTCTCTATGCGCAGACTCACAGGGCTACATTCCAATATCGACAGGGGACGGAGGGCTGAGTGTCTCTGCCTGCCATTCCTCCACGGGCTACACAGCACCTTCAGAGACTGGGGTCCAGCTCACAGAGTTCTCAGTCTTCTTCTGCTTCCTTTCACCTGCACATACAGGCCTAGAACTTACCCACCTGCTGTTACAAAACATGAGCTCTGAAATCACCTGGGTTCAAATCCTGACTGCCACACTAGCCACAGGCCACGGGGATGACACGCATAACCTTTAGCCAACGTATCCTCATCTGTCAAGTTGGCCTATTTATAAATTCCAAGTTCAGCTGTGAGAACTGGAGCTGATGCGCAGAAAAGCCTTATAAGTGCAGTTGGTATTCTTCAGCCAACAAATATTATGTAGGTTCTCTATGCCCTAAGATACAGAGAGCACAGGGCAGGTGGCAGGGGCAGGGGTGAAGAAGAAGGAGGCAAAAGGCAGGGCAATGGGTAGAAAGATGGTAGAGTGGCCAAGGGTCCACACTGAAGAGCCCTTTCTGCTGAGCAAGACTGTAAAAGTCCCTGCTGACAATCTGCCGAGGGGCACAGGCCCGTGTCCAGTCACTCCCAGGAACTAGGAGGAGCACATGCCCGCCACCTACAGGCCAGCACAAGAACTCTCCACAGGAGGAAACACCTTCCTCAGAAGGGGAATTTGCATCTTCCTACCTATCCATGGAAACACCACCGATCAATCACCCCGTGCCCCAGCAATGTGCACACCACATGTCGTTCCACCTGGATCTCAACCCGATGATGAAGGGCTCACACCCAAGGGCAAGGGAACCCACCAAGGACCCTCCTCTCAGAGATAGGAATAGGGCTTACCATAAACAATTGCTTCAGACACCCCTGGAAGCAGTGTGACCATACCTGACCTAGGACAGGCCTCGCGCATCTGAGTTCCCACAAGGGGAATGCCAACAGTCCCACTCAGAGACATGACACACCCCCGAGGCACCAGGAGTGGCCAGCCCCGCCCCCAGCACTGGAAGAGACTGCAGTTCAGAAACACAGCCAGGAAAAGCAAGCTTTCACCGCAGAGCAGAGCAGAAGCAAGAAACAGGTCCCAAACGAATCCATCGTGTTTGCAAACTTACCTGCTCCACTGGGCCGCATCCTTCCTCACTGCTCCCTTCCTCCCCACCCTGACCACTGGAGTGGATGCTAACATGCATCTTTTCAAAACCCAGCCTCGCTAGGGAAAAGTGGTGTCATCCGAAGCCCAAACTGCTTTACCTGTTCTGGGAAAAGTGGAGGCAGGTGCAGCCTAATGAGTTTGGGAGGATGCCTGGGCCTATGGCAGCTTTGAAACTAGCAGCTGCTTGTGTTTACAAACAGGGGAGAGGGAATGTTTCCAACAAGATGTTGCCTGAGGAGGCCGAGAATGCACACCGGCCATCTTCAGACCAATAGCTAAATTGAATAGCAAAACACCAGCAAACACAATGTGCTAATTAGTTGCCAAATTCAAGTTAATTAAAAGCTAATCAGGATGTCAAAATGTAGCATCTCATTAATAATACATCACATGCTTTGATTCTTTTTTTTTTTTTTTAAGCTAGGAAAAGTACTGCTTCTTCTAATAAAAGTAAGAGATAAGGATTAGGCATTTCTCCCTGGGAACTGTACAGTTTAAATATATTCTGTGGTTCAGTGTTCTCTCTCCCACAGATAAGGCCTGGCTTGATAATTAACCGAACTGCGAGTCAGGTGAATAACATCAGCACTGTTTGACTAAAGCCCTTCTCTAAGGGCAGAGGCTCTGGCTTCAGTTCTTCTTCAGTGACTTGCAGACATGGCCGGCGTGGTTGAGTATTGCATTCTTGGAGGGATGATTTAGATTGTCAAAAAGTTGGCAACCTCAAGTCCAGACAAGCACTGAGATGCCTCAAAACCAGGGGTAAAACAAAACCAGAAGAGCCCACCAGCACCTCTTGTCTTCACTACATGCACAGCATCAATAAGTAACAGGTGGGCATTTCTCATGCTGGAAAGGCAGCTTCGTGACGAGCGCTGACTCACCTTCTGCAGACAGCCCCTGGATGTTGATTCCCTTAGCTGCCAGGAAGTTCAAGCAGGCATCTATGTTTTCAATCTAGGAGGGAAAGAAACACAACATACACTCAATGAATGTTCCATCTTCTCCAGAGCCATCTCTTGTTAGAAACAAAGCTCTGGGTCAGAGAAAGGGTTCTTTGTGCGTTCACTCAAGTTCCTGACAAGGAAAAACAGGAGGACATGAATGGATGCAGGTTGGGGCTCTCCTTTGTCTGTATTTGCACCGGAAAAGTTGACCTAATATCCCAACCACCACAGAGCCAGAAGTTGAGGCCTTGTATGGCTCATGGCTGCCAAAAATAACCAGGGTGGAACGGGAGCCCTTATGTAGATGACTGTCACCAGTGCAATCCTGAAAACTTGAGCAGCTGCCAGAAAAATGGAGGTGGGGACGAGGTTAGCAGACCCACCCGTCTACCAGCAGCTGGGAGAAATTTCTAGCCACCAAGGCAGCAGGCAGTCAAATGTACAAACAATGAATGGGAGTTTCGGCAGGAATTTGGGTAGTGTTTACTCACAAAAATTCTCAGGATGGCAGGCATTGCAGATGACCAGGGAGGGCTGCAACCTCGCCGAACCTCTCAGTTCTTTATGTTTTTCCCACCCACCAGAGACGAGGCCACCCACCTATGCCAGGGCTGATGCCACGGCCAAGGGCGAACCAACTCTCCGGCCCTCACAGAAGAACAATTAGGTCATTCCCAAAGGTCTGATTTGACTTCAGTTGTCAAGGCTAATTATTCTTTGGTCTATAGGAAAATGCTCAGGCTTGATTAATGTCAATGGTGACCATAGGTAAAAGAAATTGCTTTGGACTCAGCGCAGAGATCTCTGAATTTCACACAATTTGCATTTCCCAGTGGCTACCCCCCTCACCTCCACAACCACCCACCGCCCATCTGACTTCCCAGGCACTGACAACATTCTTATGAACTCAAACACGTATTTAATCCATGGGATTTATTTTTAATTAATACATGATCGTCTTTCACAGTGTACATGTGACCCTTCTCCTCTTTCCCCAAGCAATATCCTAATGGCTCCCTCATAGCCACAGAGAGTAAAACGTCTACACGGTAAGAGCTCTGATTTGAGCAGCATCTGCCCCGGTCTTCTACTCGTCTCCCTCAAGGTCATGTCCGCCCTCCGCCTCATATCAGCATTTTCCTTCTCTACTTTCAGGCTTTACACTTTCCAAATGCTTTAAATGAGGGGTAGTCAACCTTTTTATACCTACCGCCCACTTTTGTATCTCTGTTAGTAGTAAAATTTTCTAACTGAGGCCTGACCTGTGGTGGCACAGTGGATAAAGCATCGACCTGGAAATGCTGAGGGTGCCAGTTCGAAACCCTGAGCTTGCCTGGTCAAGGCACATATGGGAGTTGATGCTTCCAGCTCCTCCCCCCTTCTCTCTCTCTGTCTCTCCTCTCTCTCTCTCTCTCTCTCTCTCTCTCTCTCTCTCTGTCTCTCCTTCTCCTCTCTAAAATGAATAAATAAAAAATTTAAAAAAAATTTTCTAACTGCCCACTGGTTCCACAGTAATGGTGATTTATAAAGTAGGGAAGTAACTTTACTTCATAAAATTTATAAAGCAGAGTTACAGCAAGTTAAAGCATATCATAATAATTACTTACCAAGTACTTTATGTCAGGTTTTCGCTAAGTTTGGCAGAATAAATCTTTATAAAACAACTTACTATAGTTAAATCTATCTTTTTATTTATACTTTGGTTGCTCCGCTACCACCCAGCATGAAAGCTGGAACGCCCCCTAGTGGGCGGGAGGGACCAGGTTGACTACCACTGCTTTACAGTAAGCTTTGGGACACCCGAATGAAACTGCACCCATTTTAGAAGAGTCCATCCACCCTCCATTGGAAGTGACTCCATCCTTGCAATTTTTAGGTCAGGATCCCATTCCTCTCCCAGCCTCCAGCCACCTTCAAGGAGACATCTTTTCATCTCAAAGAAAAGGGGCAGAAGGCAATTTCCTGCAAACTAAATAAATGCTGGTGCTATGGGTTATACTGCCACCACTGCAGAACATCATATCTTATCAAGAGGAAGAAAAAGTGAAATTGCTTTTAACTCTCATTTCTTCTGTCCAGCCCAGAAGGACTGACAGTGACAACCAGGTGCTCTCATCTTAGGGGGAAGAGGGGAAGAGAGGAAGGGGAAAGAGGGGAAGGGGGGAAGGGGAAAGGGGAAAGGGGAAAGAGGGGAAGAGGGGAAGGGGAAAGAGGGGAAGGGGGAAGGGGAAAGGGGAAAGGGGAAGAGGGGAAGAGGGGAAGGGGAAAGAGGAGAAGGGGGGAAGGGGAAAGGGGAAAGGGGAAAGAGGGGAAGAGGGGAAGAGGGGAAGGGGAAAGAGGGGAAGAGGGGAAGAGGGGAAGGGGGAAGAGGAGAAGGGGAAAGAGGGGAAGAGGGGAAGGGGAAAGAGGGGAAGAGGGGAAGGGGAAAGAGGGGAAGAGGGGAAGGGGAAAGAGGGGAAGAGGGGAAGGGGAAAGAGGGGAAGAGGGAAAGGGGGAAGAGGGGAAGGGGAAAGAGGGGAAGGGGAAAGAGGGGAAGGGGAAAGAGGGGAAGAGGAAAGAGGGGAAGAGGGGAAGGGGAAAGAGGGGAAGAGGGGAAGGGGAAAGAGGGGAAGAGGGGAAGGGGAAAGAGGGGAAGGGGAAAGAGGGGAAGAGGGGAAGGGGAAAGAGGAGAAGGGGGAAGAGGGGAAGGGGGAAGAGGGGAAGAGGGGAAGAGGAAAAAGGGGAAGAGAGGAAGGGGAAAGAGGGGAAGAGAGGAAGGGGAAAGAAGGGAAGGGGAAGAGGGGAAGAGGAAAGGGGAAGAAGGAGGAAAGGGGAAGAAAGGAAGAACATAGCCAAAACGTTCCTGTGGAACATGTTTTGGAGCAATTTGCTTCTATTTGTAAGTAAATATAATAAAAATTATACCTCTAAATACTATTTTACCCTATTACAAACCCAGATTTAACTACCAGTCTTATTTATATGCTATTGAACACAATGTTGGTAATATACCAAAACAACTCAAAAGGACTTTTTGCCCCACTAAGAGGCACTGGTATTTAAAATCATGGTAAAATCATAAAATTCTTCTTCTACCTCTTGTCTCTTCCTGTAATCCTATCTGATTTAATATATTATTTTGCACACAGTTGATAAGCAAAGCTTTGGCAATTATGTTCCCATGGAAAATGAGAACTCTGACCACTCCTGAATGGAGAAAAAGAGAAAAAGACAAAACTGACCACTCCTGAATCTGTTAATGCAAAAATAAAAAAGTTACACTTAAAATGATCCTGGCAGGTGGCCTGGCATGGGTTAAGTTTTTTCAACAATAGTGCAGCAGTGTAACACTAAATTAAAAGATACCCACACATATTCAAGAAAGGCACTGCTCTACTACCATATTGTAATTCTATAGAAATTTCCTTCCAAGGAGCATAAAGACCACTTACTTGTCCAACTCATGGAGCATTCAATGCATATAGTATCACTTAAAATAAACAGTAATTTCTTCTTGCAAAGCTCGCCTTGGTATCCTTTAATTCAGCCATCCACTGGGCTTTCTTTTAACGTTAAAAATCTATTAGACCCTGGCCACTGGCTCAGTGGATAGTGTCGGCCTGGCATGGGGATGTCCTGGGTACGATCCCCAGTCAGGGCACACATGAGAAGCTACCATCTGCTTCTCCCCCCCCCCCCTTCACTCTCTCTTCCTCTCCTGCAGCCAGTGGCTCGGGTTTGAGCGTCGGCCCAGGGGCTGAGAATAGCTCAGTTGATTCAGGCATCAGCCCCAGATGGGGGTTGTCCAGTAGATCCTGGCCGGGGTGCATGCAGGAGTCTATCTATCTCCCCTCCTCTCACTTAAAAAAAATTATTAAGGCCCTGGCCGGTTGGCTCAGCGGTAGAGCGTCGGCCTGGCGTGCAGAAGTCCATGGTTCGATTCCTGGCCAGGGCACACAGGAGAAGCGCCCATCTGCTTCTCCACCCCTCCCTCTCTCCTTCCTCTCTGTCTCTCTCTTCCCCTCCCGCAGCGAGGCTCCATTGGAGCAAAGATTGCCCAGGCGCTGAGGATGGCTCTGTGGCCTCTGCCTCAGGCGCTAGAATGGCTCTGGATGCAACAGAGTGACGCCCCAGAGGGGCAGAGCATCGCCCCCTGGTGGGCATGCCGGGTGGATCCCGGTCGGGCGCATGCGGGAGTCTGACTGCCTCCCCCTGTTTCCAGCTTTGGAAAAATGAAAAAAAAAAATTATTTAAAAAAATGAATAATTATAAATAGGCTATCTAGAATACTTTTTCCTCCACTGATTTTTCTAAAAGAGCTATTAGTCTTTTAATGCATTTCATCATTTAGATCAGCAGTTCTCCACTGGGTGGGGGAGAACGGGAGAGGAGGAGCAAGGATTGTGTCCCTGGGGGATGTGGCAATTCTGGCAACATTATGGCTGTCACAATGATGGGGGAGATGGCTACTGGCGACTAATGGACAGAGGCCAAGGATGCTGCTAAACACACTACATTTCACAGAGCAGCTCCCACAACAAAGAATTATCCAATCCCAGATGTCAATAGTGCCAAGCTTGATAAACCCGAGTGATAATGATCCTTTCGATCATTCATCCTATCAACATAATTGTTTAGATGGCTGTCCTGCCAGGCACTGTGGTTGACTCTCCGGAAAGCGGTGGTCGGGAGTCCTCCTCCCTGTCCAGGAGCCCACGATTATATAATGCTTCTCTGTAGGGTCCACAGAGATTCGACACACACCCCCTACTTCCATCCGTTTCAGGGAGAATCAGAGCATATACACAAGGGATGCACCAGGATCTTCCTAGTGAAGAGAGGAGGCCTGGGGCACCAAGGGTGCTTCCTCCAGAAGAGCTGATCCAGGGGGCAGTATGCAAATAGCTAGACTGCCCGCCCTGAAAGTGTTAAAACTAAAAATAAGAACTTGGGTCATCATTTTTAGAAGACGATTCCTAAGCCCATCAAGCGCCTTACATTTTCTTCCCCTCCACTATGAATTCTCCGCTCACAGGAGGAGCTCAGAAAACATTCCTGAGTTTCAAATCCACTCTTTAATAATGTTCCATTTAGGTTAAAAAAATCACTCCTGACAAGGCAGCCGAGACCCACGCGCTTTTCATCTGCGCCCCAGGAAGAGAGCAGAGCTGGGAAGCAGAACAGGGTCAGATGTGGATTCCAGCCTCCTGGCTTCACTTGGAATGAGATCAGAAGGGGAGAAGGTTTCTTTGATCCAGGCTCTCTTGTGATTAAAATTCACCTTCAGGTTTTCTTCCAAATACTGACCAGGTAAACAACCCATTTTGAGACTGCCACCCCCCCCCCCCCCCCCAGAGGACCAGCCCGGTGGCAGGAAGCCCACACTCACGCACTCACTACCACACTAGGGTGTCTTCAGTCTCATCTTGAACGAGGCCCATGTGTGATTCAGACACACAGTGTGAGATGAGGGCCCGGTGCAAGTTGGGAGGCAGAGCAAAAGGAAAAGCCTCCTAACCAGCAAAGTATGTAAATACAGCCAAGGCTGTTCATTAACACATAGCGGCCAATATAAACTACTTTCCA
Organism: Saccopteryx leptura; assembly: GCF_036850995.1. Taxonomy (NCBI): domain Eukaryota; kingdom Metazoa; phylum Chordata; class Mammalia; order Chiroptera; family Emballonuridae; genus Saccopteryx; species Saccopteryx leptura. Next base: position 40,312,373 of record NC_089503.1, read on the forward strand.
AAATTAGCTGAAGAAATCTGTGCTAAGTTTGACGTTCCTGGGTTGGGGGGTGGGGTGAGACACTGGGTGAGAAAGCTGTTGTAGTTGTTGCCATAGAAATGGGTCTGTGAGCTCTGGGATCAGGTTCCTGGATCTGAAGTGTCAGCTGGGGTGGAGGCCGGAAGCCACAACGCGGCTCAGAGACACAGAAAGACGCTGGATGAACGAGGGGGCAAAGTTAGGGGACAGACCAAGACCGAGACGCACTTCCCTTTGCCTGCTGCTGCCATATGCGGCCTCCACCCTGTGTGGTCCATGAACACCCATGAGGAAAAGGCGGCAATGAAGCCTTTCTCCCAGTCTCAGCCAGGATCTCCATCCCAAAGCTGAATAGTTTCTCAACAGTCTCTGAACTTGAGACTTGGCAGGGCAATTCCCATGGACTATGCACGTTGTAGCCTTTGTCTCCAACATCCAGACCTAGATCTCCACCCAAAACAGCCAGAGAGCAAGGAAAGTCAAAGCAAATGCCAAACAACTGGGGGGGGGGGGTAGAGGCAAATGGAAAACTTCACATTTCAATCATGAGTAAGGCTGAACTAGGTCTCATGATAACATGAAGTATGTAAAGCTCCGGAGCACTGCTGTACAGCTCCTTGGTAGCTTAGAGACTGATCAAATACCATCTGTTGTGGCAGTTGTCATGGCAGCATTTTTCTCTGAATACCAGTGTAGCTGAGTGCAAAGCATGTGAAAATGATGGATGGAAATGAAGACCACCTCTCTGGGCACCACTGCAGCCCAGGGGAGATGGGCTCTGGGCACACTGAGTAAATGGGGTGCTCGTTTTTATGAGTTGAGAGTTTCTCACCAGGACATCCCTGGGAGATCTCCATCCTGGGAAGAGGAAACTGGGAGAAGAGGCAAACAGTTGCCAAACTGAAGTCAGGCATGGCCATTGCCATCTTTAAAAACTCATGAAATGCCTAAACCCTAGGCCCCTGGTTGGCAAACTGCAGCTTGAGAGCCACATGCGGCTCTTTGGTCCCTTGAGTGAGGCTCTTCCACAAAATACCACGTGCAGGTGCTACCTCGATAAGGAATGTACCTACCTATATAGTTTAAGTTTAAAAAATTTGGCTCTCAAAAGAAATTTCAATCGTTGTACTGTTGATATTTGGCTCTGTTGACTGATGAGTTTGCCGACCACTGCCCTAGGCAATGCGAGATCGGACCCAGAGGAGGATGAGTGAGTCCTTGCAAGTTCTGGGAACTTGAAAAGCACAGTGTAGCTTCTAAGATGATTAAGAGCCTCACAGATCAACACAAACAACTCCTTTCCAAAGTGTGTGATCCTCATATCTGATATTACTACTTGGCAACCAAGGAAATATCATTCATCCATTTGTTTATCTATTTATTCACCTGTACTTACTGAGCTGGTACTGAGTGTACACTGGTGACTGAAATGGACATAATCTACTTCATAGAACCTACAGACCAATGTGGAGGAATTGGCATTAAATAAACTGCACAAATTACATCTGTCATGTAGCACAAGACTTGATCTAGCCTGGGAGGCAGGGGTCAGGTGAGAATTTCTTAAGGAAAAGATAGCAAGTGGGTCCACAGACAGGGCTTTTCATCTGTTCTGTTCACTGACGTTAGCCCCAAGCACCTAAAATAGCATGGAACACATCGTAGGTGACTGAGAATATTTGTTGACCGAAGGGAAATTTGAGCTACAACTTAAGAGTTAGCTGGGTATCCCAAGTGGGAAGAAAAAAATACACTGTTATAGGAAACCTAATGCCTGAAAGCTGCCAGGCAGGGTGCAACATCCCACATTTGGGAAACAAAAGAAAGCTAAAATGGCTGGAGGCCAGCGGGCAAGAGTAACAGATACCACACTGAGCAAGAGTAGAGGGCTGTCCACACGGGCACATTCAAGAGCTGATGTGGTGAAGAAGAGAAGGCAGGGGTCCTTCCAGTTCTTGTCACTGCCCCATTGCCATGACAATGACAGAGGCCACGCCCTTCTGGTCTGAAAGCTCAAGGATGCCAAGGATGGCTCAAGCAGTGTCCTGGAGGTGGGGCTGGAGACATGGAGGACCCGGAAGGGAATGTCCACGAGTGGTCACATGTATTAGGAAGTTCTGTTACATATCTAACACTTGTGACACTCCTTCCTCTGGCTCTTTCCAAAATTAATGTAGGAAAGAAGGAAAAAAGAAACCCAATCATAAAAACAAACCAAAAAGCAAAAATGCATTTGGGGGAAATGCCCTCCTCGATGTCTGTCTCACCAGCATTGTCTAACTCTTTCCTCTGCGTTTCTAGGGGCCATCACCTGATGCGTGATTTGCCCAGATTCATCCTTTTTTTTTGGTCTGCCTATGTCAGTGTTGGGGCCCAGCACCACTGTAGGATCACATGGCTCAGGGGCCACAGCGTGGTCTACACAACCCCATGGGACAGAGCTGGCAGGGTCCAGACACTACAGCTATAATCTTAGAACTACAGCTGGGAGCCCAGAACAAAGGAAATGTATGGTGGCTTTTCAAATTCTCTAGGTGGAAGAATATTTGGTAGCATCTTCCCTCATGAGCCCCACAGGCTGCTGCTTGCTTGGCTAATGCATCTTTGCCCAGCAGTAGGAGGGGTCCCATACCTTCTGTCCCAGCTTGGGCCATTCAGGCATTCCAGCAAGTCAGCTCTAGTGCTCTCTTGGTGGCTTTGAAGCAGAAAGCTTAAAAATGTGGGGCTTGGACTGGATGGGGCTTGAGTCCCTCTGTCCAGTCTGCTTTTCTTGCTGCTTTAATGCTTTGCCCAGTTCCTTCCTTCAGTTTGGCAACGCTATCCACCTTATCTTTTGTAGTGTTTATAACTTTAGCTTTCCAACAATGCTGTCAAGAATTCCTCTTTAGAAAGCTTTGTAGAAATCTCTCTGCTGTTACAGTAAATGGGCAAATCCATGTGGATACAAAAAAAGTCTTTCTAGAGGAGAAAAAAAATGAAAACAAGAATCTCAAATCCCTCCAGTGACTATCCTTACAACTGCCTAGACTGTTTCACTTTCCTATTACTTTCTGACTTCTCAATTTTTCCCCTGAAGCAAAGAAAGAAACCTGGAAAGAGAGTTATAACTCAAGATGCAGAAGTCAGTCCTTATTCTGGAGGCTCCCATAATACACCTTCACAGCTGAGCTCTGCAGAGTACCCTCTTTTAGAGAGGGCAGTCATTACGGGAGGAAACTCCACCGGGGGTCCGCATCGTCAGAGAGGCCCAATGTGTGCCTTTGTGTGCACTCCTTCAGGGTACCATTCCAAGTATCATTTAGGGTACCATTCCAAGTATCATTTCTCCCATTAACAATTTTAGAGTAACGGCCCCTAACTTCCTAACACAACCAAAAAGGGACTGTTCCAAGCCAGCGCCTCCAGGGCAGGAACTGGACACAAATGCTAAAAGGGAACAAATAGCGTTAAGGTATGATATTTAGAGGGTATAACAGAGGCTTTGGGGTCAAACAAACCAGTCAAGTTCTGATTCTGCCCATCTGTAAAATGCACACTGTAACACCTAATACACAGGGTAGTGGTTGTCATTAAATGACAGAATATATGTGGGATGCTAAGAAAGTCTCCAATAACTGGAAGTTTTTATCACTGTGCTGTCGTTTTTAAGGCTATAACATGCCCAAGCTGGGTCTGGGTCTGGACCCTAGGAGAAGAGAGAGTTAGACCAGCTTCTTCTCTGGGCTGCCTTCTACTTCCTCCTCCTGGCTTTCTTCTCAAGCCCAGCTATTCAGGACCTGTGCCCTCCCCATCTCCAGATAGCATGTCTGCCCTCACCAACCCCTCTCTTGAAAAGACACTGATTCCCACCAAGACAGAGGAGCTGCTACTGCTGCTACGGACTTCCATCATGTTACCTCTTCCCAGGGGTGCTGACATTCCATCACAGTTATTAGGTGATAGTATCTGTTGAAAGAATACAGACTTTGGACTCCACACTTGATTCTTGTTCCCTTTCAGATTATCCGCGAGTCCCTAGGAAAATTATTAATTAACTGCTTCTAGCCTCAACTTCGGGCTGACATATGTCAAAGGTCTGGAAGTTTACCTAGTCAGAGCTCCAAAAAGGCTCTTTCTTCACACACTTCCATGATGGCAGACTACCAAATGTCACTGGCCTCTCCTGAAAACTTGTTACAGAGCTGTGAGAATCTGAGACTTATTAAATTATATGACACTAGAATAGAATCAGGAATAGTTTCCATGTAGCTGGAATTCATTTTGACCCTATTGGAATCAGAATCAGCACTTACAGTCCGAAAAGCTTCCTGGTCACAGTCTCTATTAAGTTACATGGGAAACCATATTACCTTAGACAAATAGTTTTGTAAAAAAGATAATCAGATGTGGTTGGGTTTTTTGTTTGTTTGTTTGCTGTTTTTGTTTTGTTTTGCAGAAAACTTCGGCTTTACCTACAAAGGAGCCTTCAAACTCAAATTCCAACTTTAACAAGAAAACCCTGGATTTGGCCAGTTGGCTCAGTGGTAGAGCATCGATTCAGCATGTGGAATTCCTGGGTTCAATTCCCAGTCAGGACACAGAGTAGAAGTGACCATCTGCTTCTTTACTCCCCCTTTTCTTTCTCTCTTCCCCTCCTGCAGCCATGGCTCCATTGATTCAAGCCCATTGGCCCTAAGTGCTGAGGGCAGCTCCATTGAGCTTCCGCCTTAGGTGCTAAAAATAGCTCGATTGCAAGCATCAGCCCCATATGGGGTTGCTGGGTAAACTGCTGTCGGGGCACATGCCATCTGTCTCTGTACCTCTCCTCCTCTCACTTAAAAACACTGACTTGTGGCCCTGGCTGGTTGGCTCAGTGGTAGAGCGTCGGCCTGGCGTGCAGAAGTCCTGGGTTCGATTCCTGGCCAGGGCACACAGGAGAAGCACCCATCTTCTTCTCCACCCCTCCCCCTCTCTTTCCTCTCTGTCTCTCTCTTCCCCTCCCGCAGCGAGGCTCCATTGGAGCAAAGATGGCCCGGGCGCTGAGGATGGTTCCTTGGCCTCTGCCCCAGGCGCTAGAGTGGCTCTGGTCGCAACAGAGCGATGCCCCGGAGGGGCAGAGCATTGCCCCCTGGTGGGCAGAGCGTCGCCCCCTGGTGGGCGTGCCGGGTGGATCCCGGTCGGGCGCATGCGGGAGTCTGTCTGACTGTCTCTCCCCGTTTCCAGCTTCAGAAAAAAAATAAAAAAATAAAAAATAAAAACACTGACTTGTGAACCCCAAATACATGGCTGCCCCATGAACCAATGGGAAAAGGGTGGCATTTGCTAGGGAATTTCACCCAGGATCTAACTAGAACTTGATTGCCTCATTAATTCTTTGAAAAACAATGACTGGGTGTTTAATCTCTTGCAAGCCCAGCTCTTACGGAAGAGGAAACAGTGGTGACAAAACAGGGCAGTTCTTCCCTCAAGGGGACAGACGGTCTCTTGGGTAGAGCACATTGTAAGTATCACCCCACTAAACATAGCTCACAAATGTGGTAAGTACCAACTTATACCTATCTATTCACCTACTAACAAGACTGACACTGACTCACTATGCTTTTTCTAGAGGATCTGGGTTCTTTCTGAGTCTCTGCCATACGCACATGCTGAAACCCATAAGCTACCACAAAGTCTTTAAGAGATAGCAGACTATAAATGCAAAATAAAAAAACCCCAGCAGATCCTAGATATTCCCCACAGTGCAGCGAGTCCTCAATTTTAGAAATACCACTAGAACATATCATTTCAACCACAAACAAATATCCATAAAGGAACGGGGTAATGGGGTAATTTGTAGGTGAAGGCCAAGAACTGGACGCGCTCGCCAGCTTGGTGACTAGGTCCCGCACACAAGCCTGTGCAACTCAGTTTTGTGGTTCAGCCCATTTGCTGATGTTTGTAGCTTGCGGTTCTTCTGGGTTGCTCATAAGTAATCCATGTATGGATTTCAATTCTGCAATTCCAAGGAGAGCAGGTATGGAAGTGCAAGACGCGTCCTGGAAGTACTGATAACCAGGAAAACAAAACCAAGCAGATGAGATTGAATGTTCAATACTCAGGTTAGAATCCTGCAAGACTTTGCCCTCCCAATGCAGAGAGCTGGAATGGAGGTGACTGCTCTGTCATCCTCTGCCTGTATGTGTCACCACATAATGTTCATTTCTGCAGGAGATATTATTCAAAAATTGCCCTTCTCTTTTCTCTCCAATTCCTGATGTTCCTAGCAGGAGTAGGTGGTTATTATATGCCAGGCACAAATCCATAACTTTTCACATCCATTACCTCTATACTGCTCACAAAACGTAGGGTATATTTTATCTCTTCATCTTCATTTTGAAGTATCCCCTAAATTTTGTGAGCAGTATATTTTTCATTTCAAAAGCTGTCTATAGGTATGGCTGAAGAGCTGAACCTGAATTCTAGACCACTGGTGATCATTAAAACATAATTTGGGAGTTTTGCAAGTAGCAAACAAAATACTTTATACCATAAAATGAGATTTGGCAAATAGTTTCAAATTCTAAAATCTGTGACCAAGACAAAGAGTTACATGCTAACCAATCAGAAATTATACAAGATTAAAAGTAATTAAGAGGTCTGACCTGTGGTGGCGCAGTGGATAAAGCCTCACCCTAGAACGCTGAGGTTGTTGGTTCAAAACCCTGGGCTTGCCTGGTCAAGGCTCATATGAGACTCAACTACTACAAGTTGATGCTTCCTGCTTTTCTCCTCCCTTTCTCTCTCTCTCCTTTCTCTAAAATCAATAAAACTAAATCTAAAAAAAAGAAGTAATTAAGACTATTATCAATATTAAAATACTTTTCAGCTCTGCTTACAACCACAGCCAGAACATCAGATACATTCAAAGTCCACCGGAAGAGAGCAAACCACACAGGAAGGTCTCTATTAACAGGATATCCTTGAGCTTTCCAAGGCTACAAGCTGTCTGTGCACCTGGGAAGAAATAGTGACAACTTTTCACTTGCCATATAATGCTTAGTTCCATTGTTCTGTCAAATACTGTATTTCCACATGTATAAGACATACTTTTAAAAAAAAATTGGGGGTCTAAAAACTGGATGCGTCTTATACAGTGGTTGTATACTTTTTAACTTGTATTCCTGCTTTTTCGCACTTGTTTTTGCACTCATTGAAGACAGTGATTCATCTTCAGACACAAGATGAGGACAAGCTAATAGATGGGAGTTTTGGGGGTTTTGTTTGTTTGTTTGTTTTGGGGGGGTTTCTTTGTATTTTTCTGAAGTCAGAAGCAGGAAGGCAGACAGACAGACTCCTACATGCGCCCGACCAGGATCCACCTGGTAAGCCCACTAGGAGGCAATGCTCTGCCCCTCTGGGCAGCTGCTTTGTTGCGACCAGAGCCATTCTAGCGCCTGAGGCAGAGGCCATGGAGCTATCCTCAGCGCCCGGGCCAACTTTTGCTCCATTGGAGCCTTGGCTGCTGGAGGGGAAGAAAGAGATCAAGAGAAAGGAGAGGGGAAGGGTGGAGAAACAGATGGGTGCTTCTCCTGTGTACCCTGACCGGGAATCAAACCTGGGAGTTCCACATGCCGGGCCAACGCTTTACTGCTGAGCCAACCTGCCAGGGCCTAGATGGGAGTTTTGACAGTGATGAGTTGTATAAATTCCATGATGAATAAAACTTGAGTTCAATAACTTTATTTAACACATTTTCCCCCCAAATTTTGGGCCCCCAAATTAAGGTGCATCTTATACATGGGAGCATTTTACACATGGGGAAATACGGTATTAAGTTGAGCCAAATTAAATTGCAATTTTGGTGAATAAAACAGTGGCTAAATATTGGCTATTTCATATGGCTCTACCTATATATCAATGTAGTAGGAAGACACCCTCCTACTAAAGTCTAAAATTAAACTGCTGGGTGGTTATAAAAATAGAATGCTTTACAGCCATTTATAAACAATGCATCAGGAAATTCTAAAACTCAGAATAAAATCTCTGCAAGTCTCTCTCAAAGGAGTCTCATAAGACTGACGATGCTATACAGAAGATCAAGTCAAAAGGAATGCCCCCCCTCCCATCTGCAGGCCAACCAACCCCTACAGGCCCTTCGCTTTAGCTTCCGTTAGGGTTTCTTCTGCACAATCCTCTCAGAGAAGCAAATGGGGCCTGGGGAAGGTTTTACTTAATTCCAAGTTGATTCATCTCAAAACCTCCATGAAAGGTAATAGATTTCCCTTCACAACAGGGAAGGAAACCCAGATGGCATGCCTTTCCCGTCCTGCCTTCCTGTTCCTTCAGGGGAAAGTGTCAGAAAGAGGGGGCTGGGGTTCGGTTCTGCCACCCCCTCCCACTCTAAATGACTGCTGCCGCGCTCACGCCACTGTGGGAACCCCTCACTCCTCAAATACACTCCACGGGAGAAGCCGGCTCCTGTCAAGGTGTTATCATTTGTGTTGCGACTGAGAAATCTGAATGGGGGAGAGGGAAGTTAAGGATTTCACAAGACCAGAGGTGAAGTCTGGGGAACAGTAGATTTCTGAGGGCTTCCTGGCTATCTTTGGGCAAGGTACGTAACTTCCCTGAGCCTTACTTCTCCTTTCAGTAAAGTGGGAATTCTGATTCCCTGCTTGAAAGCCTTGTAGAGGCCTCACAAGAAAATTAATATTTGCATGCTTAAAAAACATGAAGCACTGGGCCAAATTCTTTTCCGCACATTATTATATCAGTTCATTTTCAGCACCAGAGAAGGCAGATGTTTCTTGCCTTCCCCATCACTTTCCAGAGGGGGAAATGGAGACACAGAATGCTTCCTAAAATCGCAGTTGTTAAATGGCAGAATTGGAATTTTTAACACTTAATGGAAAATGTTTTAAAGCTATAAACATGAAGAATTAACAACCAAAGAGCAAGAGCTTCACTGATGCTGAAGAAGGGAAATAAAACCCCCGTTTGGTCACTTGCCCCGCCCTCATCCTTCAGCAGTGTGGCCAGGCCACTGACCAGCCCATCCAAACCAGACCCAATCTTTACATCGAAAGGATAGAGGACACTTCACAGAGGAAGGAGTGACTTCTCCTACATCCTTTTGGACATGTTTTGTATAAGATAGTTATGTTCTTTTATAGTGTTTTAAATCTTCGGGTGCAGGAGGAAATATTTAAAGCAATATACACATATAGGCATTATTTCAAAGTCAAAATGATCCCGAAACAGGTATCATTCAGACCATCATGACAGTTCTTAGGCTTTCTGAGGAAGTTCATGGTACTTATAAGAATAAAATAGTTTGGATGGGGAAAACCTCAAACGTGTGTGGGGTGCAGGCAGGTAACAAATAACTAAAACAGGCTGGGTATCGGACAGCAGGGAATGGTGGGGAGCATGACAAACACAGCCCATGCCTACCTAAAGGGGCATCTGAAATCTAAGAACTCCATGAAGACATGCGTGGAGGAGGGTCCCTGTATGAGGCCCAGATGACTTATATATTAAACCACCCTTTACACGGTTGTAAATCACCATCCAATTTTTCTTTCAGTTCAAGGAGGTCTGCAGCCATTCTTCCCCTACCCATCCTCACAATTGCGAAGTTCTTGAACCTTATTGAGCACCATGCTGCCTCTCACAACACCTCAGTCCCAAAGTAGGTGAGATGGGAATTTCTTCAGTAAATATTCACCAAGCATCTACCAAGTGCCAAGTGGTGTGGGCAGACAGACAGATGCAGCCCCACCCCCATAGCGGTTCATGTCTAGTGGGACACAGGCAGTTAGTACCATGTGCTAAAGGATTATCACGTCAGTTATTCAGTGGAGGAAACCCAGGGTCACAGAGGTTGTGGACTAAGAGGGGCGGAGGAGGCACATGCGGACTCTTGAGACCGTGGCACATGCACAATTCAGAGCCTACCAACTTAGAACTTCCTCTCGCTCTCAGACCGGAGAACGTCTCAAGCATCCTAACCCTTCCAAAAAAGCAAACTGATGAGCTCATTCAAAATATTTAGTTAAACTGAAACAAACCCTTTCGTGATATTGTTAAATTAAATTTTAAACAGCTTGGCAAACTAATAGAAGTTCAAATATATGTTTGGGCAGGCAGATCCCAAAAGAGGTTTTTTGTACTTGGGTCTGAGACAACATTGGCAAAATGTGGTAGCCAGATAGATCAGCAGCATCAGTATCACCCAAGAGCTTGTTAAAGATGCAAATTCTCCGGCCTCTCCCGGACTGACTGAGTCAGGCGGGCCCCAGGGGCGGCCCTAACAAGTTCTCCAGGTGGCGACAGGCGCTAACGCTGGAGAAGCAGAGCCAGGAGGCTTTGCCAACCCCAGCATGACTTCACTTACTAATAAAAGTAATGTCTTTTTGGTGTCTTTTCCATACACCTCTGTGACTAAGTTAAAATACAAAATTGTGAGAGAAGGGACTGAATTAGAGAGAATTTCTTCACATAGGATGACTCAAATTTCTTTAAAGCACTTGAAGCGTATTTGACATTAAAATTTGACATGTAATGTCACCCCACTCTCTAGAAAGCTGTCGGATGTTTGGAGCATCAATGGTGTGGCTCATTCATCTAAGAAACATTAACTGAGTACTTCCCATATACCTACTATCAGGTGCTGGGTATATGGGAATGTTTATTGAACAAAACAAAACAAAACAAAAAAAAAACAAGAAAAAAAACACACTATATGTATTACAAAGCTTTGATATCCTTAAATAATATAGAAAATTTGATAAATCACAAAATTTGCTCAAATGTCCTATTAATTGTAAGACAAACACACATTACAGTATTGGGAAGCACAGTACCTACCTGAGTTATATTTGCATCAAACAGGTCAGGAATACCTGGTCCTCAAGTAACTTCTAATTACCAGATGAAATGGCAGAAGAAAGGGCACCTGGCATTCACATGACTGCTCAGTGGCCCCCAAGCAGAGGCAGGCAAGGCGGGAAACTACATGTGAGATGGGAAGATTATCCTTGATTACCTGGATGGGCCCAGTGCGACCACAAAGATGCTAGTGAGAGGAAGGCAGGAAGGTGAGAGGGAAGATGTAATTATGGAAGAGGCAGTCCTCGCCACATTTCCCGATGATGACCTGCTTTGAATGCAGAGTTGGGGAAAACTCCACTCTGAAGTGTCCTAACAACGGAGACAACTTGCAGTCAGTTCAGAAACCCAAGGGCTCACAGTAACAAGATGAGCCTCTGCTATAAACCCAAACAGCTTACCATCTAATACAGCAAGAGTTACCTTGCTTGAATCCCAGAGTGTGTTAATTTCCTACTGCTACTGTAATAAAATACCAAAAACATAATGGCTTAAAACAACATAATTTTATTTATCTTACAGTTCTGGTGGTCAGAGGGTCAAAATCCGTTTCACTGGCTAATAGCAAGGAGTCGGCAGGCTGCCTCCCCTCTGGAGGCTCAAGGCCCATCTGTTTCTAGAGGCCGCCTGCATTTTCCACTTGTGGCCCCTTTCCCTATCTTCAAAGCCCACCTATCTCTCTCTCTCTCTCTCTTTCTGACTCTTCCATAATCACATCTTCTCTCTCACCTTCCTGTCTCCCTCTTCCAAGCATCTTTGTGACCATACTGGGCCCACCCAGATAATCAAGGATAACCTTCCCATCTCAAAATCCTTCATTATACCTGCAAAGTCTCTGTTACCATGTTAGGTAACATTCCCAGGTTCTCACAGGGATTAGGAGGTGAACATCCTTGGGGTGGGATGCAGCAAACTGTTTAGCCTACCCCCCTGAATTATACTTTCTCAGCAGGAAAAACCACTGCATGCACAAGTGACTTGTGAGCAGGGAAGCAACGAAACCAGGTGCTCTTCACACCATCACCCCCTCATCTCTCCAACAACCCTGGGTGGTAGCTTCCACTGTCCCCTTCTTGCCGCTGAGGAAAAAGACTCAGAGATCCAGTCACTTGCCCAGCACACATGCCCAGATCCGCCTGATTCCCGAGTGCATGCTTATTCTTCAGCCCAAATCTCCTTCCCATGATGTAATGAATCACTCTAAGGTATGGCTCATAACTATACGAGGGCCGAGTACAACAAATGTAACTTTGGTGCCTCCGCATCAGTGTTTTTTTCTTCTTCAATGGATTTCCTCACATGCAGAATAGCATAACATTTAAGGGAAAGGACTCTACAGCCAGACTTCCAAGGTTCACACCCTAGCTTGTCACTTATTAGCTGTGTGACCTCAGGCAAGTTACTCAACCTCTCACTGCCTCAGTTTTCCTATCTGTGAAGTGGAAATAATAATGGTTTTATGAAGGCAAAAGCAGTTAATGCCAGTAAAATGTCTAAAAGAGTACCCAGCTATAAGTGTAGAAGGTACGTGTCTGTTATTATTATTATTATTATTATTATTATTTAAAAACACGACACCACTGGGACAAAGGCAATAACCCTAGGCTCCACAGCACGAGAGGAAAAGGATAGATGTTCTTTCATACCACTCACAGTTGGTCCCCAGCAGAGCACAAAGACATCGGGGTCTGAGTTTTCCATACCCTTTAATGCAATAACCAAAATATATTTCTGATTCCATAGGGTTGTTACAAGAATAAAATGAGCTAAAACATGTAAAGCACTTAGAACAGTGCCTTACCATTTTTATAATCCATATTAATTTCTGATAGATATAAAGATGCCTAAACATGCTTACCTCCAACAACAGACTAGAAGTCAATAAACTAAAAATTAACTGCCATGTCCTGGTTGCATCCTCTGGATAAACCAAGGAAGGAAAGAATTAAGAGAAGGGAAGATAATTTTCAGAATAGTGCCGAACACCCATTCCTTAAATCCCATACAGAACTACCAAGTTAATACCCAGTGCTCAAATCACTGCTCAGCTATAGATAATGGTAAGAGAATAATGGTATGTTACAGTCCTCTAGCCACATGGACAGGTCCAGGCTGGCTCCTGCCTTGGTCTTTCCATCTAACCAGCCAGCCAGCCAACATTTATTAAATACCTACTGTATGTCAGTCATGTAAGTCATAGGTGCTTACTTATCATACTCAGGTGAAAGACATGGTATCTCCCTCAAGAATATAAGTCAACAGACAATCACAAGAGAGGGTGTTATGAGAAATGTAGGCACAGGACACCCAGGGACACAAGAGACAACAGGCACCTAATTATCTGAACTACTTGGAGTAACAACTGACCTGAATATTAAAGATTACAATGCCCAAGTGGGCTGATCATAAGGTCTTCCCAGCAGACTGGCATCAAAAATCAAAGGCATGAGCATACATAGCCTCCCTGGGGCACCCCAAGTTCTAGTATGCCTGCGGTACAGAATCTGAGGGGCCAAGTGGCAAGAAATGATGGTACTAGATCATGAAGGCCGCTCCCCCTCTTGCGTGCTCAAGTGTTTGAAGAAGGAACTGGGAAGCCAATGACGGTGTTGAACAGAGGTGTGGCTAAAGAGGCTGAGAGAGAATTCTGGCCAAAACATCAGTAGTAACAGTGGATGTACCACCTTCAGTAGGAAGCAGTGGATGCTTCCTGCTGATCTGGGCCCTGGACACTTCCCACTTTGCTTTAAATTCAAAATGGCCTGTGGACTTTTCTTCATGCCTTCTTTGTTCTGTAACATGTGTGCGCCCTTAGGGCCATGTAAAAATAGGCCTAGGGGCCCAGGGCAGAAGCACCTCAGCTGCCCAAGGATCTCAGACACTCCCCAAGCATGTGGCCAGCTTTCTGGCAGCTGTTGGGAGGGCTCAAGGTCACTGGGCCTAGAAACCTGATACCGTTTCGGATGGCCTTGGCTCGGCCCAGGAAGCTCTGTGGAGAACTGTCGGAATACCTGGCGCCAGACTCGTCCAGGCCATCTCCAGTGGTGGCCTTTTGCTAAGGGCCACCTGCCCCTTTTTCTTGTGTTCCCATCAACAGGTCAACTCAGGCCCCTTCCAGAAATAGTCCATTCCCCCTGCCTTGCTGACTCCCAGACACACCCAGCTGACTGCTTTGTCCACAGATGAGAGAGAAGGAGAATAGAGATCGGTGAGGTGAAGACTTATTTGCCCGTTCTCTGTCACACAAGTGAACACCACATATTCTTAAGCTAGACAGACTTGGGTTCGAGCTCCAACTCTGCCTCCTACGTGAGTCATCTGGGGCAAAATAATAATAGTCTTTTAAAGCCTCAGTCTCCATATGTAAAATATAGACAATAATAGCATCCACCTCACAGGATGGTTTTGAGGAGTAACTGTGATAGTTAGGAAAAGCTCTTAACCGGTTCTGTGTATCACGCGTTCTCAGTAAACGCAGGCTCTCTCACTGAAACCTCATGATAGCCCTGTGAGGTGCTGGCATTGCCCATAATCTCCGGGTCGGGGTGAGAGATGCTGAGAGGTTGAATGGATTATCTGGGGCCACACTGTCATATAAGCCCTCACCCAAAGGTGGAGCTGGCCATTCTTGAAATGTCAATTTCTTTAAAAAATACCTAGTTACTGACCTGTAGTGGCACAGCGGATAAAGTGTCAACCTGGAACGCTGAGGTTGCCAGTTCGACACCCTGGGCTTGCCTGGTCAAGGCACATATGGGAGTTGATACTTCCTGCTCCTCCTCCTTCTTTCTCTCTCTCTCTCTCTCTCTTCCTACCTCTCCTCTCTAAAAAATGAATAAATAAAATCTTAAAAATAAACAAACAAATAAATAAAATTAAATAAAATAATTTTTTTTAAAAAAAGAAAAGGCCCTGGCTGGTTAACTCAGTGGTAGAGCATCAGCCCAGCATGTGGCTGTCCCAGGTTTGATTCCTAGTCAGGGCACATAGAAGACGTACCTATTTGCTTCTCCACCCCTGCCCTCTCACTTCTCTCTCTCTCTCTCTCTCTCTCTCTCTCTCTCTCTCTCTTTCCTCTCCTGCAGCCATAGCTCAATTGGAGCAAGTTGACCCTGGATGCTGAGGATGGCTCCATGGCCTCCACCTCAGGCGCTAAGAAGAGCTCAGTTGCTGAGCAATGGAGTGATTCCCATTGCCCCTTTGTGGGCTTGCCAGGTGGATCCTGGTTGGGGCATATGTGGGAGTCTCTCTGCCTCCCCTCCTCTCTCTGAATTAAAAAACAAACAAAACCTAGCTACCTGGAAAAATTATTGTATCATCCTATCAAGTGCTCACATTTACTAAGTGCTCTCTTTGTGCCCACCGTGTACAGGTACTTCATACAGATTATCTTACACCTTGCAACACCCCCAGGCAGGTACTGTTACTAGTCCTGTTATAGAGGCTGGTGCCCCGAGAGCCTGAGGAACACACCCCAAGTCACAAGCAGTCGGCCTTCAGAGCTCATGCTCTCAGCCGTGTTGCCTGGCAGCGCCCAGAGGTCAGAGGTGAAGAAGACCTAGTCTGTCTTTTCACAGAGCAGACCCAGGACCAGAGAAAGGAGGGCTGGATCCCGGAGCAGAGCTGGGACCCGCTGCCCAGGTCTGAGGATGGGGTGTCCACGCTCACTAGGCTTCATCACCCTGCGTCTTCCCAGGCACTGGCCTTCTGAAAGGGGGCCTCAGAGGCACCTGCGGCAGTGAGGAGGGGCAGGGGCAGGGGAGAGGGAGAGGCTAAGGCGGCCCCGAACCGGGACACCCACTCCTGCTCATAATGGCAATTCAGCTTTGATCACTTTCACAGCTGGGGTTCCACATACTCTTATATTAGGGAGGAGAAGGGGGCTCTGCTCACAGAATAGAAGTTTGAAAACCACAGCCCTGTTCTTTTCTATATCTCAGTGCCAACTCCTATTGTCTTGAGAACTCAACATTTTCTACAGGAGCTCCTGAAAGGACAGAGTGAGGAGCAGAGCTGGACCCTCCATAGCAGGAGCACTGAACTTGGGCCGGCCTCCGGAAGCCACGGGCCGGCCTCTGGAAGCCACGGTCCGCTCAGGCTGTGTGCCAGCTTCCAGGGATGTGCCATGTGGGGAGGAGAGGGCTGGTAACTTTTCTCAGATTTTCAAAAGGTTCCATGTCCCCAAACACAGGAATGACTACTAAGACTAACCATCACTACCACAGACACTGCTGTGACTGAGTGCTGACCATGTGCTCGGAAAATGGGACAACCAGGTCACTGACCTCAAAGGGCCGTCGGGGGGATGAGCTAAGAAGATATTTGTAAAGCACTTATGGCACCTGTCACAGAACAAACACTCTATAGACTTGAGTCATATTTTATCGTTGTAATTATTATTTTCCATCTTTATCACTTCCACTGCCTCACTAGTCATCACGGAAACTTTATGAGGTATGTACTATTATCAATCTCACTTCACAGAACAGGAAATAGAGGCTTCAAAAGGTTAAATAATTAGCTCAACACCACGGACTAGCAGAGAAGGAACTCGAACTTGGCCTGTCTGGTTCTCAAGCCCAGGCTGGCCCCCCGTCTGGGTGCAGGACAGGAACAAGGCAGGAGGGTTCCTGGGAGCCCAGGAGGAAGCAGCTGAGCAGTGCTGGGAGGCCCCAGGTGACCCCAGGCCTGAGGTCAGCCAGCCAGAGGGGAAAACAGGCCTGGGGCTTTCCAATGAGAGGGTCAGCAGGCCATGATAACTTTGCACCTCTCCTAATCAACAACAGAGAGCCAAGCCACTTAAAATAATAACGGTGTAAAGAGAAAACCAACCCCTGCAGTGGCCATCCCTGCAAGAGAGGCCCCAAAGTGAACCAATGTCTTGGAGCTCAGTGGGTTCAAGGAACAAGGCAGGGGCCACTCCAGCTCCCGCTGGCTGGGCTCCAAGTGATGTCTCTCCTTCCAAACTAACACATAACTCTGCTGCACACACCACTTGAAAGCCAAAAAGATGCCCCTGGGTTGCCATGGCAATGCTAAACAGACAAAACATTTAACCAGCTCTGACGCACACACGAGCTTATTTAAGAGCCAAATAGACGGATCTGGAGGCAGGGGAAGAGGGGGCAGGGGAGGGGAGTGTTTCTGCAGCTCCATCTCCAAGGATTTGGCCCCCAAAGCATCTAGGTCAGACTGAAACAGGGCAGAGGACTCAAACATAAGCTGAGACAAGCCTGCTAGGGAAGGGGAAGTCACTGCCTTTCAGTCAGGGTCACAGTCCCAGCCCCATTTGACGAGGGCCAAGAGACAGGCGCCGGGAGTCGGAGATGCTGATGATCCTAGCGCTGCCTTTCCCTGCAGACAGCCCCCCGCTGCCCAGCACCCACTGCCCTCACCCCACAGTGGGCTGCGCTACGCCGGCCACAGCCCTCACCCCACAGAGGGCTGCGCTACGCCGGCCACAGCCCTCACCCCACAGTGGGCTGCGCTACGCCGGCCACAGCCCTCACCCCACAGTGGGCTGCGCTACGCCGGCCACGGCGAGTCGGGAGGCTCCGATGTGTTCAGGAGTGCAAAACCGTTTGTCCACCCGAGAACACTGTGTGGAGGTGCATTAGTGCCAGCGTGAGCGATACTGCCCACCACTTCCCAGCAGGCAGTGCTTCAGTTCTCCAGAGCCCGCGGCGCAGCGTCCATCCACAGACACCGATGACTGCGGTTGTTTTCCTCCAGGAAACTTGGCTCCCGGGTCCCATAGAGGTTGCTCTGCGAGCTGTGGCAATCTGGGGAGTGATGATGAACACAGAAGACGTGTCCCTTGAAAAGGCCACCGGCCTATGGGGTCTGTCATACTTGTGGCTCTCCCATGCCTTAGTCCTCCCCTTGAACACAACATGGCAAAGGGCTGACGTTGCTGAGTGGCTGGAGGACTCTCACCAGACATGGCTTATGTAGCACTTGGGGAGGATCAATGAGTAAATACTGCAAACCCTTTCTCAGCAGGGTCCTCCAGTAAACAGATTCTCCAGAAATGGGACTCCTCCTCCACCCATCACTCCTCTGCGGTGACTCTCTGGCCTTTTGAGACTCACCCCTTCGAAGTTATGCTGAAACCTCCCCTAGCCCGGTATGGAATGGGCCCCTGAACCCTGCACAGATGTCCGTGGGGGCAGCTGCACTGCTCTGCTGTGCTGTTGTTCTCTGGCCCCTGCCTACTCATCACTGAGCTCCTTGAAGGCGGGAACCACATCCTGTTCACCTGGGCTATTCCGATGGCCTAGCCCAATGCCTGGCATCAGCTGGCACACTGTGAACGCCTACCGACTGACTGGCTGAAAGTACGCAGTGCCGTGCCCATGTCTGTGCACCAATGCCCCTGGATTGTGTGGTCCATATCCACAGGTATCTGCTTTCACTTCCCCTTCCTCTGGGAAGAGAGCAGGGCTTAAAGCAGAGCCTGGTGTGCAGGAGTTGGAGCAGGGACTGGAGCTCCGGGCAGCCTGAGGTCAGGAGGAAGGAGGAGGTGGTGGAGGAAGAGGAGGAGGAGGAGGAGGAGGAGGAGGAGGAGGAGGAGGAGGAGGAGAAGGAGGAGGAGGAGGTGGTGGAGGAAGAGGAGGAGGAGGAGGAGGAGGAGGAGGAGGAGGTAGAAGAGGAGGAGGAGGGGGGGGTGAGAGGGTGAGAGGAAAGGGGAAGGCTTGTGCCTCCTACCCACAAAAATCAAAGCTCACGTTCCTATCCACCAAAAAGCTAAGGAAATGAATCTGCCCCTTGAAAACTGGAATAACACGCATTTCTCCTGCTCTGAGATGAAATTGCTTTTGTCTCCATTATTAAAGGCCCTGAAGATGCTCTGTTTTCTTAGGGAGTGAGCACATTAACTTCACGCAGATTATTTTCAAGGGAGTGACAGTTACCTCCCAACAGGTACACTTCCCAAATTCGCAGCTCATCTTCCTTTTATCAACCCGATGCTCTACATATATCTTCACCTCTGGTCTCCTCCAAACAAGCAACACTTAGCAAACAACAACAAATCTCTATCCGCAGCCACCCTAAGTAAGGCCTAATTGAAAAGATAACCGAGGAATCTAGAAATGGTGGCCCATCCGCTATGCTATATTCTTACGTTATGTTCTCACGAATAGAAATGCTTCACTCTGCTCAGACACGCACACATGTGGGTGTCCCATTATCCAGAACAACACCCGGACTTGTCTAGAAGAACTTCCCACGTGCCCTAGGCCAGCTCTGCCTTATGAATTTGTCAGTTTTGTAATACAGGGGAAAGGACAATGGCCCTGTTGTCCTTGTCGTCCTCTTTCTCATGTCCCACAGAGTGAAATGACTGTGGTGAAGGTGCTTACGTCTTCCTGGACGGATGTCCTGTAGCGGAACTACTCTCTGCTACATCTACCACCAGACCATGTCTGCCTCCCTGCCCCTAAGCTGGAACTGATTATCACAGGCAATTATAGGATTTTATATTCCTGGGTTCTAAAAAACAAAAACAAAAACAGCCCATTAAAGAAAAAAGTACTTCCACAGCTGCAAGAGTTATGGAAAAACCACAAAACTGCACTGGTACTGTGGTTATATTTATAAATAAGAAGGTTACATGTAGAACCAAATTTGCACAGAACCACCCAAGGTGACGATCTTATTTTATAAGTTTAAAAGTGGGCTTTAACAACAGATAACATCTCCAACAGAAAGCGCAGAAAATGTTCCAAACAGAATAAAAGATTCACTACCTACAAATGCATTATTATGGGCTGGGACAAAGGCGTTGATACCCATCCCAGAAGGAAAGACAGCATCTCTTTCCTGTGACTATACAACCGCATGTATAAAATGCTTGCACTAAAATTAAGTCTTCTATCGTCCAAATTTTCTCAATTATTAATACACCAGACAGCTGCAGTAGCTCTAGCAAAAATAGCAGCCAAGCTTTTCCAAAAGTCAAAGCAGACATGAGATGTCTGCATGGGGACTTTCCTATGTAAGGAGTGGTTGCTCTCTGGATCAAATAAGGAAAACCACCTCCAGTAGAATAATAAAAAAGGGAAACTAGTTTCTGAATATACAGTGAAAAATGGCATCCCCTCACCACACAGACACACAGACACACAGACACACACACGAAGCAAAGTTGACTGAAAAGACTATCTGTCCAACTCCCTGGCATAAACAATTCAAAAGATTAGGCAGTGCACCTATGGAACACCAATCCCTGTGGTGCATTCTGGAATGAGACTAGCACATTGTGCCTATTAAGTGAGGGGAGGTGAGAAAAACAAATTATCCATTTAAAAAAAAAAAAAGATTTCTGCAAGCAAATTAATGTCCAGGAAAAAAAAAAAAAGTTGTCCTCAAGTTGCTACCTTCATATTTTAAGCAGGTATTAGCATCATCTTAACAGACTCAGATAATAATAAGCATTCTTGTGTAAATATCCATGTTTGAAAGTGTTTTGAAGGGAATAGCTAAGCACTCAGAGCACTACAATTTAATGTTTTCTCAACTCAACCGTGATCATGAATTTTAATTCAAAGGTTATGTGCAGAGTGTGCAACAAGCAAAGAATAAATTTTAAAAGATTCTTTTTTTAAAAAAAAAATGCTTTAGTATCAGAGTTTAGGCAAGCACATCGCAGCAGAGAGATTTTCACTTGTCAAGGTTACATTGAGAATGATCTGGATATAATTCGTTTCACATTTCCTGTCACAGTTCTGAATTCACATCATTCTAACCTTTAAAGGAAATCAGACCACAGGCCCCAATTTCTGAGTAGTGAGATACCATCGCCTCATCTGTGTCTCAGCTCCATACACAAACAGAAACTACTGTGGGTCTTCGAGGAAGCAGAACAGATGATGAAATCTGAGTTCTAAACAAGCGTATGTTTGCACCAGTTCTGCATAATTTGTTTCTAAGAGCAAGGACCATATTTCGTTTTCGCTGTCTTACCATCTACGTAAAAAATCACAGCCATTTTTCAGTAAATGCCAACAAATGTCAGGAGAACAGGCCACGGCTACTTGGAAAGGGCTGTTAGTTTATTAATATAATCCCCTAGAGTAAAGCTTATGGTGCGAATGTTTTCAAGATGGTCAATATCATTTAGAAGCAGGGCTAACATAACACAAACACTCTCTGCCCATGTCCCACTCACCATTTGCGACCTGTTCTTCGGACAGCCATTGATGTCTTCAATCTTTTCATTTGCTGAAAAAAGAAAAACACAAGTAAGAAAAATAAATCACCACCACAGACACTTGTGAGTTGTGATGTTTGGGACCCTTGAGGCCAACCAAGTCCTAAGGCCCAGAGACTAGGGTCTGTCCAATCAGCACAGGCATGTGAAATCCTGAGCCGCATCTAGCAAGCTTTAGGACTTACTCATCGAGCTGCCGTCCTCCAGGGACAGCTGGGGCAAGGTCGCCGTCATCTAAAGCAGAGACAACTGCATTGATGACAGTCTTGGAGTGCTGGGGCATCGTGGAAATGCTGGAGACTGGGAAACAGGCTGAGTTCTCACTGCGCTTTGGGCTCTCAGACAGGCGAGTGCAAACTCCCCACAAAAGATGGGAGAGTTCCAAGTGCATCAGTCCAGCTACAACTCAGCACCAGGGCACACACACAAAAAAAAACGACAGATGATAATAGTTCACCCTATCTTTAGCTAGAAACACTAACATTGCTTTATACTAATAAGATTGCTAATGATCCTATTCCCAAGTGGTGGGAAACAGAGAAAATGAGACTTTACAATGGCTCATCCAAGGCCACATACTAAATCCAAATTAGATCTGGGATATTCTTGAAGTCATAAATAGCTCTTACCTGCTAAGAGAATCAAAAGAAAGAAGGTGCATTGAATTAGCTGGAAAGCAAATACCAGTAACAGGCAAGAAAGGGCTAGCCTCCCATGGTGAAGTATGGAGGATCTCCTGAGAGACGCAGCCAAAGGTGTCTATGGAGGGATTGAGTTTGGGACTGCAGCTGCACAGAAAAGGCAGTCCACGTAGAGGTCAGGCCATGGCTTCGGGGGCAAAGATAGCCCGGTCTGAATCTCAGCACTTAGCTGTGTGACCTTAGCTATGTCACTCAACCTCTCTGGACCAAAGTTTTCATATCAATGAGATGGAACTAACACTAACTACCTCACAGGAAGAGCTATATAAGAGAAATAGATGATATGATGCCGGTAAAATGCTTAGCGCAGTGCCTAGCACACAGTGCATCCTATAAATGGTAGCTATCGTTAGCCCAACAATATATATAGTCTTATCGTCTATGTGAAACAGATAAAATAAAAAATTCCTTTCTGATGCTTCCATCTGAGTTAAGCTCAGAAACTCATAGTAAAGAACTAAGGATGCGCATTCTCTGTGAAGCCTTTATAAGCTTTCTCCCCAATTCCATGCCCCTTCACCCGATTCCTCACCCCAGGAGCATAAGGCACATTCCATTCCCTTTGCCTGTCAGCACCCTGTACCTACCTCTATTTTGCTCTTAATCATCTGAGGTATAACCAACTCCTTTTCTCAATTCCCAAGCTATGCTGTGGGAGTCTGACAGGCATGTAAGATTTTGTCTGTCACACGTAGATCCTTTGGGCTCATACATGCTTGCAAAATTGAACGCCATATATATATAGATATAGATATATCAAATTGTAATGAGCAATATGCCTAAAGCTTCCATGAAGAGAAAAGACATTAAAAACTGTCTGAAAAGGGTAACAGAATCTAAGTGTCCCGAGCCTTTAGGATTTTAGCACACCTGAACCTAAACATAGCTCATCATCTCTTCAATTGGGCCTATATTTTTTCTCTAGTGTTTCTACCTTGAGAGAGAAGTGAAATATAAGAAAGCAAGCTAGTGACAAAAATTCTTTAAAAAACAAATTACCGGCCTGACCTGTGGCGGCGCAGTGGATAAAGCATCGACCTGGAATGCTGAGATCACCAGTTCAAAACCCTGGGCTTGCCTGGTCAAGGCACATATGGAAGTTGATGCTTCCTGCTCCTCCCTTCTCTCTCTCTCTCTCTCTCTCTCTCTCTCTTTCTCCCTCTCTCTCTCCTGTCTAAAATGAATAAAGTCTTTAAAAAAAAAAAAACAAATTACCATGAGACCGTCTGGACAGTATACATACAATCTAATCGACACCGCCTTTAGAATGTTGCCGAAAGGAAATGGGCAAAGCAAACAAACAACAAAAAGAGTAAGGGGGGCTTATGACCCACCTGGGGTAGGCATTTTCGAAAGCCTCCTCCATCACCTGCCTCTCCTACTCTCAAGACAGGTGCCACAAAAGCATTGAAAAAACAGGTGAAAGACACCCAATGAATGGTATTAAAATGAATGGATATTTGTTCTTCAGTTCACCATAAGTACAATTAGCCAGAATATAGCACAACCATGTAAACGACACAAGAACAAGGACTTGTACCTGCTTTGCTTCCTACTGTAACCCTGGAGCTTAGGACAGTGCTGACACGCAGTAACTACCCAGTAAATAGGTATTTGTTGAGTGGAACTAAGGATGAGTACTGTGACCATTTCAAAGAATCAAAGTGGCACTGCCTATTTCGTCCTAACACTTGTAAATATAGTTGTACATATTGAAGATTAATCCTTGGAAAATGGCACTCCTTCATATGTGTGAAACTGTGGCAGGCCTGCACTCTGACCTTGAATTTTGATATACCACAATGGAGAATAAATTGTGGCTTCTGGGAATCGACGACACTCAAGGGATATTCCAACTAGATAATCATGATGGCCAACATCATAAGTCATTGAGTTCTGATCAATACCCAGATCGGCATTAGGTCATTACTGTTCATTAAAGTGAAGGATGGATAACTGTGATACTAAGAAATTACTTTAAAGAGCTTTTATATACCATCTGGATAAATGAAACCAAAGGGCTTGGTCTAATTAGTCTTCTAACTCCTTTTCACGGTCTGTCACCTAAACCATAGTCAGGTGCTCCTTGAAATTCAAAAGATTACGACTCCTATAAGCCTAATTCTGCCCTTTACAACATTCAAAATAAAACAGTGCAGTGGAGCCTATTTATGACCATGCTAAAGGATACATGGGAAAAGAAAAATCAAAGGACTAAGCTCAAACTCAAAATCAATTGCTTAATAAAAATGAAAAGTGAGTTGTTTCCAATTTCATGTAATTTAAATACTACTTCTTTAAATTCTCAAGTATGTCTATGGTTGTCATAAATATTTATAGTGATAATAGCAGTTCTCATTTTGCTAGTAAGAAGGAAGAAGAGCTTGGTCTTCAGAGCCAAAAGTATTAAATCTTGTAGGGGGGTCTTTGGCTACAGCCCCAAAGCAGATAACCAGATGCAAAGGAATTTTTCCCCAAGGTGCTCAACTGTGATTGCAATCGGCATCCCTAGGTGCCAGTGGTAATTGATTTATTCCAGTGTGCTCAGTACATTCTTAGCCCATTATTGCAGTAACTTATCTGCACACAAAGTAACAAGTTAGCAACTAGAAAGGGTTAGTGCACTTTTTAAATAAGAAGAGAGGCGTCAAGTGCATTAGTTTTCCAAAGACCTCCTTGGATAAGTTTGGAGCATTTCGCCAGCCCGTGCATCTACACATGGGCCCTATGCATGTGCACAGGGCAATTTGTAGCCCGGGCAATGGAGAGAGAGAGAGAGAGAGAGAGAGAGAGAGAGAGAGATACACACTGGCTGCCCAGAAAGGCAGATGACTTACCCAAGGTCACACAATGGTATTAGGTCATCAAAGGGAAGAAGGTACAGTCTACGTGTCTGAATCACCCGGTTGTGCTCAGAGGCAGCCCAAATGGTGATGGAAAATAAGCTCTCAGCTCTCTTCACCTCTTTCGGGAAGCTCTTCCTCTCTCTCAGCTTCCTCCTTTTCTCTAGTCCTCTGTGTT
The DNA here is from genome assembly GCF_036850995.1 of Saccopteryx leptura. NCBI lineage: Eukaryota > Metazoa > Chordata > Mammalia > Chiroptera > Emballonuridae > Saccopteryx > Saccopteryx leptura. Next base: position 40,337,177 of record NC_089503.1, read on the forward strand.
CATCCTGTTTCCCTCCTCCTCCTCCTCTCTCTCCCTCCCTCTCCCCCCCCTTTCTTCCCATTCTCCTGCCCCTTCTCCCCTTCTCTCACTCCAACCCCTCCTGGAATCCTCCCTGAGTGACAGCAAAGTAAGGAGGAGGAAGGAGCCTGTCTCTCTCTCTTGATTCATGTTGTTTATCCGGCACGTAAACCTTTCTAATAACTCACAGAGATGGCACTGTAATGGGCTGGCAGGCAACCGATGACTCTGGGCAGCTCATGACTCAAGAAGATAATCACACTAATAAGAGGTTGAACACAGAGAGACCCAACCCTCGGTCACTAAAGGAAGGACATGAAAAGGAAGCAACAAAGGTCCATGTCTGCCTAACGGGCAGAAGGCAACAATGGAACAATATGGGCCCCAAATAACCCCAGCATCTATAGGAAGCCCACCTCCAGGGGTATCTGGGATAGATGAAGATTTAGATGGCAGTAGTATCTGCAAAAAGCATGTAAGGTTTTCATTCAAGTCACTTCTGATCATGTCACTCCCCGACCTAAAAATCAGCTCCTCCAACCACTGGCTTTTGCTGTGAGGCTAAGACCCCCAGAATTCACTGCCTTATTCCTGGTGGCCCTACCTGATTTTGCCATGGTGACCCTCTGGCTCTCTACACACCAGCTATTTTGCACACTGTTTCCTCCACGAGGAATGCCCTTCCTCACTGCTTCACCTAGCTAACTCCAAGTCTGGCTCCTACCTGACTCCCACCCTCTCCCTGTGCCCCCCACCCCCACCCTGCACTCATGAGTCGGGTCTCATAGGACCACAGGTCCTTAATCATTATGCACCACATTCCTCCTCCTCGATCTAGAAAGAGGCTGTCCCTTAAAAGAGAGTATCTCTCGTCCACAAATTTTGATGGGCCTTTCTGAAATGACTTCAAATGTACAGAAAAATTACCAGAATAGTACAGAGAATTCTTATATTCCTTCATCCATCCTCATTTTCGGCCCCCTCACCCATCTCTGTATAGGAACACATTTTTTTCCCCGAATCACATTAGTATAGGCTCCAGTCCATGTCCTTTGCCCCTTATACTAGTGTCTTTCCAAAGGACAAGAATATTATGTAACAGTCGAGTTAGAAAATACAGAAAATTGAGCATTGACTTAATTCCAATGTTCCAATTTTGTCAACTGATGCAAACTGTCCTTTCTAGCATTTTGTTCCCCAGTCCAGGATCACACGGTGCATTTAGCTGTCCTGTCTCTTTAGTCTTGAACAATCCCTCAGCCCTTTCTTTGTCTTTCACTGCACTGGCATTTTGGAACAATACAGGCCAGTTTTGTTGTTGTTGTTGTTGTTGTTTTTATTTTTAAATAGAATAATATTTCACAATTTGGATTCGTCTGAGATGCCTCGTGATTCATTTCAGGTTTTCCATCCCTGACTGGAATTAAGCATCAGTGATGTGTTCTCGCGGGGTATGCCACTAGGAAGCACGTGACAGCCATCTGTCCCTCACTGCTAATGTAATTTTGTCCACTTGGTTGTGATGCTTGGAGTCTCCCCTATTTGGTGCTATGTTTCCCCTTGAAACTAATAAGCAATCAGTGAAGAGACACAGGCAAATAGTCTCTGCTCTTCAGCAAACTTTCTTCTCTCGATTTCAGCACCCACCGATAATTCTTGCCTTAACTCAGGGGTCCCCAAACTTTTTACACAGGGGGCCAGTTCACTGTCCCTCAGACCATTGGAGGGCCAGACTATAAAAAAACAATGAACAAATCCTTATGCACACTGCACATATCTTATTTTAAAGTAAGAAAACAAAACAGGAACAAAAACAATATTTAAAATAAAGAACAAGTAAATTTAAATCAACAAGCTGACCAGTATTTCAATGGGAACTATGTTCCTGTCACTGACCACCAATGAAAGAGGTGCCCCTTCCGGAAGTGCAGCGGGGGCCGGATAAATGGCCTCGGGGCCTCATGTGGCCTGCGGGCCGTAGTTTGGGGACCCCTGCCTTAACCAATCTTTACCAGGAAGCTTTCAACCCCCTCTACACCTACAAGTTAGCGTTCTCTCTACAGGTGAGCCCTTTCTTCTCATGGATTCCAATTTTATTCTGTGGTTACAATCTATAGTTATAATTATTTTGAGGCTCTCTTTGTTTCTCGTTAGATTATTTTTTTGTAGTCCTAGAGGAGAGAACTAGTACTTATAGGAGACATCACCAAGGGGGCTGATTTTGACCTAATAAAACAAGAGTTTTTGAAGGATTGCAATTCTCCATGTTAGATCTAGCTTCCTGAGGAGGTAGTAAGCCGTCCATCACAGTAAGTACTTAACAGAGTCTACTGACTGCCTTTCCTATAAGAAATTCATACACCAAGCTTGGGCTTCTCAAGGCCCCTTCTAAAACACAGACCTAAGAGTTGCAGCAGAAACCCAGAAAGGAGGAGGGTGTGACACACAGTTTAGAAGAATGTTCAGAAGAATATCAAATGCTGAGAAGAGGAAATCTCCAGGCCACCTGTTGGAAAAAATTCAATTCAGACTTGCAGAAGCAGGGGCTGCAGTGGATAAAATTCTCATCCCTAATCTTTGCTAAACGCAATGAACCCAGAAAGGAAGATGACTCAGACCCAGGCCCAATATGGAAGCCAGTGGAATGACAGAGGAGGGTCCTCCAGCTGCCTGGGGGGAGTGAGGGACAGTATCAGAGAGATACTGACCTTTCAAGAATGGGAGGAGCTCTGCAGGCAAAGAGCCACTGGAATTCTGGAGTCACCAGGACTCCAACCCTGGGAAAAATTTAGATTGACAGATAGAGAGAGACATGCACATATTTTGCATATATTAAGTACATGTACATATCAATATATAAATACACCTTTTTCCATTTTATTTTAATGGACACGCCTAGGGAAAGCATGGGCCTCAAAAGTGATGAGTCCAACTGGTCAATAGTTTAGCACCCTGCTCAGAAAATGCTGCTGCTCTTCCATCACCAAGAGATCTGCATCCGTAAGATATTCTAAGATTAAACGCTCTCAACTGGCTGGCAGACGATCTTGGAAAGAAGTCACACAGGAGACTCCTACGTTTAACTGCCTTCTTACAGCTCCATCTCCTGGTCCTCTGTCCCCCCCCCCCCCTCAGAGTGCAGGGTGTGAGCCCGGCAGTCAGGGGTGGAGACCCACGTGCTGACGTCTGGCCTTACTGAGAAGTCCCCTACCAGAGCCAGCCGCTCCTGCAGAGCAAAGGGAACGCAGCATGGTGGCCTGAGGTGCAGCCTGGTCACTGGTACTGACTCTGAAGTCATACTCCAGCAGCTACAGGCCCAGAGACTGTCTAGAGCAGTGGTAGTCAACCTGGTCCCTACCGCCCACTAGTGGGTGCTCCAGCTTTCACGCTGGGCGGTAGTGGAGCAACCAAAGTATAAATAAAAAGATAGATTTCACTATAGTTAAGTTGTTTTATAAAGATTCATTCTGCTAAACTTAGCGAAAATCCGACATAAAGTACTTGGTAAGGAATTATTATTATATGCTTTAACTTGCTGTAACTTTGCTTTATAAATTTTATAAAGTAAAGTTACTTCTTACTTTATAAATCACCATTACTGTGGAACTGGTGGGCAGTTAGAAAATTATACTACTAACAGAGATACAAAAGTGGGAGGTAGGTATAAAAAGGTTGACTACCCCTGGTCTAGAGAGACTAATGTCATAGTGAATCTATTCAGGGAAACATCTTCATGAGCAACAATAAAAACCATTCTAGCTTTTACTGCCGTGACTCTACATTTAGTAAATTCAATTCACAACATACATGCTACCATATGCTACCATTCACCCCTTCTGGGCCCATCACAGACATAACTAATCTATCATCACATACTCCTGACACTGATACTGAGTCCTCGTCCTGCTTTTCCACAAACCTTTCTAGGCAGCGCCTACCATGTGCTATCCAGGAACACTTCACAGTTTCCAAACATATTTCATGTTTGGTACCTACCTTACATTCCTAAGACTGCCACAAGAGCAGACAAAGCAGGCATGGCTGTGCCCATTTTAAAGATGGGGAAACAAAGGCAGCAGAGGTTAAGTGACTCTTTGGAGGTCCCACAGCTGGGAGGAACGGAGCTGGGATAAGAGCAAGGCCTCTGGGCACTGTCCTTCCCCCTTTCTCTCTTGCAGCCTGTGCTGAAACGTTCCTGGTAGGAACTCTGCACAGCCCATGACTCAGGCGGAGCAGACCCATGTGCCTGATGTGACCCCATGGAGACGGAGACCCACACCCGGCTCAGATGCGAGTCATCTCCTCCAGGAGGACCTTGCCAAGAAGATGCTTCTCCTTCCATGGTTACGAGCCTTGACATCTGCCTCTACTCCCCGCCAGGAGCACAGTGCTGGCCACAGTCAGGGCTCCATAACTGGTTACTGACCTTAAGGGAGGAAGAGCCCTGTACTGGGTTCAGTGTCTCTGGATTGGGAGGGGGTAAAATGCAGTCAATCAGAGAACAGAAGTTTTAGAAGCAGACTCACCCGGCTTAGAAGAGTCATGTGATATTGGACTACTGGCTCACTGAGCCTCAGTTTCTACATCTGTAAAATGGGGAGACTACTGCCTACTTCATAGAGATGTTGAGGAAATTAAACAAGAGAAATATTTAAAAGAACTTGGTAGGAGTGATGATAGAGAGGAGGAGGAAGAGGACAAAAAGGAAGAAGAAGAGTGTGGCAGACAGGCTTCAAGGTGACCCCAAGACCCCTCCCACCGAAGTTGAAGCCCTTGTACAATACTCTCCTGTTGAGTGTGGCAGCGCCTCGGACTTACTTCTGACCAGCAGAATATGGCTAAGGTGATGGAATGTCACAGTATATGTGGTTCCTCCTCCCAACCAAAAGCTTCTCTATAGCTGACATTGCAGAAGTCAATCAAAGTGGCCAAGTTGGGAGACCCATGTGGCAAGAAGCTGAGAGGGGCCTGTAGTCAACAGTCCACAAAAAATCAGGACTCGCCTCCCAGAACTGCCAGGAAATAAATCCCGCAACACTCTGAGTGGCCTTTACCCCTCCCTGTTCGAGCCCCCGGATGGGATGAGAACTCAACCCCAGCAGATACCCTGTAGGCTGCCTAGCACAGGCTGCCAGCTAGGTCACACCCGCACTCCTGATGCACAGAAAGCTGGAGACAAAACACCGTACTTCCCCATGTATAACACTTCCATGTAGAACATGCACCTTAATTTTGGGGCCCAAAATTTGGAAAAAAACGTATTACATAAAGTCATTGAACTCAAGTTTTATTCATCATAAAATTCATACAACTCCTTATCACTGTGAAAACTCCCATCCATTAGCTTGTCCTCATCTGTGTCTGATGACAAATCACTGTCTTCATATATTGCCTCGTCCTCAGTTCCATCTATGGCATTTGGAATGCCACATGCACTGTATAAGACGCACCCAGTTTTTAGACCCCAAATTTTTCGAAAAATGGTGAGTCTCATACATGGGGAAATATGGTATATATTGTTTGTTGTAAGCTGCTAGGTCAGTGGCAGTTTGTTTATAGCAACAGAAACTAAAACAGAAAGGGAAGGAAAGCGGAGAGAAGGAGAAGGAGGCCCAGTGGAAGCTGGTTGCAACAAATCCCTCTCAGGACAGCAAGGAGGCTTCTTATTCCATGAGTGGCGGCCACAGTCCCGAAGGGTCAGCTAAGGGCCAGCCTGCCTGTGTTTTCAGGAACAGTCGCCACAGATGTGAGCAGAGCTCCACTATACAAGGCTGCTTCTCTTCTCCTCACACTTGAAGGATAAGTGACTTTTCCACAACACGTGCCCAAGGGGCTGGGGCTTCTGTCCTTTCTCTGAGTCTTCTCTCTTGGCATTTCTTGGCATGAGTGGGCTGCTGCCGGGGACAACAGTCAGGCTAATGCCTTATAATTGACCTCCTGCCTCTTCAGTCTGCTCTGAGCTCCCAGGCAAGAGAGCCGTGACCCATCCCCGACAGCCCAGGGCCACGCTGTGCCATCTCCACCCAAGTGCCTCCTGGACGAGCCGCTCCTCCCAGCACACGGCCAGGACCTCAACAATCCCACCACTCCATCCCCTTGCCCTACGCTGAAACCAGAACCCGCCCTCTCCAGAGTCTGATCGTTTGACTTCTCAAACCCAATTAGAGTTGGCAAGACTAAACCAATCCTGTGCTGCTTTTTAAAATCTTTTATTTGAAATATTTCCAGATCAACACAAAAAGTACCAACAGAGAAGGGGCAAAGTGAGAGAATGAGAGAGCCAGGAAGAGAGCAGGAGGGAAGAAGGGGGCAGAGAGTCCCTCCCAGAACCAACGGCGATTCTCTCCAGCCTTGGCCTGTCTTTCTCACCAGAGGATCAAGATGAGATTGCTATGTGAGTAATCTTATCAGGAAAAAGGAGCTGGTGCCTATGGTCCCTTAGCACAAAACAGTCGTATAAATTCTCACCCTGTGTGACCGAAATACTGCATTTTTTCTTAGAGATTACACTGTTCCAGTCCCCTTGCTCAGCTCGACCCCCTCTGGATCTCCGCTGTAATTCATCAATCTGCAGCACAAAATCAGCTCTTACCTACAACCTGGATAATCTGAGCCAGCAGGACACCATCCGTCACATCTTGCTGGAGATCCTTGATGAGACGTTTGTGGCCTGATTTGGCTAGGTAATGATTGGCCCAGTCCGTGTAGATCTGCAAAAAGAGCAAAGAGGCAACTTTAGGAAGCCAGTCGGATCCCATCTGGGTCTGAGGCAGCTGCTTGGGCCTGCACAGCAGCCCCTGTCCCGCTGGCGAGCTGTGCAGGGCCAGCCAGCTCCATTAGCATTCAGTGCATTGTGCCGATGGGGCATTCAGCAACCATAGCTGGACTCTCGCCTATTGAGAGATCTGCCGTCTTAGGGAAAAGGCTTAGGGAAAAGCTAAAGAAAGCTTCAAAACATGCAGAAGCCTGAATGGGACAGGGGACATGGAACTAAACAGTCTGAGCCAGACAGCTTTGAGAGGCAGAGGTTCTAAATGCAAGAGAGGTCTCCCTCACCTCACTGCCACCCCCCCCTCATCTTTTTCTCTTTATTGAAAAAACGTATGGGGAGGTTACCACCCAACAGGCATCTTTTAATGGGCCATTCCTGGGTAAAAAGGGCTATTGAGTTAACCAAGTTCTCAGGAGCCTGGGTCCCTTGTAGAAAAAAATAGCCGAGTACGAAAACACAGAGCCCCTCAATTACCCTTGTGTGAGTGGAGTTTATTGATGGCCCCACAATAATCTCAAATGTAACCGGTTTAATTGAGAAGCTGGGCGTTATTTTCACTGTTGGGATTCTGTGAACAAAACCCTGCCAATTCCAACACATTTAAACACAGCACTGGTGTACCCTGCACCCTGAAAGGCAGAGGCTGGGTCACCGCAAGATCAGGAGCGCAGAGCCCTTGACGGACATACACAGACCTGCTCCTCTTGGTCTGACACAGTGACAAGCACAAAAGGACACTGTCTTCCCAACAGGCCAACAAGCATGAGAAAACTCTCATTGAAAACCTTCCCCCTGATATTAAGCCAAATACAAACAAAATTAAAAACCCCTTCCCCGGCCCTGGCCAGTTGGCTCAGTGGTAGAGTGTTGGCTTGGCGTGCAGAAGTCCCGGGTTCGATTCCCAGCCAGGGCACACAGAAGCACCCATCTGCTTCTCCACCCCTCCCCCTCTCCTTCCTCTCTGTCTCTCTCTTCCCCTCCCACAGTGAGGCTCCATTGGAGCAAAGATGGCCCGGGCGCTGGGAATGGCTCCTTGGCCTCTGCCCCAGGTGCTGGAGTGGCTCTGGTCGCAACAGAACGACGCCCCGGAGGGGCAGAGCGTCGCCCCCTGGTGGGCAGAGCGTTGCCCCCTGGTGGGCGTGCCGGGTGGATCCTGGTCGGGCGCATGTGGGAGTCTGTCTGACTGTCTCTCCCTGTTTCCAGCTTCAGAAAAATAAAAAATTAAAAAACAAAACAAACAAACAAACAAACAAAACCCTTCCCCGATTTTGAGAGCTAACTCCAGCATAGATTGGTGAGATGGCAGAGACACGCTGGTCCTGTTTTATCAGAGCTTTTCCTCCCCTAGAATGATACGAACAAATGGCTGCTCAACAAAGATAACTCTCATTCCTCAACTGGATCCTGTGTTAGTTTCCACGACTCACTTACTAGCCCAGATAGTGTCTCCACCAAAATGACGAAGGCAACCCCCATACCTCCACCAGCGGGCCAGCTCCAAGACCCCGTGTGACTACAGAGCACAGGAAGCCCTGCCCTCACCCAGGCTCTCCCCTCCATCCTGTTCTTCGGAACATCATGCCCAGAGTAGTCTCACACAATGGGGTCCTCCCTGCCTCTCAAGGCTCCTGGAATGAGGTCTTGTGTGGCCAGGACCTGGTCTTGCAAAGCAGAGCCCTACCAGAGAGGGGGCACCTCTGACTACTGCACCTGGGACTGCGAGGGTATCATCCCCAAAAGAGAAAGCAGAACTGCACTTTCTACCCGTCCATCCACACCCCCACCTGGAAACCTGTCTTCCCCCGCAGAGACCCACAAGCACACTGCACACTGCACACAGAAGTGTGGTTCCATTTCACACCTGGACCATCCTTAAATCCGCAGGACTTTCCTTTCCCGTGTCTCCCAAGTCGTCAGAGATCAAAAATCTAGTAAAGCAAGATCATTTCCAAGTTTGCAAGCACCGAGAAAGCTAAGGAAACGGAGCACCATCTTGGTCGTTACAAAGGCCAATCTGAAACGTCAATGACTATTAAATGAAACTGTTTAGAGGGCAAGAGGGAGGGAGAGAACATTAAAAGCAAAGAGGGAGACCTTTGCCCAAGTCCCAGTTCTACTGGCCCCACCAAAGTGGGGATTTAGGGCTGTTGTGTTCAGTGAAGTGTCCCAGGCTCCTGTCACAGCATGAGGCACGTTAGTTCTCAATATGCATCTGACGGATGACCTCAGCTGAGCTCGTTAACTTCTCTGAGGCTAAGATTTCTTTTCTGTAAAATGGGAACAAAACCATCTACTTTTCAATTATTATGAGGACTAAGTAACACAACATGTGCAAAAAGAGTGCTTTATGCAGAGTAGCTTAGTAACAACTAACACGTATCATTGCCTACTACATGCTGGACACTGGTATAAACATTTTACACTTATTAACTCATTTAATCTTCATTCTATGAGGTAGCTACAAGTACTGTGTTTATTTTCAGGGAGAAATTGAAGTATAAAGAGGTAAAGTGACTTGTCCAAGGTGACAAGTGGCAGAGCCAGGATTTCAACCTGTGCTGACCAACTGACTGCAGAATCCCTTAGACACCAGGTGCTGTTCCTCTGAATATAAATATAAATGTTACTCAAATCATTCACCCCACCCCCATCCCATGACACTCTCCTGCTGACTCTGGGCCCTTTCCTCTCTTCAGTTATGTGCTCACTGAAAGAATCTAAATAAAATAAAATAAAAACACAAAAACCTAGTTTTATCTCTTGCTGTCTGAATGTCCTTGGGCAAGTCACTCAACTCTTCTGAGTTTCAGTTTATTTGGTTGTAAGATGGGCACAATTAGGCGAGAGGAGGCTGTGATGACTCAGCGAGGTGCCCCGTGGAAGCAGAGGCAGTCGAGGTGAAGAGGAGGGCTTTGGAGTCCACGGTCCATCTTGGAGCTTAGCTACCAGGCTGCCAATGACCTCCGTGCTGTTAGGCTGGGGTGTCCTCATTCACAAGATGGGGATAATAATGTCTGTATCAGCAGGCTATCAGAAGATGAAATGAGCTCAGATACATAAAGGACACAGAATACGGTATCTGCTAAGTGTTCCGTAAATAAAAGTAGTGATTAGAAATTTTACCACCAGCACTATAAAGTGGGCCCTAACAAAACCAGCCACAGCCTCTGCCCTGATCCTCCAGCACGCAAATGACTCGGGACACACTCCCCTTCTTCAGGCTGCACAGTGTGAGAGTCTGGAGCATCTCCCATCTGGAATCACACACTATGGTCGACTGTAACAGAGAGGCAGGGATGAGGCTGCCTTTCCTAACTAGGAGAAGGTACGGCACACCTACGGTGCTCTCTCAAGACCTGGAAGATCAGCGGACTCAGGCTCTGGAAAGATCTGTGACCTTTCCCACCGGTGATGTCTGCAGGACCATGAAAGCATTCCAAAGCTTAATGTCATCGGCCTCAAGACCATGAGCTGAGGTGAGAAGGGATCACGGACAAGGACACTGGCAAGTGGGAGGTGATGCTCGGGCCTCTACCCATTCCCTTCGTAGGTGATGACGGGTACTTTAAAATAGATGGATTGCCTCTAAAACAAGCTCTCTCTGTGGCTGCACAATCCAGCAGGAACACATAGTACCAAGTCATGGTGAGGCCACGCAGGTACCTGGTACACCAGGGGGAACTTTTCATGTTCCACATGGGTCAGAAACGGCTCTGCCTAAGAAATGACCCTCTCCACCTCAGCTGTTTAAAACAAAAGCTCTTCTTCTCTCAACTTGAATCTACTTACACAACCCTGACAACTTAATCTCCCCCAGCACAGCTCTCATCTGATCACCTGCTCAAAAGATCAATGATGCTCCACTTCCCACTGAATTCAAGTTATCAGAGATCACACAGATTCAAGGCAGTTATTAGCCTCCTCTCTTGCCCAGACCGTCTCTGACCTATCCACAGAGGTGGCAGTACATGTGGGACTTAAGAGCATAGACTTTAGAACTGACCACGTCAATAAGGCCCTTGTTCCTGGGCAAATGAATTCTATTATCCTTGCTTATACTTCAGTTTTATCCTCCATAAAATGGAGAGTCTACCAAATATATCAGGAAAACAGGGGCTTTGCAAATCGGGACCTGAGCCAAAGCCAGCTGAGATCTGTTTTATAAACAAAGTTCTATCAGGGAAAGTCACACCATTTACTGTCTATGGCTGCATTCACACCTCAATGGCAGAGTTGAGGATGTGTGACAGAGATACCTTATGGCCCACAGAGCCACAAATATTTACTATCCAGCTCTTTAGAGAAAAAAAAAATGCCACTCTGTGTTATAGGGACTAAATGAGATAATATGTCCACATATACCAAGTGCTCAGTGGTAATCATTATGGTGCCTGTCAGAAAAATGACATAATGCACACCTCCTAATCTCTGAACTCACACTACCCCATCCTCCTGAGTGCCTCCATCTGGAGCCACTCTGCAAGGCCCAATTCAAATGCCAGTTCCTCCAAGAAGTCCCTCTTGATTTCCTGATTGCTTCCCAAGCTGCATACGACGCACAGAGCATAGAGAACTTGAATGCTGGGACCCCATTCTCACTCTCATCAACAGGTTTTGGCAGAGCCTGCGTCTTGCCCATCTTTGCTGCCTCACAGGGAGCAGGCACATGGCCAGAGGTCAGTAAGTGGTTGCCAGGTTGAGCTGAACAGAAAGAAAAGGGTGAATCCTTGGGAAACTGATTATGTTTGAGACTTAAATAATGTGGTATTTCAGTGAATCCTCAAACCAGGAACTTAGATCTCTTTATCAACTGAAAAGAGTAAGGAACAGAGAAAATAAATCACTACATAGCTCAAGTTCATTAATCAGGCCCCATCCAACAAGAATCATTAATTATCTGGAGTTTCCCCTTCCCTCCCCTGTCCCCCGCTCTCAATTTTTTGAATAAGTGAGTCAAGAGAAGACACCTAAATTTACTTTTAAAACTGGTTTGCACAGGCCAGGCCAAGCACTGACATGAGTCAGCCCCATCTGTTCCACTTGCTGTGTCAGTAGCGCGTGCAGTGAATACCATTCTTCCGAGGGGCACCCTTGGAAAATAAACCAACAATATCCCCAGGCATCAAAAAACAGACCATCAGGACTGCGCAACCCAGCAAAAACGGAGCTGTGTGTGTGTGAAAGATTTTAAGCCATGGCTAAACTAAAGCACGCAGGGCTTCCTGGCTAAGCCTCAGGCATGCAGAAGCGACTTCTCCAGAGCCTCTTCCCCAGTTCCAGAGCCTTGCGGGCTGCTGTTACTCTTATCCTGAGTCCACTGATCCTTGCTCTGTGAACTTGCAGTAGAAACCGACAGCACAGAGAACCACCCAGGAGGAAAGAACAAAACCAACCCCCCACCCCAGCTCCTAAGCATCAAATCATTCTAGAGAAGTGAGTCTAGAGAAAGGCTCTAGAATCATTGCAGGCAAGTATCTGAAGCGTCGTTCCTATTGCTTTCCTGCTCTGATCCCTCCACCTCCCTGAGCTTACTTCTCTCCCCACCCCCTCCAAGGGGGGACTCAGTGCTCCAGAAGCCTGGGTGACGAGGGGGGAGGCTGCTGTCAAAGGCTTGAAGGAGGAAGAGGCGGAAGGAAGGTGATGGCAGCTGCACAGGGAATTTGTTTTGATTCACTTATTACCTCTGACAGAATTTCAAGGAGGGTGTCAGTCACTTGTTTGCTTACCATGGCATTCCTCATCACACAGGCTGAAATCAGAGGGAAAATTCTGACAGGCCGATTGAAATGAAGAACCTGATCAGTTGTAATAAAAAAAAATCATAACTGCACTGAGTTAAACCAACGAGGATAATACATTTATACTGCAATTAGACTTCAAATGAAGTGTAGGGTGTGTGGGGGTAGGTGGGGGGGGCACTCTAAGTAAGGAAACCAAGAAAAATGCCACAAAACAAATGCACCGAAAGTCGGTATCCTAACTACTCAACTATAAATCCAGACCAACATACTGGACAGCTCAGTGGATTCAGAAGGCAGTGGCTGACATTCGGATAGCGGTTCTCAAAGAAAGGTGAACTGTATCACTCAGAAGGAAATGCCACTGTAAAGATGAAAGTAAACCAGTCGTTCAGCATCAGAGGTGCTTTCCAGTCGATTGGCTGTAAAAAGGAACTGCTACTGTTTGGCCTCGATTCAAGAGGTCTCACTGAGACTTCGGCCGCGTCATCAACATAGTATTTCCATGACTGAGGAGTACGTGGTTAGATGGTTTAGTTCTGGTTGTTCTGAAGTACAAAAATAACACTGCAGCAATAGCCCAGAGTGTTTGCCCAGGACCCGAATACCACAAAGAATGATTATTCAATTATTTACAATTTTAAGAAACTCAAAACGCACCATTTGTTTGCAAGGGAAAAGCTGATAACAAGTTCACTTCTGTATCCCCAGCCTCTAGCAAAAAGCATGCTACCTACCCACAGGTGCAGCCACATGTCCCTATAACCTTTTATCTACATGGGGTGGGGGGGCCTGAAATTGGCTGGTGGCTTTTCCACCTGCTCCCTGATTTCCCAGAACAGTCAAGTTCTGCCCACATGCCCTCCCTGGAGAGCAATGACTCCCTTTCCATCCCACCCTGGCCACCTCCCAATGCACTACTTCTGTCTTTTGTGTTTGGTCATTAATTGCAGTAATCACAAGGGCAGTGTACCTGCTGTCTGAGGAACTGGCGTGGACAAGGGCTGAGATCTGGCTCCGCCTCTTACCAGCTGGGTGGTCCTAGGTGAGTCACGTTCTGACTGAGGATTGGACAAGGGCTGAGATCTGGCTCCGCCTCTGACCAGCTGGGTGGTCCTAGGTGAGTCATGTTCTGACTGAGGATTGGGATCCCTCGCCTGTGCGACAGTGATATGCACAGTTGTTTTACGGACTCAATGAGAGCTTTCAGGTAAGTGGTTAACAGTGTCTGGACACGGTGTTAAATAAATGGTGTTTATTCTTATTCCAATTAATAAACTCTTGGCTATCTAAATTTGCAGGGGGGTGGGGGGAGGATAAGTCATTGTAGAGTGCTGAGGGTTTACACTTCTGAGAACCACACATTTTTATTAAATTGGGAATCTTTCCCAAATGGATTATTATGATCTCTGCTTTTTCCTTGATGGCCCACGGACGTCACTAAGAATAATAGTGTTTTGATGTGTACAAGGATGCCCTTAGGGCCTGCTGAGCTGCTGGGAAAGAGGGTATAAAAATAAGAGAAAGGACTGTTCAAGTTAGAGGCTTGATGGGACTTTTTAGTAAATGAAAAAAATGTCAATAGTAGGATTTGGTGGCACCCCTTTGAGCTGCTCCAAGATTTAGCAGTGAAGGCTTTCTGCTCTCAGCTGCTCTGCAGGCAGGCAAGGCTGCTAGAACGCGGGCCTCCAGGAGCACCGAGATGTGACTGGGTTCTGGATTCCCCACCTGAGCCCCTACAGGGGTCTCCAAACTTTTTACACAGGGGGCCAGTTCACTGTCCCTCAGACCATTGGAAGGCTGCCAAATACAGTGCTCCTCTCACTGACCACCAGTGAAAGAGGTGCCCCTTCCAGAAGTGCAGTGGGGGCTGGATAAATGGCCTCAGGGGGGCGCACTGCGGCCCGCGGGCCGTAGTTTGGGGACGCCTGCCCTATAGAATGGTTCTGCCGGCCCTCCCTCTTGACATACAATTTATAATATGGTTAATGTGAACTTTATACCAAGGAGTATACGTCTCTCTCTGGACCCAGAAGACAGTATATAGCAGGGGAGACGGAGGACCCACTGCTGGTTTCCTCCCTTGTTATCTTCAGCGATCTACTTATCCACACAACCACCAGAGATACACCCCGATACCTGCCCACATGTGTGCTTTTATTTCAAAGGGACACCTGTGCGCACACACACAGCAAGTAACTAGAGAGAAAGGCAGGGCTTGTCACTATCCTGGATTTCCATCTTGTTCCACGTCCTGGCACCATCCTCACTCCTACCTTCGCCGTGACTATCAGGTCGAGATACACTGCTTCGAGCCGCATGCTCACCTTTGCGCGTCACACAAACTCTGCCCGAGCAGCTGCCCGCGCGGGTTCTGCTCTTGCTGCAGTCTTGTGTAGGATGAACACTACCACTGGCCAATGGTCCATGGTGACGTCAGAGAACACCTTCTAGACTCAGACCACTTAGGTTCCGATCATGTCTCAACCACTTCCTGGCAAAGCTATCCTGGACACGTTACCTAAACTGTCTGAGCCTCGGCTTCCTTATCTGTAACATGGATCAACTGCCTATTCTGGGTATGGCGAGACTGAAACGAGGTAGCAATCTAACAAAGGCCGGCACACAGTAAGGGCTCCAGATGTGACCCGTGATGACAATTCCCATGAAGACGATGACACGTACCACAAGCTCTTTGCAAACAATGGATTCCTTTAGTTCTCTACTCACTTGTGAGGCAAATTTCATTTCCCTCACTTAACAAATGAGGAGAGCAAGGCTCTGAGGGGTAAAATAACTCTCCCAATGTCACGTGACAAGAACGCAGGGATTGAAAGAAGTGACTCTGGCTCCTAATGATGCCACACTGTTACTGAGAGGCCCACACAGGAGCCAGCAGCCATTGAAGGTCAAGTGCCACAGCAGTGTGGGAAAAGCAGCAAGAAAGGGCAAGGCTTGTTGCACAATAGCCAATACAGTGTCACCCTGTCCTGCCCCTGGGAACAGAGTGGCCGCTTGTCATTCAGGACTAACAGATCCAAGAGGGGACTGACACTTTCCCATGTCGCCAAAGCACAAAGCAAACATAATTTCGCAAAAAGGGTCACTATAACAAAAATGAAAATGCCAATAGGACATGAGTTACCACTGCAGGGCTGTATCCAAACGGAGAACTGCTCAGGAGTAAAGCCCCCCAGTTCCTGCCATCTGGAGTGGGGCAAGTCCAGCCTGAGACCCTGTGCAGTGAACGCCGGGGCCGCGCCTGGGAACGGTCCCACCACCACACAATGGTGGCATTGTCTGTCAGGGACACGAACAAGTAGCAGGTGGGTGTGCACAGCAACTCCGGAGGTTTGAAACTGTGCCTTTAGAAAAATAAACCAGGCTGATGAATGTGCTGGGAGGGACTGGTGAGATCCTAAGAATGAGCATGTAGGCGTCTGCTTACTCCACACCTTGGGTTAACCTACTTCCAATGCCAATGATCCCCCTTTCCTACCACTCTGTTTGCCTGGGACAAGCGTTGTATGTATACACAGCACTTTCCCATTCATTCTCACTTGATCACTCCCACCTACGCGCGAGGGGTATGGGCTTCTGCGGAGGGCCTACTGTGTGTCAGGTGTCTATACCTGTGATCTCATTTATAGTATCTCCTCACTGGAGTGGCAGCTCCAGGAAGACAGGAATTCTTATCTGTTTTATTCACTGAAGTTTTCCAAACATCTAGTGCAGCGCCTGGCACATAGTAGGTGCTCACTAAATAGCTACTGAATAAATGAATGATCATCCCAATTTTACATACTGGAAAACAGAGGCTCTGAAAGGAGAAGAAAAGTGCACAAGGTCACACAGCTAATAAAAGGTGACACTCCCATTTGACCCAGGGAGCCTGCCCTGGAGCTCTCTCCTGGGGCCTCCCTGGGAAATCAGAAATGGCAGGTGAGGATGAAGGCGGAATTATTCCCAGTTGCTTCAGGATAAAATCAGAACCCTCAGCAGCACTGCCTCTCACCTACTCCAACCTTAGAAGTCGGATCGGAACAACTTCCAACCACTGCGTCTAGCGGCTCCAAGGGGAACCAATGTCAGACCCACCTGGAATTTCTCAAGTACTTTCTGTCCTTTCCTGTATTCATCAGCTACTAATTAGGCATGCTCTCCTTCCAGTGCTTCCTCCATGGCTGTGGGGGGCTTCGGGCCCCTCCCTGCAGGCCTGGGGACAGCTGCTGCGCCCACTCTTTGACAGTAAGCATCCCAAACCTACGAGAGCTTTTCAGAACTGCCTGGAAGGGCAGCCACACCGGAGGGGCTGGTGACAACCTGGGCAATAATACAGGTTTCTCTCCCATTTGGCTATTAACTAACTTTTGATGCCTCTATCCAAATCGCCACACCTCCCTCACCTGCAGACTAACTACAGGTAACGAGATGCCAGCAATTGTGCCCCACAGTCACTCCTATCCAGCCCAAATGCATCGGCTTAGCTTTTTTTTTTTTTTTTTTTTTTTTGGTGTATGTGTTTATTTTTCCGAAGCTGGAAACTGGGAAGCAGTCGGACAGACTCCCGCATGCGCCCGACCGGGATCCACCCGGCATGCCCACCAGTGGGCGATGCTCTGCCCATCTTGGGGCGTCGCTCTGCCGCAATCAGAGCCATTCTAGCGCCTAAGGCAGAGGCCACAGAGCCATCCTCAGCGCCCGGGCAAACTTTGCTCCAGTGGAGCCTTGGCTGTGGGAGGGGAAGAGAGAGACAGAGAGGAAGGAGAGGGGGGTGGGTGGAGAAGCAGATGGGCACTTCTCCTGTGTGCCCTGGCTGGGAATCGAACCCAGGACTCCTGCACGCCAGGCCAATGCTCTACCACTGAGCCAACCGGCCAGGGCCTGCATCGGCTTAGCTTTGTAGGCACAGGCTCCTACCCAGCCAAGACCCCGGTGTCCTGGGTAACCTCTGGGAGGTTGCTTAACCTCTCTGAGTCTCAGTCTCCTCTCCATAGGATTGTTGGGTGGATAGAGTAAAATGTGAGGCCTAAAGAACCCTGCACGTAATTGGGCACAGCATATGCCAAGGCTTTGTGACCTTGGGAAAACTAGCATTCTGAGCCTCAGTTTCCACATCTTTAAAATGGGATAATAATCTATTATTCCATTATCTATTATGAGGGCTGTTCTGTTTAATGTTTGTTAAATGCTTAACACAGTACCCAGCACACATTTAATGTGAAATGTCACTTCCCCTTCCTGCCTCATCTCTGTGTCCCCAACCCATGATCTCGCAGGTCCACCACTCACACCACGGGCTCCAGACTGCACTAATCTTTGGTCCCGCTGACGGGTTTTCTGGTCTGACATGTCCTCCCTTATCTCCACCTAGCATTCTCCTACAAACCACACCTGACTTCCAGGCTTCTCCCCCTCTCTGAAACCCTGCAATTAAATTAACTGCACTTACAATTAACCCTGTGTGCCTGGCTCCCCCGCCCCTGTGCCTCTGTCCACACTCTCCTCCCTGCTGCTAGTGCCATCTCTACCCACCACCTGGCAAATGCCTACTCAGTGTCTGAAAAACAGTCAAGTCTCAGTCCCTGTAATCCACTCTCAACCCACGTTCTCACTCCCAACACGGGATTATTTGTTCCTTCTTCTTGTCTCCAAAAGCCCTTTGACATGCCCTTATCACAGCTCTGATAACTACCCACTCACCTCTCTCTCAGTTAGGAGCTCCTAGGGAGCAGAGAACAAGTTTTATACATCTTTGTAACATCAGTACAATGTCTGACTCACGACAGGGGCTCAATAAATAAGAACTTACAACTTACTGGAGGGTGAATGGATGGATGGAAAACAAAGGAACAGATGGACAGAGGAGAGGAGGGAGAAACTGACTAATCAATGTTCAGATGGATGGACATATGGATGGGTGGGTAGAAGCAAAGATAGGTGAACGATTAAATGGGGAGATAGACGGTCAAACGGATGAATGAATGGATGGGATGGATGCATAAGTCTGTTCTCTTCACTGCCTAGATGATCAAGTCCATGAAATCACAAAAGTTCATGCAGTTTTTAGAGCAGTCATAGAACAAGGGAAGAATAGGAACTGATAGGTGACACTGCAGCAGCATAATAGCAGGACCCACCTGACAGTGAACAGTAAATCTCTATTTAAAAAGACAGACACACATAACTAGAGCAAGCATATACTGGCTCAGGAGTTGATTGTTAAGCCTTTTTTTAAAATTAATTATTATTATTATTATTTTACAGAGACAGAGAGAGAGTCAGAGAGAGGGATAGACAGGAACAGACAGACAGGAATGGAGAGAAATGAGAAGCATCAATCATTAGTTTTTCGTTGCGACACCTTAGCTGTTCATTGATTGCATTCCCATATGTGCCTTGACCATGGGGCTACATCAGACCGAGTAACCCCTTGCTTGAGCCAGCGACCTTAGGTCCAAGCTGGTGAGCTTTGCTCAAACCAGATGAGCCCGCACTCAAGCTGGCGACCTCAGGGTCTCGAACCTGGGTCCTCCACATCCCAGTCCGATGCTCTATCCACTGCACCACCGCCTGGTCAGGCTGATTGTTAAGCTTTTAGGAAATTTGCAAGCAGGTTGTTAAACACAGCCATTATTTATAAAGAAATATCAGAAAGAAAAGTTAACAAAATCTCATTTACAATTGCATCCAGAAGAATAAAACAGCTGAGATTGGGCTTTCTTCTTTGGGCAGCTGTTTCCTACTTGTCCAACTTTGCGTTATCAGAATGGGCTAAAATTATTCAAAATATTATCCAAAAGGATGAATACAACCTATATGATGAGATAGTTCTGATTCTCTACAATGTTCTCATACAAGCTATTTCTGAATCCCCAAAAGCCAATTGATCCACAATTACAATTACAGGATTTTGGTGAAAGGAGCAGCTTTAGTGATCTGATACAACTCTAACTTTACAGATGAAGAGAGAATTATTTTTATGTTACTTCCAAACCTAAATACATGGCATTCTGCTGTGAACGTAAAAATAAATGCAGGTATATAGGCATTATCATTTATGAGGCCACAATAAAAAAACAATGAAGCAAATAAAGATGTAGCGCTTTTTTTTTTTTTTTTTGGTATGATAAAGCTGAACTTAAAAATTGAATATTTCTAATGTTTATTCCTAAAAAAATAAAATATTTTCAAATTGTTTAGAATTTCCAATTTTATTAAAATTTAACTGACATATCATGACCTGCGTCTATTTCAAATGTACAATGATGAGTTCTGACCTAGATATACCCATGAAACCATCACTTCCAGCAAAATAAACATTTCTACCAGCCCCAAGCCCTTCCCTGCCACCTTTATAACCCATCCCTCACTCTACCGCTGATGCAAGCATAACCCTGATCTGCTCTGTCATTGCAGATTTATTTGGGTTTCCTAGAACGGTATATAAATAGAATTATAGTCTTAATAAATTAAGTTACATAACCAATTAAAGTTTTAAAGGTCATAATACATACTCAAAACTCATCACTTCCTAATTATTTTAGCCTTGTTGATGCTCTTGAGCTTGTTGACTTCTATCCTATCCAAATGAAGGAAATGGTATAGAAAGGTATACTACTAAATCATCTATTTCCAATTCTGTGTTCAGAGACCTCATGCTGGTAGGATGATTTACCACGGAAATCAGCAGGTGCTACCTATCAGGCTTATTTTTCCCCCCTCCAGAAAGCCAATTGTTAAGCCACTAGGCAAACACAGGTGGAACAGGAAAAAATCATGTTATTTCTCCCCACCCCACCCCCCACCACGGGGAGGTGTAGGACTATGCAGATTTAGGGGAGCAGAGACCGAGCTAAAATGCTTTGCATGAGAAAAAGAGAATTGAGGGAAAGAGATTTAGAGATGGGAAGCAGGGACTTCAGGGAGGTGGGAGGAGTCCTGGGAGACAAAATCTAGGGGTATTTAACGAAGTCCTTGTACATGATCTGAACTGTACCCTTTCAATAAAATCTATATTTTTACCAATGTTTTCTAGGGCAAATGAAACCCTTCTTAGGTAAACCAGGAGGTGCCAAGCCCTGCTGCCTACTGGGTGAAGAGACAGGAGAGAGTAAGTCAGAGCCACGCACGTTTAGGCTGCTCCCAGTTAAGAGTGACAAGGTTTCCCCACAGGGACAAGTGGGTAGGTGGTGAGCCGGCGGTATCCCCGTGCAGCACATAGCAGGGTACTTGTCACAGGGCACTTACTCAAGAAATGCTGGCTGAAAGGCCCTCTTTGCTGCCTCATCCCTACAGCATAAGCCTCTTGGGCTTTGGCATCAGTCTTCCAAACATTTCTGGTCTTCCAGGTGGCCAGCCTCTCCCTGCCCCCAACAGCAGCTCCACCACCCACAGAGGTAGCTGTCCCAGCTGGCCTACTCACAGCACTCACTCTTCCCAGGCACTGCCTCGGCCGGACCTTGGTGATGAGAACTCACCTGCACCACCTGCCCTTCCATGGGGGCTTGCTGAGTCGCAGGTAAGAAGCTGCCAGCGATGACCAGGTGTGTCACTGTTCCTAATTAACATTTACATTTCCAGTGACGCCATCAATCCTCTGAAGCCAGGCGACTGATGTGAGGAAACGTAATTAGTCTGGCGAGGTTGGAAGAGACTCTCTCTCTCTCTCTCTCTCTCTCTCTCTCTCTCTCTCTCTCTCTTTCTCTCTCTCTCTCTTTCTTTCTTCCTTTTTAAATGGTAAACAGTTTTTTATCTTAGTTGAGAATTTTTAGATCCATTCAGAACACTGCAAGTGAGTGGCTACAGAAGCTGTACACTGCTTATTAAAACGCACAATACCCGACACAGACTGTATTATTATTTCAGGATGCTCTCTTACCTAAGCAATACGGGCAGAGGATGGTAGTTTAGGGCTTCCCCTGGGTCAAGTTTCTTGAGAAGATTACACGGCTGCCTGATTTATCATGGAGAGGTGGAGTCAGTGAGGACCCCACGCATGTGCTTTTCCGCGTGAGAGACTGGAATCAAGGCAGGGCAAGGTGGTAGAGCCTACCCCCAGTTTCACTAGGGAGGGAGGTGGAAGAGCGTAGGGGCCCGGGAAAGCAAGTGGGGCAGCATGTCTCCTTATTCTGCCCCCGCTTCCAAGCAGGGGTAAGGAATAATTTCATGCATTTCCCTGAACTTTATGTTAGTGCCAAGGAGAAAATATTGTAGAGTAGTCACAGGCGTGAAACCAGCTCTGGGGTCAGATCCTGGCTTCACCTCTTAAGGCACACAAATCCAGGCAGGTCATTTCACCTCCAGCTCAGTTTTTTCACCTGCCAAGTGGAGAGAGCAGTACCTAGCATGAACTTATATTAAGGATTAAATGATAAAAGTCAAGCCCCTGTGAGCAAGCATTCAATGAAGGGTAATGATGCTTATTATGGAAGATCTAGGTGCTCAAAGTCATTGGGTCCAGAAGGACCTAAGAAAGTCCAACATCCTCATAAATGGTCAGAGAGAGAGAGAGAGAGAGAGAGAGAGAGAGAGAGAGAGATCCCACTGGGCAGAGGGGTACTGAGCCTGGTAAAGACAGAGCCGTGTCACTTGTGGGAAAGTTGTGTAGGAAGCTTTAAAAATCTCTGGAGGGCAGGCAGTTCCCAGCAGCGGCTGGCACTGCCCTGCCCCTTCCCCAGTTAGGAGCCTCCTTCCTTTCTCAGCACCAGCACGGCCAAGTGACTTGGCCTCGGTGGAAGGGGGCCGTTGTGCCCTGGGCCGCTCTCCAGCCCAGATGTCAGACCTCTCAGGCTTAGGGTATGCAGGGGTTTTTTGTGTGTGTGTTCTGTATTTTTATAACAGGCTTTTATGAGGAAGACTGAAAGATACCAAGCTGGCACCCAGGAAAGGAGTGTCTGCTCCTCTCCCTGGGGTACAACCTGGCCCAGAGCACAAAGGAATGATTTGCACAAAGATATATTTATTTTACAAAGTCCTGGAAAAAAGCCCTGATTGATTCATCCCAAGAAGAAGAATTAAAACTCTAACAACAATCCAGCCCCCCATCTGCAGCACCAACACTTTATAAAGCTCTTTCGTAGATGCGATCTAATCTGAGCCTTGCCACAATCTGGGAGGAGGAGGAGGCAGCTGCGATTCTCCCCATTTCACAGAAGAGGAAAGAGCTCAGCTGGACAGAGATTAGCATCAGCACGGCAGCCCAGGTATCCCAACTCCCACTGGCCATCCAGGGGTCACGTGACAGATGCAAAAACCAGGCCAGGTCATTAGATGGCCACGATGGGGAGAAATTTCTAGAACAAAACTGGAGGGAGTGTTCTCTTCTAAGAAAAGAGGAGTTTGAATTCTGTGTCTACTCAACCAGGTGCAGCAGCAGACGGAAATCCTGTGCAGTATGAGGATGTTCACCGAAGCTCAGAACCACATACCACAGCTTCGCTCTACTAAAATATCTATTTTTAACGTCCTCCCTCTTAAAGAAATCTCTTCCACAGGGCAGTGAGCCTAGACCCCAGAGCTTAGTCATCATCTCCCAAACACTTCCCCGTTCATCGCACTTCGCCTCGGGTACTGTGAGACATCTAAAGCGAAGGACACAGCGGTGTCCAATATCCCAGCAGCCTTCCACCTCTAATGAGCCGGCATGCCCAGAGGATGGAGGCCACGAGAAGATGTAAAATATTCAGAGGGCTCGGTAGAGCAGCTACATGGAAAATGGCCTCAAAACTGCGTCAAATGGGTATCTTTGTGCAGAAAGTTTTCCTATAGCATCCAGACCAACACCATTCGTATCCTTACAGATACAGACTATCTGCTCACCCCAGCAAATGTTTTGGGGGCTTAGACATTTTACAATCCATCATTCTAAGGTAAGTTAGGTGCAGTCACCACTAAGCAAGTGAGAGCAACACCCTCTTCCCTGTAAAATAAGCCCTTACGAAAGCCTGTAAGGTTCACGTGGCCTAGGAAGGAGGTGGGCTAGGGGAGGAGCAGGGAGATGAGGGAAAGGCAGGAAGGTGGGGGGGGGGGGGGGAGCAGGCAGAAGTTGTGGGAGGAGAAGGAAACCGGACATCATATTTTGCAAGCTAAGCTAAACACATCAAAATGACTATTCTAATTGTCAAACCAGTGTGCCACTCTGCCACAAGCCTCAGGACTGGCCCTAGCCCCAGGGTTACATTAAGAGGCTAAAGTTTAAGGAGGCATAAAGAAAAAAGAAATGCATCTTGCCTTTTTGCTCTGTATTGCAAGCTCCCCACTGGACTCCCCACAGTAAGCAGAAAGCCACGGAGCTTTCTGTCTGGCTCAGAAGATCCCATCCAGGCCGATCCGGCCAGAGGTATTAGAGTCAGACTGGAAATCACTTCAAGTTGTCCCCACACAAACCCCTTCTGCAGTGAAGCTCCCTAGAGGACTCCCTTCTATCTGCAAACCCTTAACAAAGCTCAATCTTTCTCCCCATTTGAAATCTGCCACACCTGTTGGCATACTCCACCTTCCTGATCATTGCCTTTGGCCATTTGCAATTGTATTTTTTCAGGCTATTAACAACTTCCAGACACATCCTCTTTCCCTGCTCTAAAAATACACACTGGGTCCTCACCGTGAGGACAGGAAACAAAGAGCAACAAGGAGGTGGCAGGCAGTTCCACGAAGCAGTCTACAGATGAATGAAAGACCAGCCCGGAGCCCTCGCCTTCCCACCTAGCATAGACAACAGACTGGAACCATCTCTAAAAACCATCCGAATTCAAGCAAACTTCATCCTCTCTCCTCACAGACCCTGCCGGAGTCCCTCGAGGTTGCTTACCACTTTATAATGGTCGCAGGAATCCCAGCTTTGGCCCCGGGTGGGAACCCATAAGTTGATGCTTATGGGCATGGCTTGACCTACAAGCATGGTCAGCAGTCCACAGCCTGCTCCCTCTCGGGGTGTCTAGTTCAAAGCACTGTGGAGGCGTGTGAAGCCTCAAAGGTTAATTTTAGCTGAAGTCACGCTCCCGCTGTGGTCAGATTTTCTTACACAGGCCACCTCCTGAATAGCGGCAGCTTATGTTACCCCAACCCGCTGGGCGGCCCTCTGGCCCTCGGCCCTGACTGCCGACGGCTACAATTCTTCCCTCTCCATCTCCCCACCAAACTCTCTTCGCCCTCCAAAATAATCTGACTCTCCATGCTTACATTAAGGGAAATAAATCACAGTTCCTTTGCTGCCCTAGGCAAACTAACTTGGGGATGGCTCCCACCCCCATGCCCACACATGGCAAAGTCTGGGGTGAGGAAGCTGTGGGCCGAGGGGCTGCACAAACTGCATTGAACTGGACGGTAGCTGCTGAGGCCACACAAGAGCAGACACCGATGTGCTTTCATTTTCTGCAGGGAGGTTTTGACGACCTTTGGGCTGCTAGTTGTGAGGTGGCCACACGTGTCTCATCTCTTTCTTGACATTCTGTCAAAGGCAGGAATAACACTGCCAGCCCTTCCACTTCTCCAAGAGGCTGATGAAGGAGAGCCAAGCGCTCGCTCCTGCGCAGAAAGAGAATGTGAGCCTTCCTTCAGCTCTGCAGGGGTTGTGAAAGGGCTCCCGGGCACTCCTGTGGCTGCCGGGTTCCAGATCTCAAGAAGTGGACGAGCACAGACCTCAGGAGGAAGGGCACCAGAAGCAGCCCGTTTCAGGCCTCACTTCTCACCAAACTCTGGGACCTAAGAGTTTCAGAAAGCGGTTTGTGCAAGAGGAGCTTGCCAGACAGAATTCTGTTGTGCTCCTGAGGTTGCTATTTTTTTTTTTTTTCAGTGGGGACAAGACCATAGAAAAGGCTATGGAACAATTAAACAAATCCAGACTGGCCTACTGAGATCGTCAAACAAATCCTATAACCTATCACCTTGAAGGCAAAAGGCTGGGGAGCAGCATCTGAAATAGGCACTAAGACCACACCCAGAAACTGCTCCGGGTAGGACTCAATGTAGTGTCTTCACCCACTGGAGGTCTACCTGCTACACTCCCATGGTGGCCTAAGCCTCTCCTGCCTAAGACTCATCATGCTTGAAACTATTCATTCACTCAGGAATTTACAGAGCATGTACTCTGTGGTAAGTACCCTTGTAGGTTCAGAAGAGTCAACAGTGAATAAGAGAAGTGCTCTCATGGGACTTTGGCCTATTGAGGATGAGGAGTGGTGGCAGAGAGAGATAAAATAACAAACTAATGGCCTGACCTGTGGTGGCGCAGTGGGATAAAGCATCGACCTGGAACACTGAGGTTGCCGGTTCGAAACCCTGGGCTTGCCTGGTCAGGGCACATATGGGAGTTGATGCTTCCTGCTCCTCCCCTTTCTCTTTCTCTCTCTCTCTTTCTCTCTCTCTCTCTCTCTCTCTCTCTCTCCCCTCTCTCTAAAAATCAATAAATAAAATAAATATTTAAAAAAAATAAACTAATGACAAGCTAGTATCAAAAAATGATAAATGCAATAGGGAATGAATGGTGAGGAGTGGAGGGATACTATGGTAGGAAATCAAGAATCGCCTCTCTAAGGAGGATGTCTAGAGACCTACCTGATAAGAAGGGACAAAGATGCAAAGACACAGGGGAGGGGTTCTCTCCAAGATCGGCTGGAGCAGAATCCCCTGGGAACTTACTCAAAATGCAGACTCTCCGGGCTCACTCCAGACCTGCTGAGGCAGAAACGCTGCAGCCCACCCCAGCGGCCTGGGTTTGCACAAGCTCTCCAGGTGACTCTCGGGCGCACTACAGTTTGGGACCCACTGATGTAGGGGAAGAACTTTCCAGGGGGAGGACTCATTAAACAACAGGAACCTGTGGTTTAACGCACCTCTAAGATCCCCAGCCATCAGCCCAGGGCCTAGCTCATAGTAGGAAGCCAATAAATAATTTTTAACTGCTCTCCCAACATAAAGTCCCAGCCCTCTAGAACCCAGATAAAAATCACAGGAACATATAAATCACAAGTGTTATGTTCATAAAACTTCAGCAAAAACACCCACAAAGGAAGAGGAGGTCATTCAGAATTTGCAGGTGGCCAGTGGGAAGCTTTTTTTTTTAAAAAAAGGGCTTGAAACTGCCAGCCGCTAAAATCGCCTCTTCCCAATCTAATAAAACTTGGCATCACGAAGTTGGCAATTAGATTTCCTGTAAAAGGCTAAATGTGGTGGCCTTCTGCTTCCTGATTCTGAAACTCGGTAAGAAAGGCATTAGTGTGCGGCAGCTGGGATAATCATTTAATTGATCTTTTCCACCCACAGAAGCCTCCTTTCCCTGCTCCAACCCACTGAATTGTAAATCAATGTCACCTTCCATGTAAGCAAGAAAAAAGCAGGAGGAAGCACCCACTTCCCCAAACCAAATTGGAGTCAATTTCCTAATGAGGCTTCAGTGAGGCTCTAAGTGGGTGCTGCCATTTCTCCCCTTCTGGCCTCCTCACGGGCCACCCACACAGCTCGGTCCAGGCCAGCAGGAGCCCCAGCGACATGCAAGGCAGGAAACGGGGGGCTGCCCACAGTGGGAACACCAGGACAGAAAGGGTGTGGATTCTCCTATCAGCCGGACCAGACTGAAAACCCTGAACTGGACACTATTTCAAAAGCATCTGAAAAGGCATTTGGCATATAGGAAGGGTTCAATAAATCATGTTTATTTTTCTCCTCCTCATTAACACTATATGTAATTTCACTCTTTATCCAACAAATATTTATTAAATACCCAACTATGAACACTTCGTGGGGAGAGAATGATGCGCAAAACTGACATACAGCTTACTGTCTTGAGGAAGTGATGGGCGTTCATCAAATAAGTATGTCCAACAAAGGTGTTATAAAAGGATGTCAGAGGGCAATTGTGCCCAATGCTATGAGATGAGTACATGGTGCCCAAGCCTAGAATGGAAGAATTCAACTTTAGAGCTTATTAAAACACAGATGCCCGGGCCCCAGGTGGGCATCTAAATCAACCTCACGGCATGGGCCCTGGCACAGGTGTGTTTAATAAGCTTCATAGGGGGTTTACTCCCTTATAAGATTGGGAGGTCACAGACAAGCAAGGGGGGGAAAGGTTAAAATAATCCATATGGTAATTGATTAGATTTGGAAACTCTATATAAATTATAAACTAAATTCATACACTAAATGATAGTATAGTGTATCAGTATAAACTATATACTGACCTATATAGAATACTGTATCAGTATCTATAAACTAATGTTAGCTTAATCTAGATGCAGTATTTAAGGGTATGTTTGTATACATGGGTTAGTATACCCAATTTCCTTATTCTGTCAATTGAAAAGGTCTAAAAACAATGACACCCTAGTAGCAACATACTCAGTGCCTGGATCTTGGTTTCTAATACTATTTTCCAATACAAGGAACCAGGGCTCCTTGGGGAATGTGCTGATTCTTGGGCTGAGACAAGAAATATTCCAGATAGTCCTGGAGCATATTACTATGCCAGAAGGTGAGGATGTGTCCTCACCCCAGAGCACGTGGACGGGTACATCAAAGGGACCCTGAAGCCAACCGAAATAGCACCCAGTGGCCGAAGTGGAGACGGTTTGAGCAACAAAGTCAATCAAGTAGTATTGGATTCAAGCCCAATATGAAACAAATATCCATTATTCCATACTGATATAAATAAATGATTAAATAAATAAGTAAAGGGAATAGAAAAATCTCCCACGCAAAAAGGATGTTAAATAATTTATGTAGCTATTCTGTTCTCAAGGAAGTGAAGCGCTTAAGTATGGGCTGCACAAAGAACAGTATGGAGAGGAGGAGAGAAACAGCAGCTTTCCCGGAGAAACCCGACAAGCACCCTGCAGCCAGATGACCAAGGTTCACTTCAGCATCCACAAATCATGTTGACAGCATGTTCCCCCGATAACGTGTGATGAAAATGGCACCTCTACCTTTTTGGTCTTTCTCTTCAAAACCCTCAACCCCAGTCTAATCACGAGAAAAAGCCTCACACAAATCTCAACAGGGCAGAGGGGCACATTCTGCAAAAACACCTGACCAGTACTGCTCAACATGACCAAGGACATCAAGAGCAAGGAAGGTCAGAGAGACTGTCACAGCCACGAGGAGCCAGCCTAAGGAGACGCGACAACCAAACATAACATGGTGTCCGGGGAGGGGGGGGGGATCCTGGAGCAGATAAAGGACGTCATATAAAACAAAGTAAGGGAGTCTGAGTCAGGGACAGACTTTAGACATGACACTGTTCTAACAGTGGTCCATTAACTTCACGTACGTTACTAACAGGGGAAAGGGGTATAAGATACATGGGAACTCTGTACTATCTTCGCCACTTTTCTATAAATTTAAATCCATTCTTAAGTCAAAAGTTTATTCAAAGCTCCACAGCCAGGTTCAAAACCCCAGGCTTTTTTAGACTTTATGTATTGATTTTAGAGAGAGGCGATAGAAAGAAATGGGGGGAAGACTGGGAAGCATCAATTCATAGTAGTTGCTTCTCATATGCGCCTTGACCGGGGTTTTGAACCAGCAACCTCAGCATTCTAAGTCGATGCTTTATCCACTGCGCCAAGCCAAAACCCCAATTTTTAAACCCTCAACGATAGCATGTAGATCTAGCCATTTCAAGGGCAGAATGCTTTGCCTGATGTTAGATTTGGGACAAAATTTCAGAAACATCATTTACTTGTACACACACACACACACACACACACACACACCATATTTGAGTATATGTATTAAGTTTATAGCCTAGTTACTATGTACAATAAACTCTTCCTACAGGGTTGAATGTCCTAGAATGCTCATTAGTACCTGTTTAGGATAAAAGGACTTAAAGAAAAGAAGGCATTCAGGATCCTGGTTTTGCTTTGATCCTTTCAAAAGGACCATGAAAGAACTATTTGTGCCCAAAGAATAATGTCGGGACTCTCCCAGTTAACAATCCTGGGCCCTAACTCAAAAGATCCCATTTGTCCTTAAGGATTCTGCATTTGATTCTTCCTCACCTTTCAAAGAAGGAAATCGAAATGCCTGAGGTTCCCGAAAGTGAACCAGATCAAAACATGTTGTGAGACATTGTAATTAATAATGTATGTTAGACAGCACCAGGTCCTAAGAACATCAGTAGAGCAAAAAGTCTCCCAACTGAACTTAATACTCGATGGTCCATGTTCTGAAAAAATTTAAGAGGAAAAAAGAAATTCTCATTTTTATGATTGGTGACATAAGCCAGCTTTTACCAGCAATAGGTGGCAGCATTTCTGTTCTCTGGGACACATTTGACATAATTGCACCAACTATTAATAGACAATTAGAAGACAAAGGTTTTTCAAGGTCCTGCCACATCCCTGCTTCCCATTAAAGGATAAACTCTTTCTACAAATCACTTTTGCCAGAGATAACAAAATCACATCACCCTTTTAAAAAAAATTAAAGAAAAAAAATAATAAAGTGACAAATTAATTTCTCCAAACATAATAAAACTAATTTAATCATTATGTCCTGGCCATCTGCTTCATAGATATAAATCTAACTGCATTTTCTACTGCCTGATAACTTGCTTAATTCAGTTAGGTCTTGTGACCCTGCTTTTGTGAGCAGTTCTCAATGAGACCTTCCCCTGGCGGCTTCCAGACAAGAAATCGGCTGGGCCAGGGCTGTTTCTCCTCCATGGAGCAGTGACGATGCAGCCCCCTCCTCCAGCTGGCTTGCCCACCCACAAATAAAGGCAGCAAAGGTGTCTAGAATTTGATGAACTGAAATGTATTTGATGGGACTTCTCTGTTGGTTGCTCGTTCTAATTTGTCACGCCAGTCTGTTGAAATATTAAACTGAACATGGTCGCCTTCCAACAGGGTCACCTTGGATTTTTTATCTTTGTCTCTTTAGGAATCACAAAGTCAACTGTAATGTGCCCTGGCAATGGGTCATTCTGGTATTTACTGGGTACTTCGGGGATAACTTGGGTTACAGTTCCTTCAAAAAGTGATCTTCAAAAGTGACTGTGCCTAGAGGCAATAGTCTGACATCTGTTGCAAGTTCTTCAACATTTCTGTCCTTGATTGTCAATTACACGTCATCTCCAGGCTGTAAGGCTTCCAAGTTGCTCTTAAATTCACTCTGGTGGAAGAAGACCTGTTTTACATCACCTCTTTCAATAAAGCCAGATTCTGGTGAAGGGTTCTGAATATTTCCCTCTTTATCCCTCCCAAAATCTGAAAACACTTATTCTATTGAGCTATTACACCGGTTTTAACACCTTCCTCGCGTTATGTTTAAAAAAGTAAGCGAATTTAAGGAAACCATTTTAAAATCATGCACAGTTGCAGCCGGGAAAACTTAAGGTGGCGCCTTATCCTATTAATTTGAGGTGCTTTATTTGGTGCATTTAACACAACTGCTGGTTGCCAAGTGCCTTCGCCTGTGTAAGTGAAAAATATAAACCGTCACCTTGCTGACCCTATGAATGTCTGCACCTGACACGTAGTGTATACTCTACCTTCGTTACTTCTGCCAAGATGTCCTGTCTTAGCTCAGCTGCATGCTTTTCATTTTCTTTCCTGTTCATTATGCTTTAATTCTGAGGACCATATGAGGACGGACTGTATTAAAAATGACAAAAATTTGTATAGGCAAACCATTTTCTTAAGTTGATGGCCAAGTGTTCAAACGTTATTTTTCATATCATTTAGAGTTTTGTTACAGTCCACTTAACAAAGTTTGGTTAGATTTCATTAAAAATTATCTTCCAGAGTAGTTTCCTCTCTGCCCCAGGAATGGGGTAGGGGGTAAATTTATTAGTTAGTATATATGGTGCAGAATTTCATGAAAATGAGGTGTGCCAGCAATGTGATCAATTTAAACGTATTTAAACAAAAGAAAAGAAGAATGCACAAACCTGCGTCTGCTTACTCTAGACAACTGCTGCTGCTAGGACCCAGTTTCTTTTACTGATTTAAAACAAAACAAAACAAAAGATAAAAGTTGTGCCTAGAAAAAAAAAAAAAAGAATTTCAGCTGAACTGAGCTGATAATGGGCACCACTGAGCACTTCCTCGGTGTCAGGCAATAATCCCTTTATATGTACCTGTCACATTGAATTCTCACAATCTTGGAGTTAGTTTCTATGACTAGTCCCGTTTTACTCACGAGGAATCTGAGGTTCAGACAGGTTAAAACGTTTGCTCCAGGTCTCAAACCCCAGCTGATGACAGCTGATCTGACAGCTCAAGCTGTTGGCCACTCTGCAGGTTAGTAAGCTAACAGGACCCTCAGAGCTGCTCCTAAGCCCAGGCTTACACAAGGATGCACGGAACAAATGTGCAAAATGCAGTGCTGGAAGGAAAGTCAGAGGGTCAGTGTTTAGACTCGTCCTGCTCTGAAGGACAGAGGATGCAAAGAGAGATGCAAGTATGGGGAGAGGGCGTTCTCTGCTAGAAGGGGACCACTGGAGAACATGTGCTCTGAGCATGTCCTCTACCCACCCACCCAAACCTGGAGCTGGGGTGGACATGTGCTTCCATGCAGTCACTACGGATCATGACATGACTATTCCTGCAGTGAAGGAGGCTGTGGTCTGTGGTCTGATATCTGACCCCTGCCCAGAGAATCCAGAGAGCGAGAGAGACAGAGAGAGAGAGAGAGAGCTGCCACGGCTGATGGTTTCAGCGGTACAGTCAGGAGACAGGTACAGGCTGGGACTGGCCTACAGGCCCCACCATTAGGGCAAAGGATCTGCGTGTCTCCTTGGAGACAGCACACACCAGGATTCATCTCCGGTCCTATGAAGAGGCCCTTCAAGTGCCCATAGAAGAAAAACAGAGGCTTTCAACAGAGGAGGACACCAGCTCAGGCGGCACCATGCAAGCAAGCATCGACTCCTCTGCAGTCCCCTGGGTGTGGAGGAGGGCCAGCCTCTTTCAGCCTACAGGGTCCTGACCTGAATTCAAGACGGGAGTTTTAATTAGTCTTGTAAGGGGGACAGTCTAATCTCTCCTTTGAGACTATCTTCGCACATTATTGTGACCACAGGACTATCTATGAGGGAGCAGAAAGGCCATCGGCAGCCAGAGCCTTCATCCCATGGCAGGAAAAACCCTCAATGAACTTTGTCCACAATCCACACATCACACTGGCCCAATATGCTGGTTACATGAGTAGTTTCAATTCTAGCTTTGTGTTATAGTTCCCTGGGGGGCTTTTAAAAAACACAGATGCCCAGGTCCCACCCTCAAAGAGTTTGATTCAGCAGGTTTGAATGAGTCACACATCTGCCTTTCTTTTCTTTTCAAAGTTCTCTAGGACTCTGATGCCCAGGCAAGGTTAGGAACTCTCAGGCCGTGCTCTACATATAGATATATGAGTAATGATCTCTGAAAGGCGAAGCGAGAAGTGCTTTTCACCAACAGCCACGTTACTTCTTAAGATTTAGAAAATCTGTATTAGATGGTGAGAGCAACAGCATGGTCATTGCATGCATCCCACAAGAGAGGGACTCCAGCACTACCTTTTTAAATCAGTCAAAATATTAGCATATTGTAGCATATAAAAACAATGAGAATATTAAAATCCATTCTCCACCCCCTCCCCAGAAGGAATCTTCATCTTAAAGATAAAAGGAGTGAGGCTTAGAGATGCTCTATTTGCCTAATGTCCAGCAGCTAAGAAGGAAAGTTGACATTTGACCTAGACCGCCTGCTTTCAAAGACCAGGTTCTTAACCACTGCACCGTCTTCCTAAGAATCCACATAATGCCAAGATCAAGACGTCCTTTCCCCGGGCCCCAGGCCTGCTCAAGTGCCAAAGTTTAAGTTGAAGAAGTGCAGGTCCTTGAGATGAAAGAGATCTGATGACAGCAGAGGTGACTAATGCAGGATAATTTCCTACCCAGAACTCCAATGTCAAGGCCACTAAAAAATAGTTATCCTATACCATGTAATATCCCTTTGATGGGGAAACAGAATTCAGGAAAGGAATATTTTCCAGTGAGAAGTTCGCTGGAGAGTTCAGCCATCTATAAAATACATTAGCTTATAAAGCCAGAAGGAACTCTGCCTGACATTTTAGGGCCTTGTTTATTTTCCTCTCAGGGTGTGGGAAAGAACCTCTACAAAGATGGAACACACTGCGGCTACTGAGGCAAACTCAGCATGAATGAGCTTTGAAACACTGCACGTTCAACCAACTCCAAGTGGCTGAACTCTCAGGGGAAGAAATAAATAAATAAAGCCCTCCGTAGTGACATTCCAGGTTCAGAAATCAGACACGCGTGGCTTCGTGGAACTCATCCAGGCTTTGGTTCCTGGCAGAAGTCGGTCTGCGTGCTGGCCCTGTCTCTTGCCCACTGACCTGGTAACTCCGGGCAAGCCACTGAGCCTTTCAGCGCTCAAGCGTCCTCTTCTGTGTAATGGGAATGTGAACACCCTGCTTCAGCGGGAGGCTTAGGGGTGGGGAGCGAAAGGCGCCCCGGGGACACCACCAGCAGCCAGAACGCAGGCATCCCTCCAGATTTTACAGCCCCTCTCGTTTTGAAGAACCCAGATCAACACGGTGAGATATTTCAAATAAATGGAAAGAGACGGCCAGAAAAGGAAAGGCGGCTTCACGGCCCATGAAATTTTAATGTCAGTGACAGTTCAGGTTTGGCCCTGGTCAATAGGAACCATAAATAGCTGTCACCTAATGGCCGTGTCCTCTTGAAAATGGGTTATTCGTCTGAGTCCATCTCCCAGAGGACAGCTGCAAATACCATCAATAGTGGCTCCAAGCAACAGCCTTATTTATAGCCAAGGGACAGATTCCAAAGATAGAAGAGGTCATGGAGGCTGAACTCCTCTTCTCCAAACTCCAAAATTCCTAGAGGGCTGAGGGGTGAGGCAGGAGAGGAGGTCTTATGGGAATGTTTCCAGACAGTAAGAGAACTGTAGATAAAAATGAGAAAAACTAAAAGGTCAGGAGAGGTTTGAAAAGAAGGAAGCTGTGAAAAGAGGAAATGTAGGTGGTACTCCATACGCCCGGTGTACCTGCATCAGCCACCAATGTCAATGAGACCGCCCCATCTCTCAGCTAATACCTACTTATCCTTAACAAGTGAAGAACCACTCAGAATTGATCAGTGCACGTCCAGATTCAAGCAAGGGTCAGAAAATCTTCTCTTGGCCACACTTGCTGCAAAAGCATTCTCTAGTACCTGCAGAATCAAGTCCCAAAACCTTAACGTGACTTTCAAGAACTGCTGCCTAAGCAGGTGCCCCTGACTCCCCACTCCTCCCCTTCGCTTCAGCCCAATGCAACTAGTGGCAAGTCCTCACAGAGAACCACGTCTTTCTGCCCCTGGGCCTTGACTCCGGAGGTGGAAAGGCCAAGTCTTCACAAATTGGGATCCTGTGTATGTCTCAAAGAGCAGTTGGTTCAAATACCACTCTTCCCTCGAAAATTTTCCTTGGGCTTTTTCATCCAGGTACTTCAGAGTCTCGACTCCTACTTCACATTTTATGATTTCCAACGGCAGGATCCATGATAATTTCCTCCATGTTCCCTTGCAAGTGTAGTGCCAACTCAAGTGCCAATAAGTGTTTGTAGGATGAATGGATGCATGGATAAATGGATGCATGGATGGATGGAAGGCAGGCAGGACAGGTAAAAGAATGGATGAATTTGATGGATTATAAGGAAACCAACAAGGAACACATTATCCCCTTTGTCATTTGTCATCCAGCACAACCAGGAAATGGAATGTTCTGGTTATCACAACATTCTGATTAACAGAGCTCCTCCCCCAAAACCATTCACAGAATTGACTACTGACTACCTCAAGACTGGAATAAAAACTACCTTGCCTTTCAAATGAACTAAACAAGACCTGGCTTTTGGTGAGGATCCACAAGGCACTTGGCTATCTTGCAAGACTCAAGGTTACGAACTGCCCGATGGTCAATGCACTGTGTGTGCTGTGTGACAGGGGTGGTCTGCAGAATACCGATGAAGAGAATCCTAGATAGCCAGACATATGTTTGATGAAACCATAAATGAAAATAAGTATTTCTTCTACATTCTCTTCTTCAGTGGAGTCCTACACAGCTAGGATGAACACTATATACTTCCAACCAGATGACCCTACGAACACGCAGAGACATGAAAACACACTGAACTGCTTGAGGTCTGGCTCTTTTCCACTCTGATCCAAGGAACAAACCTGAATTTCAAACATCAGCAGTACAAGTCCTTCAGTACAACGCCACAGACCCCATTGTCACATCTCGCTCTTGACTTGCCCTTCATCCCAGCCCTCCCCTGACTTCAAGTTCTCCTCACCCTTGCCACCTGTTCCTAGACAAGGCCCACATTTTTTTTTACCATTTCATGACTCCACCAGCCTCTGGTGGGTCGAGGAAACACACGTCAAATGAGGCAGGCTGCTATTATATTTAACCTGGCTCCAGGGAGCTTGTGGGTAGTGGAACCAGTTCTGTTGTACACAGTTTCTCCATCACAAAGCAGAGAGGAGAGTGAGAGGCTTCCTGGCTTGTACATTATCTTCCAGCCTTGGGGAACTCCCAAGTACCCACCTGAGCGTTCTTTCTCACAAGCACTTTCTTGTGCCAGGGCACTCTGCTTTCTTTCAATCAATTACATGCAGGGTCTCGGTTCATCCTCACATCTGCAGAAGTTACTACCCCATTGTAGAGATGAGGAAACTGGTGGTCTAAGGCAGTGTCGCGACCCACAGGTTGAGAACCGCTGGTCTAAGGGGTAAATGACCCCCTCAGCCACACAGGATCTGAACCCACATCTGTCCTCATCATGAACCTATGCCGCCACCATTTTGAAAGAGAACTTGGAAGGACGTGGCACTTCGCAGTCCCACATGCTCTCTTTTCCTCGGCCCCTGTCCCAAATGGAGTAGCTTTTACAGCCTCTGATGCTAGAAAGGGCCATTAAAGGGTGAGCCGAAATGTTCCCCTGCTTGGGTCCCAAAGTAAAGCTGGCCACATGGTGCGATCAGAGGCTCCATCTGAGTTAAACACATGCCCTGGTGATTCCATTGTGTGGTTTTGATATATGGCACCAGCACAATATACCCACCTGGGAGTTTTTTGGTGCCAAGAATGCACAGAAGGGAATGTATTGCAGAAATATTAACCTTGGCAGTCTCTTGCCACAGTAAACCGCTGGGTGAGCTTTAATGAAATTTTGTACAAGAGCAGAAACATCTGTATCTCTGGTAAAAAATAAACCCCAGCCTGAACACATACCCATCTTTGCAAAAGGACATGACAGACCTGGAGAGGGTGGAAAGGAAGCCTTTCTCTGATCAAAATGACTGCTCATAACAAACAGGATGGGGCCGCTCACCCCCGTCTTCTCTAGTTAGACCTACTGACTCCTCGTGAATGAAGACGTTCTAGATTTGTACACCTTTCGTAGTAGGATTTTTTTGTGTGGGAGAGCAAAAGTCCTGCCAACTGCCTGTCCCCGCTCTTTCTTGTCCCCACAAAACCATTCCCCAGGATGAATAAACACTGGCATACTACTTTAAGCCTAGCCAGCACAATGAGGCTTAATCGCTTTAGGTACTCTGAATTAATCATTCATTCAAGCCAAAATTAAAAGTATGGACACTGTCTTATTTAAGAGATGGAACAAGAAGTCAGTCCTCAGACCACAGGCCTCAGCAATCACACAGTAAAAGTGGCTGTATACCTAGGGAGTGTCGCATCGTCTGCTAGGCGGCCCTTCCTGAACAACAAACAGCATGAGACCTCCCGAAACCCAGACTCAGACACTCCTCTCCCAATCTGCTTCCTCCTGATGCACACACCCCCTCTACCAGTCCCACGCCAAGCTTCCCCAGGAAGGAAGACCTCTCTAACCCTAGGGAAGCCATCTGACACTATCTTAGAAAGCTCTTCCTTTTACTATATTGAATTTTGGTCTTAGTTTGGTGGCGAGAACCCCAGAAATCGATTCTTCCAGCCCTTCAGAGATAGAAGGTGGCATAATGTTTCTTCCATGAATAAGAAGTGTTTCCCTGTCCTATAAATATTCCTCACACAGTAAGGCTTTGGTTATCCCACATCGTCTGGCTGTTATCCAGAGAGGGTGAGAACAGATAATGATGACAAGGATGATTATTAAAATAAAAGCCAGCCCTGGACAGTTTGCTCAGTAGATAGAGCACCAGTCCAGCATATAAATGCCCTGAGCTTAATTCCCGGTCAAGGCACACAAGAGAAATGGCTATCTGCTTCTCTCCCCACCCGCTTCTCTGCCTCTTCCTATCCTTCTGTCAGTGGCTCAGTTGCTCTAAGTCCATCAGCCTCAGGTGCTAAAAATAGCTCAGTTGATTCAAGCATCAGTCTCAGATGGGGGTGGCCAGGTGGATCCAGTTGGGGTACATGCAGGAGTCTGTCTCACTATCTC
The DNA here is from genome assembly GCF_036850995.1 of Saccopteryx leptura. NCBI lineage: Eukaryota > Metazoa > Chordata > Mammalia > Chiroptera > Emballonuridae > Saccopteryx > Saccopteryx leptura. Next base: position 40,375,121 of record NC_089503.1, read on the forward strand.
CCCTCCTCTCACTTAAAAATAAATAATAAAAATAAAAGCTATGATCTTAGTTCTTATTTATTAAACATATAGTATGTGGCATACACTATACTCTGCACTTTACAGACACTTCTAATCAATTCTCACAATTGTGGGGTTCAAGATATTATTCTGTTCATTTTACATTTTGAAGAATAGAAGCTCGGCCCTGGCCAGTTGGCTTAGCGGTAGAGCGTCGGCCTAGCGTTGGGAGGACCCGGGTTCGATTCCCGGCCAGGGCACACAGGAGAAGCGCCCATTTGCTTCTCCACCCCTCCGCCACGCTTTCCTCTCTGTCTCTCTCTTCCCCTTCCGCAGCCAAGGCTCCATTGGAGCAGAGATGGCCCGGGCGCTGGGGATGGCTCTGTGGCCTCTGCCTCAGGCGCTAGAGTGGCTCTGGTCACAACATGGCGACGCCCAGGATGGGCAGAGCATCGCCCCCTGGTGGGCAGAGCGTCGCCCCTGGTGGGCATGCCGGGTGGATCCCGGTCGGGCGCATGCGGGAGTCTGTCTGTCTCTCCCTATTTCCAGCTTCAAAAAAAAAAAAAAATGAAAAAAAAAAAAAAAAAAAGAATAGAAGCTCACAGGCGACATAACCTGCCCAAGTTCACAGAGCTAGTCAGTGACAGTGTCATGATTTAAACTCAGACAGACTTGGTCCAGAGGCCGTCTTCTTTGTGACCATGCCATAAGAGGGGCATATTGCAGCTCAGCTACATCCTCCTAAACTGGTCTGCAATGGGTCAGCCTGGTCCGTGGTATACAGAGCAACCAATGTCCACGTGCCTGACATTATACTTCCACCAGCAGAGCCTGAGACCGCCTTCCTCTCCTGAAGATTCAGATCCCAAACAGCCACGGAGGCCCCTTTGCCTGGGGAGAAGTGAGCAGTCATGAGGGAGCAGGTAAAGGAAAGGGGAGACAACCTGTGTATAACTTAATCTGGAGGAACGCTGGGCCTGGGGAGACACAGCAAAGGGAGAGGTGCCCAAGGGCGTCAGCATGAGCCTCATCCCACAGCAAAAGAGGGCTGGAGCAAGCTGCCTTATGGGAGACCCAGCGGGTCTGGTGGGGGGGGGAGGGTGCTGCTGATCCCCAGGGCAGGCTGCCTTATCACAGGCCGACTCTGTCCACCGTTTTCCACTCCCCACGCCAGGATGGGACTCCGCTGTTGCCAAACTGGTTGGACTGAGTCACAGACAGTAAAAATGACCTGTCTGGCTGCCATATCCCTGATCAAAGCTGACTCATTTCAAAGGCCAACTGTCAGCAGCTTGGGAGATTGCAATCAGACAAGGAAAATAAACTATAAAGTTACTTCAGGGGTTAAAAAAAAAAACCTCCTGGAAAAAAAAAAAAGTTTTTCTTTTGTGTTTCTGAAATTCTGAGTTCCTAAGAACTCCATGAGGAAACTCAGGCACCAATTTAGGAATATGCTTGGGTCCTGACGTAAGACCCTCATGGTCACGGGGCCTGATGCCTCGTCTAAGATGGGCAGATTTTCTGAAGCTATGACCCAAGGCTAGAGAGCAGGCGGGGATTCCAGGTGTTTGGAGATTTCAACTTTGCTCCCACACACACATCTCAATCATAGTGCAATGAAAGCACAAGGAGGTTCCAAGACACACACACACACACACACACACACACACACACACACTATCCTTTCTTTTCATCATCTCTCTTGAGACAGACGAGGAAACTCCACGCTACGGAGCTACAATCACACTAAGCTTACACCTCAGAAGGTTATGATTTTAAATCGGTTCAAGGCCTGCCCCTTTAGAGTACAATTAGGTCAGGAGAAGAATTTAATGAGCAGATCTTGGGTGTCTACTTAGAAATGGGAGGGAGAATTAAGTTGCATATCAATTACATGGGATATGTTGGGGGAAATGGAAATTGTCCTTACTTCTCTAACCCTGGGAGACGGGGACTATGCAACCTACAGATGTGCCTCGGAGGGGACCGCCATGCCCGGAAACCAAACGGACCTTCTCTTTTCCTTTGTGAGACTCGGAGCCACCGCAAAGGGCTGGAATGTCCAGAGGACCCATAAAACCCAGGCTTGTCAGAAGTGGGCCCAGTGCCACCCTGTGCAGAACTATCTGCCCGGGAGCCAGCACACTTGATCAGTTCGGGGGGGGGGGGGGCACGAAGTTGCAGCCGGGCCATAGGGTGGGGTTTGGAGAGAAGCATGGTGAAACCATCACCAATGTCACACCTGCATAAACAAACAAATGTGTCCATTTAGTAAAAGACGAGGGGCTCCCTTGAGCTCCGGGAAGCTGCCAAGATACGTTCTTCTATCCAAGTCTGAGGCCCTGGGCTGAAACCCAGGCGCAGGCAGTTAAAACAATTTCTCCATTAAATTACTCTCCTGAAAAGGAGCAGGTTCCAGCCTCCTCTTCACTGCTAAAAGTCACTTGGGTCCACACACAGTAGATCCGCTCTGGGCTCCGGTGCCCTGGCCAATGCGTGCAGACTAAGGCAAGGGGGAGGCAAAGAAAGGGGTCTGAACGGCACCCGCACAGCTGCTCTCTCTGGCTGCTGAAGCGGCTGCTTCTGGAACTCCGCGCCCTTCACAGTCCGCACATGCTCTGCAGGAGAAACGAGCCAATGCTGGGCTGTCCTGGCAGAGGCAGGGGACAGACTTTCAGAAGCTTAAGGAGGATCCTCTCATCTCCCCTCTCCTGAACAACAGATACCCTGTCCAGCTGTGGCCCAGGACCTAAGCTGACCACTCTGGGAGATACCATATTCACTGGACACCCCAGGCAACTGGTCCCCAATCTCACTCTGCCGGTCCACAGTGAGATTCATTGGCGGTTCCCTGTATTTCCTTGGGGTTGCTGCTTCTTAGCAGAGTATAGGTGACAGGGACACTGAGCATTTATAGAATTGACTGAGTAAACCAGGGGTCCCCAAACTTTGTACACAGGGGGCCAGTTCACTGTCCCTCAGACCGTTGGAGGGTCACCACATACAGTACTCCTCTCACTGACCACCAATGAAAGAGGTGCCCCTTCTGGAAGTGTGGTGGGGGGCAGATAAATGGCCTCAGGGGGCCGCATGTAGCCCGCGGGCCGTAGTTTGGGGACGACTGATAGACAACCCTCTTGACTGCCTCTTCTGCACCTTTCTAAATCCTATACAAATTTTCTCTATTGGGAGTTCCACACTAGGAGACTAGGATCTCTGGGGTCCTTGAAGGTGTAACAGGGTCTCTAAGAGTTCACACGGGCATAAGAATGCTTCCAATCAACAAACAGGAAAAGGACAACTGTACATCGGCCATAGAGCAGGCCTTTAACACCCGCCAATACCGATCCGTGCCACTCCCTGGTAAAACTGTCAATGTCACCCATTACCCTCACCATGAAGTCCCAACTCCCAGGACCTTGGCAAAGTTTTTTAGGGCCCAGCCAGAGGTCCCCTCTCCTACTACTGAGCAGAGTGAAGGAGATGGGGCTGGAGGGGTTAAAAGAACGCCAGCAAGGGCAGTCCCATAAATCCGGGGATTCTGCTTCCAAGAATCCAGAGATTAATGGGAAGCAGGCAGGCATACTGGAAAAGCTACAGATTTTGAAGTCAGTTAAACCTAGACTTAACCCACCCCCTCAATCTTCCACTGGGTAACCTCAGTCCTGTTACTTAACATACCCGAACCTCAAATTTCTGTGTATGTACCATGAGGATCACGCGAAGGGAGCTATGAGATGATGTATGTAAAGCACCCAACATGGTGCTTGGAACCCTGAGAATTCTGGGCGCCAAAGCCCCAAACTGGGCTTCCGAAGTAAAGTCACACTAAAGCAGTGCTGGGTCCATCGTAGAAAATGGGTGCCACGCCCCCATCCGCAGCCTCCTCTCCAACGACGCCCCCCACACACCCCAGTCATCCCCACACATGCACGAACCACTCTCTCCCCACATCTTTTGAAAGCCATTTTCCCACAGCAGATGAGAGATTGGCAGTGAAGATTTCAAACCAGATTTATGAAAACCCATAACTAGAAGATTAAAATTCCAAATGTCATCTGGATAAGACGGGCCAGATGCTTGGAGAATTGCAAAAGCCTCAAGCTCTTCACATGGGCAGAGCGGTGGGAGTTGTCGAGAAGCACACGGCAGAGGGTTTCGCTCAGTGGAGAAGGGAGCGCCCTTCGTCGATGAGGGAAAAGAAGAGACATTTTCAGTGGGCTGCATGGGTTTGCTGCATCTCTAGAGAGACTTAAACACCATCTACTGGCATTTGATGAGAGCTCTTATTCACTGGGAGGCAACCAGGATGCAGGGTTGGCTCACTGGCCCTTCTCCTGGGTGGGTCTGGAATGTGTGCTCTGTCTATCCTGAGGCCTCTGCCAGGGACCAGAGGGAGGGGAACAGACCAGGACTCCTGGGAGAGAAAAGTCCTAGCAGCTAAAAAGCATCATCAGGACCGGATTCACACCCCTGACTTCAGCTGGGAGAACCACCTCCCACAGATCACAACCAACCAGAGGGAAGGTGACAAATATCTCCAGAACTCCTACCACATGCATTCCCACCATGAGGAATGCTTCACACACACAGCCTCACTGAGCCCTGACAACAACCTGCTGAGGGGTCACAGTGTTAGCTCTGCCCTGAGAGTCTGGTGCTCAAGGAAACTGAGCAATTTCCCCAAGTCCTATAAGCCCCTAGCACAAAGGGGCAGAGGAGGGATTCGAACCAGGTATTTCCGATTCTAAAATTCCTCCACTGTCCTATAATTGTCTCCTTTCCACCAGAACTGCCACATCTCATCGTCTGTTTCCACAGAGGCTGGCTTGCGCCCACGGACGACCACGACCCGCGCGGCTCAGTCAGGTAGGTAGAAAAATCAACGTCATTGTCAAAGCATTCAAAAACAGCACAGAGAAGAGAAAGAGAAAATGATTTGTGCTGGAAAGTTGACCCTTGATCACAGTCTAAGATCGAAACTATCAGTGAGTAAAGGAAAAAAGCTTTTCAGTAGGAATCTGCTTCACTGACCAAACTGAAAGCCGAAAATCGCCTGGGATTCAGGGATTGTGAGAAAAGAGCTCATCCTCTTTGAAAAACCAATGAACAAAATGGGGAGAAAATCCTGAAGGAACAGGATATCATCAACTCCTCTTATCTCTAACACTCTGTCCCCGGACTATTCTCATGTCAGTCATGCCACATTCTCCGCCTAGACCCACCTGTCACTCTCCTGCTCTCAAACCTCCAATGACCCCTCTTATCATTTGAGATCGAGTCCAGAATCCTTAGCCCAGCATTCACGGCTCTTTATAACCTGGCCTCAGTCTCGCCTCCACTCTCCCTTCCCTCCAGAGAGGCAATATGGCTTAGTGATTAGCCACACTGGCCTTAGTGTCAGGTTCACCTGCCCAATAGCTGTGTGACCTTGGGTGGGTTACTTAGGCTCTCTGTGGCCAAAATGAGGTGAAAGAACAGTCCGAAGAAGCACTGAGATACTGCATGGAAAACATTTTCAGAGTAATACAGAACCTAGTTAAGCGGTCAAGAAAAAGGAGATTAGAGATTTTATGCCTTTTAAAGCTAAAAGATAGGTTGGTGGCATTGCACTGCCCTACCTCTGACTTTCTCTGACCAAGAGCCTCTCTACCACATCCCCCTAAGTACTCTGATCCAAATTCTGCAAGGTCCAGATCAAGCCAATAGTGTCCTTCCGTTCCTGTGACTTCGCTGGTACTCACTGCTTGTTACCATCTTGATGGGGTTTATACACTTACCTGGGTTAGTTATCTGCCTTATCTCTCCACGGATCTCTGCTGGCATTCAGTATCCATTTCTGTCCCCTCCTATGTTCTCCTCCACCAACATACTGCAGTCTGGAAGCATATCCCAACTCACAGCTATGATTTCTGGGTATGTTTGGATTCTGCCAACAAGTTGCAACTGTATAACATCTGGAAGGCGGGAGTGAGGCAGAGGGGACTGACTGGCAAGCAAATTTCAACAGATGAGAGTGATTGTGGAAGTTGGACGCCAGGTTTCAGCACCTGGTCATCAACTCCGGGGAGTCAGAGGTGGGTAGGTGGGGGCAGCAAGGCAGTATAACAGCTCCAGCCTAACAGGCTCCCGAGATCTCAGCTATAGGGGTTGACCTTAAATCCAAGAGTCTAACTGCACCCTTCTAACTTCAGTCCTTCCTGCAGCTTTGCATGTTACCAGGTCCTTGTGTTAAATCCCTTCCTGCTGAGTTATCTAGAATGGGTCCTAGGTGCTAGACTGACACTCTTCAGCTTCTCAAGCTTAGTAACTATGTGTCACATTATTTGTATGTAGTTTAACACAGAGCCAGGTCGGTCGGTCGCAGGAGCTGCTCACTACATGAATCCATCAGGAATCCACATTTGTTTTCATCCTTGTAACAGACTCAACCTAAATAGGCACCTTCCCACAGCAACTCCCAAAGCCATTACAGTCTGTGCAATTGACAAATAAGAGTGCATATGACTGACCCACCAGTACCCATGGGTAGGAGACCTTCAAGTCTCCACCAAATCTTATGCTGGGGGAAAAAAAATAACCACCAACATTGTCACAGAGTAAACCTGGATGACAAAAGCAGATCTGTTACAGGGACAAATTTTCACACAATATGAATGACTAGACACATTTCCAATCCATAAAAAGTAGTGAACTCAGAACTAAGACCAAGACTGTAACCATTCTGTGAGATTCAGTAGCTTCTCCTTTCTCTGGTTTGTCTTCCTTTCTCTTGGGTCAGTAGCATTCAATTTCCTTCATAAACCTGTGTTTCACAAAGTGGGGGGAGGCAAATCATGGGTGACGTGCTCTAAAGGGTTTTAGACTACATACTGCTGAACATCTCAGTTAATAGGTATGCACTTATTTTTATGATTACCTTCTTTTATACTCAATGATACTGCTTTTGCATTTATAGTTGGAATATAGTTTTCCCTCTAAATAAATTTCTCCAAATTAAGTAGTCAATTTGAAGAAAACGAATAAATAAGCAACCCAAGTGGTGGACAAATATGGCAAAAATTATGAATATGGTATAAGAGTAAGTAAGCTTGGGCAACACTGACATATCAAATCTTGTAACTGTTTTGTGGGGAATTTCAAATATCTCATCTACTTGGTTTATCAAGATAGTATCAGATGACTGTGAACGTTCATAATTCACTTTAAATAACTTTCTGTTCCACTTTTCTTCTCAGGCTCTTGGGAATACTTCCATCTTACAGGAAGGCTGTTGGATGGAGTCAGGAATTTCAGCCTTTCACAGACTGGGGCACAGGGCAGGTTGCTCAACCTCGTCTGCTTTCCTGTGTGGCTGGGAAAGGAGGCCAGTGAGCATGCCTACTGACCGCAGCGGGTGCCGAGCAGGGGAGAAAGAAGCAGTTACGTCTTCTAGATAAAAGAATTCATTTCAATGATTGTCTTCAGTTGAATTTATTTATCTAAATGCTGTTTTCAATATCTATAATCCTCATGTCAGGGGAGAGAAGACGTTTGCAAGGAATTATTCAAATAAATGAATGTTAACTGGGAAAAATATTAGTATCTGGATGTACTCTGTAAAAATACTTGCTTATTTTGGATCCTTGGGGGATATTTATAAACATAAATGATACTGAATTTGGAATGAGCAATCCATCTCCCCTCCCTTCCTGACAGAGCGCAGAGTCTTTGGACAATTCTCAGAGTCATGGGCTCTCCTCTTCCAACCAGATGTGACAGGCAGAGGGCAGATGGGCCCCCTCTGAAGCCGAAGCAGGGTGTGGCCACAAAGGGCCAAGTGCCTATACTCCAGGTGCCCTCACCAAGATGCAAACACAGTAGCTCTCTAAAGAGGACTGGCCAAAAAAGCCATAAAACAACGGCTGTGTTGGCATACAGTTGGCACCAAATAAAAGTGGCTGACTTCCTCAGCCTCAGAGCCAAGGTAGCTCAGGGATGCAGACTCACTATTACGTGAGGGAAAAGGAGGTGAGTGATCTTCTCTCCACCTATCCTATGAAAATGCTACTGGCACCCAGGATCCCCCAAGACCCAACGGAAGAGCAAAGGGTGGGAATAATGCCGAGCAAGTAATTCACCACGAACAGTGTAGGATTAGGCCAAATTCCCTATGGACTGACCATGGTCATTTTAAGCTGAGATGTCACAAAGCACATCCTAGAATACGTCCGCTAAGGGGAAAAGTCTCTGGGGAAATGGTTGTTCTTTCTGTAAATAACCCATTGGCTCACAAATGTTTTTTGAAGAAAGGGGTCATACGTACTTGAGTTGGGTTCTTTAACTGCCACAGAGCCTGCCCACAATTCTGTGATTTAAGAGAGGATGTGAGATATACAATGTAAGGCACCACAATGCAATACAACTAATAATACAACGGTATACTTGGCATCCTAACCACAGCTGAGGGGAAGAAAAACCCTTGCTGGCTTAGGTGAGGTACAAGGAAGCCTCCTTACAGCTCCAAGTACAGGCATTCTTCTTCAGAGGACCCTGTGCTCAAGTACAGTGCCCGCTTGTTCAGTCATTCATTCACCTGACAAATATCTATCACCCTTACACCTTTGAACCAGATATTGTGCTAGCTGCAAAGGTTCAGTAAAAATCAGACAGACCTGTCGCTGAAGTCATGGAACTTACATACAAATGCGGTGAAAGCAATGAGAAGTTAATACATTTATAATGATGATCATTTCAGTGCACGTGGTGTGTTCGGAGGGAAGTAAAGAGGGTGACACAGGCAGTGACTAAACGGTTGCCAGGTCAGGGAGCAGCCTTCTCGGAGGATAAAATGCCACATCAGAATATTCTGGGCAATGCGACATATAATACAAAGTCCCAAGGGTGAGGAAAATCCTAAAATCATGATGCTAAGAAGAGAAACGCACCCCTGGTGCCTGCCACCAAAGACAAACTGGCAGTGTGAGCTGCTGTCAGAGGCAGGCAGGGGCCAGATGACGCTGGACCTCCCGAGGCAGGAGAGGGACTTTATTCTTCACATGTGGGCAGCCACACAAGGTTTAAAACAGGGAGCAACACAATCCAAGTTTTCAAAAGCTCACTCTGCCACTTGTGGGAAGAACAGACGGAAGGGTAAGGGCAGGAGTGGAAGTGGGCGTTACTTGGCGACTAGAATGGTCCAGATGCAGTGGCCTGGGCCAGGTGACCACGGCGGAGGCTGAGGGCAGTGAGGAAAAGCACTTGAAAAGACTGGCACACTTAGCCACTGAATCAAAGCTTCCTCAATAAATAAGTGGTAACTTGGCTGGAATTTTACCTGACTTGGCTGGCTTTTTTTCTAAATTCAATCACCATAACAGTGAGGGAGATTGGTTATACACACAGCCACGAGTTCCGGAGCAGAGAAGGACAACGAAAAAAGCCTTCAAATGTAACAAAACAGTAACTGGGACGCGAGGTGTGCACTGAGACCAGCTCAGGGCAGCATCTCCATTCTGCTTAAATAAGAACAGTTCACTCCATAGTGGGCTGTCAGGCGCTCCCTGTCTTCCTCTGCCTCCCCCTCCCCCACAACCTCAGCCCATTCTTACTCGGCAGTTTCCAAGTTAAGAGCCCGAAACCTCCCCTGAAGGAACTGTTACTTCCAAGGAAGAATGTGCTCTGGAATTATGCTTCAGTAAACCCATAAGGCACGCAGAGATAAGAGTATCAAGGGTACCTATTAATGAAGCAGGAAGTCTTGAATAAAAGAGAGATGCCCAGAGGGAGACATAAACCAGAGCCTGCATCCCGACAGGGGCAGAGGCGAGTTTCGTCATTGCAGGGAAGTTTGCAGAGGAGGCCTTTGCTTCCCGGCACCCTCAAAGGGCAGCAGAGCGGTGGCAGCAGCGGGGAGGAGCAGGGGTTTCTCTCCATCCCTCTGGCCTGATGCGCAAGCCAGACAGAACGTGGGTCTTCAGTGCTCCCAGAAAGTGGTTCTTGTTTGCAGCAGGCCGCAGCTGGGCTTGGCACCCAGAGAAGGCCATGCTCTCCCCTTGCTTAGCACAGAATCTGCCACCCCCCGCCCCCGGCAGGGAGGGTTTTGACTTTCAGAAGAACTTAATGGGGGGAGGAGGGAGGCTAAGGTATCCATCCATGATTGGCAGGAATGGCACTGGCACAGAAATTTCTAAAGACCTACACCTAAGTATGTATTTGTTACGGAGACAGGCAGAAGGAAAGGGTCTCCCTTCAGTTTCTGAGTATTGAATCACTTCCCACAACCACTTAGGGGTATAACTTAGCTATGCGTGTAAAGAACAGGCACCCGTCCCATGCCCAAGGCAGTCCTTTCCCGGTGCAGGAGCTGTACAAAGATGGCAGAAGAAGGAGAACATTTGCAGAGCATCTCCTAGGGACTCGGCACCATGTCAGTGTCCCTGCTCACATAGGTCCACTCTATGACCCCGCTAGAAACCCTCTCAGGTGGGATGACTGTCTTTGTACTACAGGGGGATAAACGAGGCCAGAGCCATGGACCTGGTGCATAGTAAAGCTGAAATCTGAACGAGTTCATCCCAAGTCCCATGTGCTTTTCTACACTTACCAGCCACCGCCCTCAGCCCAGCCAGGCTCTCCTCTAGAACTGAGAGCCTGCTCCCTCATGGGGACCGCCCGGGGTTCCAACCCAACCACTCTGCTTGCCCCTAGCTCTTACCCAGGTTAAGAAAGGTGATCAGTCACAGCTGTCCTCACCTGGGAGCTCTTTCTAAGTGACGAAGTCTACGGCACCCCAGCCATGCTACCGTGCGCTACAGCAACGGCACGGGCGCCCTCTCTTCTGCAGATTAGGACGCTTCATTGAACTGCTCTCAGGCCCGGGTTCCTCCTGCCCGGCACCAGGCCTGTGGACCTGCCATGCCAGCGTCTCCGCTCCCCATGGGCTCTGTACTTGGGCAGGGAAGGAACTTGGCGGGCTTGGCCTGCTCACAGGCTGCAGCAGATTGGTGTATGCAGCGTGCAGGGTGGGGCGGGAGGGCAAGGGAAGGGCTTCCAGGACGCAGTTCCCTTGCACTGGCCTCTAGTCATCTGGCAGGTGGTGAAGTGGTAATGGTTAACCCAGGACGGTGCTCCAACCTCCTCTGGTGCCCTTGGTGTGAGTGATGTCAACCCCCACAGGACTCATCTACAACCAGAACCTGGCCAAGTTCCCAGCAGGGAGTGGTTAAGGGTATAGATTTTCACGCCAGATTGATCTGGGTTCAACCGTGTGGCTACCTCTCTCACTGACTCAGGGTAAGTTCTTATCTTCTGGGACTTATAGTTTCCTTATCAATAAGATGGGGATATTACATCATAGGACTATTGTGCAGATTACATGAGATAATACAGAACAGAGCCTTGTCACCTAGCAAGTGCTCAATAAATGCTAACTAATAAATAATTCCAGTAATATTCTAAGTGAATGTCATTAAAGCTCACAGCAGACACAGCCCTGACAGTCCTCCTTCTTGCAAACAGAAAGAGAAAGAAACAACTTAAGCAGCAACGTGGCGGCAGAGGCTGTGCCACCTGCCTCACAAACACAACATTCTCACACCTCTGGAGGCAGAACAATATTCGGCCCTGGGCTCAGCACCTACTATTTAGGCAGGGGCCTCACACACACCATCTCTAATCTATTCAACAGCTCTGCTGGGCCAGAATGATTTTTACAGAGGAGGAGGCGAGGTTCAGAGATGTCAAATAACTTACCCAGGGTCACACAGCCAGTGAAAAGCAATTAGAGTCTATACAATAATAATAATGAGAGCCACATTTGTGTAGTCCTTACACTGTACTGGGTTCTGTTCTGATTACTTGACACATATTAATCCATTTCATCTGCAGCACACCCCAGATGGAGAGGTACTACAGATGATTATCACTACTTCACAGAGGAGACTACTGAGGCCCAGCCAAGTGAAGCGAGGTCACACAGTAAATAGCTGGGCTGGAATGGGAACCAAGGCAGGCAGGATCCAGAGCCTTGCTTTAACCATTGCCCTAACTACCTCTCCAAAAAAAAGCCCTGGCACTCACTGCTCACTGCCTTTAAGAAATGAAATCTCGTGGGTGCTCAGGACACTTTTCTAATGAGTGATGACTGTGTTGGGAATAAAAATGCACTGAGCTAAGAGTAGACTTTGGGCTACGATCTTAAGCAAATCCCTTTCCCTCTCTGGATGTCAGCTGGCCCAGGTATAAAAGGACTGGCTTGGACTAGAATTGTGCACTGAAACCTCACAGCTCTCGTGGTATATGGTCCCCTGAAATGGGCCTTGCTCCTTCCTGGGGAGACCGTGGAGCCCATGGAAATGTGGGCTGAAGTTGCTGACAGGCCCTTCCCAGAGTAGCCAAAGCACGTCTAATGGAACGAGATGGCATGTGGCCGGACACTTGAGAGCCATCCCCAAGTGAGCATCTGAGGCTGGGAGATCCCGGGCAATTCACCAGGCCCTGGGTTTTTCCCCTTTGGCAAAGAGAGGGAAATAACTTGCCTTCGTGAGCTGCTCTGAGGTCATAAAACCGGTCATAAAGCATTTTCCCAGATTCAAAGTTCGCATTTGCAAAATGCTCTTGAACTCAGCCATGAGAAGAGTAATCAGAGAAGAAGTTGGGACTTTGCAGGATTCCCAGAAAGCAGTCTGAGAATGTAAAGAATCTTCATTACTTCTCCATGCTTCTAACAGCTGAGAGTCTAGTCCAGACAGGGGGGGGAAACCCCAATACTAACTCAAAGCAACTCAAAAGATATTCAAAACAGTTTTGTATAATCACAGGCTATTCCGCTCCCCAAGGTCTTCATCTCTCACAGTGGAGAATAAATTCTCAGAGGCTATACATTTGTCTGTCTCTAATGAAGACCTATTGACTCACTGAATCATTTCCAAGGTGAGCCCTGAAGATGCTTCCCTGTATACCAACTGCCTAATTCTCAACTCTTAAGTTCCTTGATTCAAGTCAACAAACCCGTACTGAACTACAGGGCACACAGCATGACATCTGTATTTTCTGGTTACTTTTAAAAGCTACATAACAATAATGGCTGAAAATAGGATCAATGTCTTAGACTTGTGGCTGCAGAACAGGGATCGAATCCTCCCCATCAAGGCCAGAGAAGGTCAGCCTGACTGGTGGTGGTGTAGTGCCTAGAGCATTAACCTGGAAGGCTGAGGTCCTAGGTTCAAAACTCCAAGGTCATCAGCTTGAGCACCAGCTCACTGGTTTGTGCATGGGATCATCAACATGATCCCATGGTCACTGGCTTGAGCCCAAAGGTTGTTGACTTGAAGCCCAAGGTCATTGGCTTGAAGCCCAAGGTCACTTAATTGAGCAAGGGTTCACTGCTTGGCTTGAGCCCCCCAGTCAAGGCATATATGAGAAGTGATCAATGAATAACTAAAGTGATTCAATGATAAGCTGATGCTTCTCATCTCTCTCCCCTCTCTCTCTTTAAAAAAAAAAGGGCATGAGAAGGTCAAAGAATGACCTTGGGATTTCACCTAAAATCTGTTTTTTTGTTTTAATTTTTATTTTATTTATTCATTTTAGAGAGGAGAGGGGGGGAGAGAGAGAGACAGAGAGAGAGAGAGAGGAGAGACAGGGGGGAGGAGCTGGAAGCATCAACTCCCATATGTGCCTTGACCAGGCAAGTCCAGGGTTTCGAACCGGCGACCTCAGCATTTCCAGGTCAACGCTTTATCCACTGTGCCACCACAGGTCAGGCTAAAATCTGTTTATTTTCATTATTATGCATCCATATTACATACATTTCTTATGTAAATTCTTACTACATAAAAATGACCCATTCAGCAATTATTTCATGGGCAGCCACTCTTTCTAAGGCAGTATGAAGCTAATAGTCTTGAGAGGAATAGTTCAGAGAAAAACTGGTATTTGTTACTACTTATCTTATTGGAGTCTAATTCTAGAGTCTAATTCTAGAGTCTAATTCTAGAGTCCTGCTGTTACCAATTTTAAACTAAAGTAATGGCACCTCCCTTCCTCAAGAAGGATGTTGAGCTTATTTGATTTATTTAGTCAACGTATTTACTGAGCAGCTATTTTGTACCTGATAGTGAAGATAGGTTTGAAAGCAGTCAAGCATGCATGATTCTTGCCTTCACAGAGGCCAGGAATCTGTATTAAAGAAACAGCCCCTTTAAAAAACAAAAAACAAACAAACAAAAAAAAACAAAGAGCCCCTAGTGGTGATAGGTGTTAGGAAGGAAAAAACAAGGGGCTAAGATTTTGAAGAGGAAATGTATTATACATGAGATAGATGGGGCGGAGAAGGTCTTGATAAAGGAGCTCCATTTAGGTGAGTCCCAAAGAACAAGAAAGAGCCGGCCAGTCATGTAAAAAGTGGGGAGCAGAGCTCTCAGGTCAAAGGAATACCAAAGGCATCCTCCCCTTGGTGAATTCAAGGCAGGGTGGTGCAGCTGTTGCCCGGTGAGCAACCCAAGGAGATGCAGATGAGAGAGGGGACTTGGCAGAGGAAAATGGCACAGGGTCTTTTAAGCTATGGCAAGGAGTTAGGATTTTACTCTTCATGCAAGGAGAAGCCCCTGAAATGCACTGGAAGCGGGAGAGTGACATGGTGCCATCTCTATTCTGACACCCCCTCGTGCTGTACGGAGAACGGACGGGACGTGGACAACAGTGAAAGGACGGAGATGACTGCGGTTCTCTGAAAGAGGATGGTGTCTTGGCAATGAGAAAATGAGAAGTGTTCATAGTGTGGGTCTACTGGGAAATTCGCGCGGAAGTATTTCCTACTGGAATGAAGGATGTAGAGGAAGAGGATCTAGGATGGTGCCTCCAGCTCTCTTTGAGCAGCTGGTAAACACAGAACCATTTACTGAAGTGGGAACTCAACAGCATTGATTTTGCCCCCTACGGGACACACGTGGAAATCGACGGAGACATGTTTGATTGTCACAACTAGGGGGTTGCTATGAAACATTCTACATGGGTGGAAGCCTGGGCTTCAGCTAAACATCCTGCAATGCACAGGACAAATAATTATCTGGTCCCACCAAATGTCAACAGTGCTGCGGGTAAGGAAGCCTGACTTACAGAAGTGGGAAGAGTGAGGAAGGGAGACAGTCTTCAGGGTTACTTAGCACCACGTCTGGGACAGATTACATTTGAAATATTCACGTTAAATTGTCCTTGGAACCACACTATTCAGAATGGAAAAAGTTAAAAGTGGGTCTGGCATCCAGGCTCCTTTGAAGAAAAGAGCTGGTCCTCTCTGAGCTGGAACCCAGTGGTCCTACTCAAACTCCTCTCTCCTGTTAGCTAAATTATGAAAGAAATTTCATAAAATCAAGAAAATGTGCATCTTTACACGTGCCATACACCCTATTCACAGCCCGCCCTTTTTCTCGCCCCAACCCTGCCTATTCTGAAAGCTCAGCACCAAGTCCCAAAGGACACCCATCCTTGCGGTGTCTGGATTCAGAGGAGTCTGGCCTTTCCAGCATCTGCTGTGTGCTGGCAGCCTCCTTGGGTGTGCCACCGTGCTGTCACGGACATATCTCTTTAAGGTTTCTGACATCCTGGCGGGAAAAGCTTCCACCAGTCTTCCAGATACAGAAACTGAAGCTCGGAGAAGTTAAGTGACTTGCCCAAGGCCACAATGATTTGGACCAAACGCTTTTGGTTTCCACAATCAACGCACTATACAGGCTGCCTTCCTCTGTTCTCCTATAGCCCTTAATCTACCGCCTCTGGATGGTTCCTAGGTCCTGCTTCAGCCCGCAGCTCCTACCAGTTTTCCTGTGCACGCAAGTAACTGGCACACAGTTCTTGTTCAGTAAGTTTTGTAAGCGTGTTCCCTGTGTTCCTCATATTAGTCTGACCTCCGCAGCTGGTCTGTTAAGAGCTGGATGGCAGCAAAGAATGTGAGGGAGGAACAGAAACTCCCTCCTTTGCTCTCTTTCCCAAGATCCCACTTGGATTCCCCAAAGAAGGAAGTGCCATTACTATTTCCGGCTTCCCTCTCCATACCCACGGGACATGCTGTGTCTGATCTGGCCGGACAGAGATTAGCACTACTAGAGGGCCCCAGTTGACTGGTGGGTAAAGCAGCCGCGTTTAAGGGCAGGAGTCAGGCTCCATGCCGTCTCTGTTACTTCTGGGCACAGACTCGTCTGGCTCCCTTTCTATTTAGCATCTCCACCTGGGAGACCAGGTGGTCAGTTACGTTAGGTTGACTTTGCTGCCAATTCATAGGAGAGAAGGCAAGAAGCCTTCCTTCGGACCCAGGCCGAACTCATGTTCTTCGCATCTTATCTAAAGTCCTAGATTTGGGGAGTCGATTGGTGTTTACCGAAAAGGCACCTCGCCAGGAGAATAAACGCCATGTGTCTTTGTCCCTAGGGAGGGAGGAGGAATGAGGGCACAGTGCTGATTTCATGGGACAGTCACAGAACCCTTGCATAGTTTGGGCCACAGTTTTGGTAAGTATTCAATAAAACTTGAAAAACGATGTCTATAACCTTCAACCTGACACTATCAAACCTGACATGTCTCATTCTCCTCACTCTCTAACCTGCTATTCCGACTGACTTTCAGATTTTTTCCCAGGGACAGTGCGACAGTCCAGATTTCCCAGGTTAAAAGCCTGAGGAATCTTTAAACTGCCCTTCCTTCTTTGCTGGCCACTGACCGTCAGTGCGCCAGCCCTGCCAGCTCCGCCTCCACCACCACGCTCCTACCCAAGGGACGCCTTTCCCGTGCCACGACCTTCACTCTCGCTTACCCCATCCAGAGAAGCCCGCCAGAGCGGGAACCCTGGGAGGGAAGCTGACATCTCCATCATCTCTGCATTCTCCAGAACCCACCACAATACCTGAGACACACAAAATGCCAAAGCCTGGGCTCACTGTAAAACCACCATTCCCGCCGACAGTCCTGGGCCGTGGAAATTCAAAAACAAGGATAGGTTGCATGGGCCGCAGCTTGACTTCTTCCAAATGTGACACTATATATCCGAATTCAAAGGTCTTCATCAGATCCCCACTGCTCCTACAGCACAGCTATACCTCACCTACAATACAAGGTAAGTAAACCCTACAATCAATAAGCTGAGCTCCAGGACCCACCCACCAACTTCTAGCCCAGATAACGTAGCAAAACCCTGAGATAACGGGGCCTGATGGTAACTGGAATTCCAACATCAAGGGCCTGGTGATTTGCTCCCAACCTCAGACTAGAGCCCGGTTCTCCAGTGAGGGCAGGAAAGGTCCTATCTTTGGTGTGAGTGTAGGAGGGTAGAGGGGGAGGAAGGAGAGCTGGGAAAGTGACCACCCCTCGGGAGGTGCAAGTGGGCCTTGTATTCCCCCCGGCCCACTGTGCCTGGGGAGCCACCCAGATGCCACCACCCTGGGACACTCCTGGAACAAATTTCATTGTCTTGAACATCCAAAGCAGCTACGGAATCCCGAAACAATGCAAAATGAAATCTGGAGTGGACCTCTACTGAGTGGGAGCCAAACTGCAGCCTGAACCGAGGCTGACTTGGAACCCACCGAGAACCCAGGATCCCAGGATCCCCTGCCAGCTCCTGCTCGGACCCACTCCAGTTATTTTATTCACCTCACAATAAACAACCTACATTTTTAGGTGAGTCAACCTTGCGTTATGTTGAAAAAAAATCAGAATAATGACTTTTGAGTTGCCCCATTAACTGAACACATAGTGTGTGCCAGGTACTGGCTGGTGCTGGGGAATGCAAAGACGACGGAGACTCGACTGCTGCCCTTCCCGGGGCTTCGGCTGTAGCAGGCGACTGCTCGGTCTGTAGAGTCAAAGTAAGCCAACACCAAGCGGTGGCCTGGGGAAGGGGGCTGTTTATCCACAGCGGCTACTGTGGAAACATAATCTATAGGGCTTAGCCCTGAAACGCCTTGGAACTGCACCGTAGGTAGCCTTGAAACTCCAACTGTCTCCCTGAAGAAATCTATTTCCATTCTTAGAATACAGAACACTTCCCGGAATTAGGAGAAAAGAATAATGCACCAGACTCCAAATTCCTCGCGTTATCTGATTATATACATGCTCTTTGTCTTTTCTGACCCACCTGCTCTCCATGAAGGTGCATGAATAGAACTTTTCTCCTTCCTGCCTGGTGTGAGCTAGGTGTGCAGCCATCCTTTACTGAGAGATAAACATCTTGGGAAGGAAAGAGGACTGAGAGCTTGTAACAGATGCTCAGGAAATATAAGGTAAAATAAACCCTAAATTAGTTACCCCTAAATTGCTCTGAGTCAGAAATCTATTTATCCAAAATAGAGGTGCCCTTAAACCAAAATATAGCTCAATCTGGAACAGTCCCTAACGAAAGAGGCGGCGAGGCAACTCCAGGACTGAAAACTACTTTGTCTATCGCTCCCTGCTCCTCCCCATACAGCAGCCAGACGTTACTTTGGAGAGAACATTTACAACTGCAGTTAGGACTTAAAAAAAAACAAAAAACCAACCAATGCAATAAACTCACTTCATTTAATTTCAAAACATGAACTCATTGCTATCTCAGGAAATATCACCTTACTCTTTAGATTAAATGTTAGCCCCAGTCTAGGATGCATTCAACAATGAGAAAGTAATATACTTTAGTTGGCTTCTCCAGGCTCAAGTTTCACCAAAACAAGTTTCGTACAAAGATTAGCCAAGTACCGGGTAATGGGATAGGGCAGGGTTACGTCATCCGCGGCCCATTTCCAAAGAAACATGGCTTTTCCAGGTGGAATGCTAAGTGCTCTCTCCTTGCTCTTTATAATCTTTGTTACACTAATTTGCAGGATGGGTAATGGCAGATGCATTAAAACCGGTGAAAGGCCACAAGGCCTTGGGCAGGTCACTGCATCTCTCTGGGTCCCTGCTTCCTCCACTGTGGACAGTTGGGGTCACTACTCATGGAGCCCCTTCCTCAACTAATCTTCCAAGAATGTTAGTCCTGACCCTACTATCTAGCTCTCGCTACGACTGCCCTGGCATGAAGTCCAATCTTTGAGTCCAGCATTCAAACACTGTGTGACTCTTACATTCTATGATTATGGATCAAACAACTACTTGGCAGATCAAGTCAACTCACCTCCCAGGCCCACAGTTTGGCTATATTTCAAACCCTAACCATTATGTATGCACCTTATCCCCTTCCCAGGCATAGGGAGAGCTAAGAAAAAGGACACTTTTTGCCCTTGATCTGATGATGATGATGGTAATGAATTTTTACTGATTGCTAATAAGGTGTCTGGTCCTGCACAGAAAGCATTACTTCCATTATCTCGTTTAATTCTCACAAAATCCCTACCAGGCGTGCATGCATAACAAACACGGGACCCGAGGGGCAAGGAGAGTAAATGATCTGTCCAAAATCTCAGAGCAAGACGGTAGCAAAACCCAGCATTGGAATCTAGGTCTGACACTGTACTATCTTTGGGCCAATCTCTATACTTGAAATAGCCAAGTGTAAATATAAAAGCATCTCACTTTGCCTGGACCAGAACTGGTTTATACCTGTAACCCAGTGTGATTATTAATAGAACCCATTTCCACTCTCAGAAGTGTCCCGGCTTGGATAATAAATTATACAGTCACTTACCTATAATGCCTCCTTGAGGAGTGACAGTAAAGATGGTGATCATCATTGTACAACTATGTCACATTTGCAGTGAAGTCTCCCTTAACCACACTGAACGAAAGAATGACCTCTCTCAGCCTCCCTAGTCTTCTTACCCTGCCATATTTTTCTCCATAACATTCATCCTTATTTTAAAAAGCAATATTTATTTTGCTTATCATCTGCTTCCTTCACTAAAATATAAGTTCCATGCAGGCAAAAAAATTTTTGTTTACTAGTGTATCCCCATAAATACTAGATGCCTCATAAATATCTGTTGAATGAATGAATGCAGCATCCTCATTGTAACAATAGCTGACATTTATGGAGTATTTACTACAGGGGTCCCCAAACTACGGCCCGCGGGCCACATGCAGCCCCCTGAGGCCATTTATCCGAGGCCATTTATCCCCTGCCGCACTTCTGGAAGGGCACCTCTTTCATTGGTGGTCAGTGAGAGGAGCATAGTTCCCACTGAAATATTGGTCAGTTTGTTGATTTAAATTTACTTGTTCTTTATTTTAAATATTGTATTTGTTCCCGTTTTGTTTTTTTACTTTAAAATAAGATATGTGCGGTGTGCATAGGAATTTGTTCATAGTTTTTTTTATAGTCCGGCCCTCCAACGGTCTGAGGGACAGTGAACTGGCCCCCTGTGTAAAAAGTTTGGGGACCCCTGATTTACTATGTATGTGCTGGGTGTTGTTCAAAAGACAGCTATTTTATCAAACAAGCCCAGGTTTGGGACAACTGTCATAATCATTTTACAAGTAAAGGAATAGAGCCTCAGAGAGTTGATACTCTCCCAAAGGCACACAGTTAGTGGCAGGGCTGAAAGGGAACTGAGTGAGGGTGACCGTCTAATCACAACTCCAAGTCTGGCAAAAGAAACCCAGCCCACACACCAGCAGTGCGGGACCGAGGGCACTCTGGGCTTCAAGTCGGGCTAGCACTACTGCCTGTTAGAGATCCGGGAGGTGGTATGGTCAGACAAAAAAGGGGGCTTGAATTGAGCTTTGGAAGATGGGATGCACATAGACACACGGGAGAAGCACTCAGTTCCAGGGAGCAATGAAAGTGAGACATCACAGTGCTGACCAAAATGATTGGCACCAACAGCCCCTCTGGGATAGCCCCGCAGAGGAAGACTTAAAAACACTGTCACCTAGAAGGCCCCGAACGCTACTCCAGAGTCGGACTTCATCTGCCAGTAAGCAGGATTCCACAACGGGTTTCCGACCAGCAATGATGCAGCCTGTAGTCTTGATTCTCGAAACTTCACATCAGTTACAATGCCAGAGAAGTTGGCAGGAGCCACAACTATGGACCAACCACGGCTCACCCCCAGGCCCTCTGCAGACCTACATCCTCCTGAGCCCAGGGCACAGACTAAGCTGGTAAATCCCTGTTGAAAGCACCTCTCTTCCCACAGATATGCTTGTGTTGCAGGTCCTCTCAGGTTCCCTATGGGCACACAGCCCTTCTCTCACTATAACAAAGATGATGTAGAATGCAGCTGCTTACCCTTGTCCCACACCACATTAGGAGGACCAGAAGTAGTATCTTTGGTGGCTAGGAAAATCTTTTCCTCCCTCCCAGCTCTCCCAAATACCTCCATTACACCTTCCTGTGACCCTGTTTAAACAATATCATTCAACTCATTCTAACCCCTCTCACGATGACCCACTTTCAGTGGTAGATCGGGATCCTTCCACAGCCTCTCTGCCTCCATGGCTGCTATTTCCATAACACCAGCAGCAGCACATTTGCAACATCTGAGTCAAAAAGAGCAACCTTCGGGAATCGCCTGCGTCACCCGGCCAGGAGCCCCACGCTTGAAGCTGGCGGGATGATGGCAATCTAGGCCACACATATCCAAGGGGTCAGAGGATTTCTTTTCTTTTTTTTTTTTCTTTTTCTTTTTTTTTTTTTTTTTTTTTTTTTTTTTTTTTTTTCTGGTTTCATACAAAAACAATTGCATAAGTAATGTGAGCACTGCTGAGTCACTAGAGGGACCAATTACAAATCTCTACATCTATTAACACAAAAATGAAGGAAAACATGTTACCTCAAAATGTCATAAAAGGGAAGTCACTTACACATTTCTGGGGCTTTCTTTCCTCCCCTCCCAACACTCTATCGTTTACTTTCCCCGTAATTAACCAGAGTCAAAACCTTCCTTAGGGGCCTTGGTTTCCATTCCAAAGAGCTCATTACCCACAACAGAAATGCATATGGAAAGATTCCTATATATTTCAACCTTTTTCTCCAAAAAAAAGGGATGGATTTCTTGCCCTTGGGATTTTTAGAATTAACTGAAAACAAACATGATGATTTCAGTACCTGGGAGGCGGTGAAATCTGCTAGTTATAATGAGTAGAAAACAGGAGACAGTTCTAGAAGTCCCTGAGAGTGGAAATGAGGGGAGTGCCTGCAGGTGCATGGTCAACGAGCTTTATTCAGAAAACAGCAGAAGCTGTTACCAGGAGGATCAGCCTGCATACAGCGAGATAAATAAGAGGTGAAGGACCAGTGCATTTTCAACACAGAACCTGTGTCCCCGGGATCTCTGCAGTGTCCGTAGCATCCTTGCCTATGGGAGAGCAGCACAGAGCTGCAGAAAGGAGGACAGGGCCCTTTAGCCCACCAGCCTCTTTTAATCTGCTTGTTAGCCTGGCTGAAGAAAGGCTCAGGGGGTCTTTGACCAATGCCTCTCTGGGGAAAGGTTAAAGGTCAGAGGCACATTCCCTCATCATCATTATTCTCAATTATTCTTCATTCAGAGCCACTTTCTCCTTCATTTTGAGAAAGGGCCTCATAGGAGTTTTCCAGGATACTGAAGGGTGATGACCCAAGCCAGCCCAATAACTGGGCCCTTTCCTCTCCACTCACTCAGCCTCTCCCTGACCAAAAGGCATTAAGAGGGGGAAGCAACCGCCAGAGGCCCCCACAGACAGGAGCACGGGCAGTGAGCACAGACCTGGATATCACACACCACTTACATATGCCTAGCTCAGCAGAAGGCCCTGTTCCTCTCAAGGAGGCACCCAGGGCTGTATAACACAGCCATTCAAAGCATAGTGTTTGCTCTCAGACTAGAGGTTCAACAAGTTATTAGCCCTGAAATGTTAAGCAAGTTGCTTAATTCTCTGAGCCTTAATGTCCTCATCTGCATAATGGGGGTAATACTAGTTTCTACGTCATACAGTTATGGTGAGGATGAAATGGAATACAGCTCAAAATAAAGGCTTAATATGCATTAGCTATAATATGATTAATTGTGATAATATATATTTTTAGGAGTCATATTTTTTATCTTCCCTTGATGATAAATGTAATATATGGTCACTGTAGAAAATCTGGAATATAAGGAAAAGTATAGATAAAAAAGAAAAATATTCCTGGTTCTCTCCGGAGCTCAGCACTGTTGACACTGGAAATGTTTCTGTTGAGTCCCTTCTCCAAACACAGAGAGATGCACACACTACTGGACCATACTGTTGTCACCATTTGTCACCTGTCAATTGCTAGACCTTGAGCACAAAGCCTCATGCACACATTTCTCTAATTCTCCGTGTAACCCTGTGAAGTACCATAGTGCCCATTTATAGACAAGGGCACCAAAGTTTCAAGGGGTTGCAACTGGCCCATGGTCACATGACCAGCAGTTCCTCAACAGAGCTGTGACCACGGGTCTGTCTGGTTGGACAGCCTAGCTCTGCACCCAAAGCTGGGCTGCAAGGGTGGCCTCTCTCAGTGCCTTTTCTCCCACTAGATTTTTGGCTTTGCTGCTTCTCAGAGGATACACACTGCTCCAGAAGTGGCCTCATTGCTCCTCTTTGTTCTTTCCAAGCTGAAAGAATCTAAAGAAGGAAACTGGGGGAGATAAAGATGTCGAATCACGCACGCCAGGCTCTGGTGCTGTGCCCAAGCCCACTTCTCTCAGTGGGCACTTAGGCCTGAGCAGTCACCTCCTTTCACTTTCATCAAAGGCTCTGTGACTCTGTTGGAAGGGATTTGGACAGAAATAGGATTTATTATTTACTAGCTACTGCCTTCTACCCTAGGTGGACAGGTGCATTTATCACATTCCCCTGCAGAGGTAACACATAAAGATGCAAGTTTTGCTTCTAATTACTTTTGGCCTTATTTTGATTCAATTAACCTTAAAGCAGAACATTGAAACAAAGCCTTTGGTCTCACAATTCAATCAGTGAATTTTCAAGCTATAGGTTAAATGACTTCATGTTTAGTGAAATGCATCAGTGATAAAAGTTCAGGCACCCACCTCTGGCCCCAGCCCTATTCTGGGTCAGTTATTCACACATAATTGACTTCCAAGATGTTCCCAGAAAGCTCTTTCCTACTGAGGGCCACTAATGATTCAAAGGTAAGAAGGGTTTGTTTTCCCCAAGCTCATGAGGAGAAGAAACCATTCACCCAACAGCACAATGGAGAGTGGGACAGAGATCGAGTCTCAACTGCCTTTGAAGAAAATAGTATCGGCAACTGTCATTCCTCTTTATAGACACCCATATTTCAGACTCTGGGCTGGATCCTCTTTCTATATTCTCATTTCATCTCTTCACAACCTGGGAATGAGGGCTGTAAAAGCCTCCCTTTACAGAAAAGGAGAAGTGATTCAGAGACTAGTAAGTGGCAAGGCTGAAAATCAAACCAAGAATCACCTGGGAGCAAAGCCTTTCCCACTCAGCAGTCCCCCACCAGAACTGGGCTCCTCACAGAGAAAAGACACACAAATAACTGGTAGATCAACCAATTGGTAAATGAAGAAACAAAAGCAAACTAATGAGGTACCAGTAATCCATGGTTTCTAGGATCCTCAGAAAAGCTGAGGCCCACCCTTGAGCATAGCTGAGGCCATCTGAATGTCTAGATCCAGCCATCACCTCTTCCTGATTGAAGTCTGGGGAGATTGGAGTACACAGGACCATAACTACTGCCTCTCCCAGTGCTTCCAGGTTGTCTGAGCTCCTCAGCCCCTCCCCCACCTGAGAGGGGGGTACTTTGTTAGACCACCACTAACTTGGGTGGTCCTCACAGATAATTTGACAAGTGAGACTCAGGTCTAAAGACCCAGACAGACCCTATAAAGACTCACCTTTGACCCACATTGGGGAACACTCCCTTCATAGGCTAAAAGGACAACGATATTGGAGCATTAAGGACATCTCAGTCATTACTACGGCCACCTGCCACCAAGTTCCAGAAACTGTCCCCTGGGATGCTCCACGTTTTTCCTCCCTGGGCAATAATTCTTTCTCTTCTTCTTGTCTTAAAACCATTTAGGTCTGGAAGCCTGAAACAATTCAGCCCAGGTCAGGACCCAACTTTCCTGTGCTGGATCACGGATTGGCAACTCAGGTGTAGTGTGGAGAGAAAACTCCAGGCTCTGTGAGTTTCACTGTGGAGCGAAACTCCAGGCTCTCCCACAACAGTCTGTTTGGAGAAAGATTCCGGGAAAGGGTTAGGGACTGGAGTCCTGACACAGTGCAGCAAAGGTGCATACCATCCCGCTAATGTACAGCACATTAAATGAAGTTGTAAAATAGTAGCTTGAAGTCAGACAGGCCAAACATAACACAAGAAGTACGAAAAGCAAGGTGCCATTTTTCCAATAAATAAGTTCATTATAAGAAGAAGCCCCTTAGGTTGATTTAACATCTTGGACTATAATGCCTCCACTCTGCCTTTTTTTTCTTTCTTTTTTTTTTCCTTTTGCAGCATCTTTAAAGAGCTTACCCAATTAAATATTAATTCCAGTTAATTAATAATAGCTATTCTTTATTCTGTCCTTATTATGTGCCAGGAAAACTACAAATATAGTCTCTTATCCTCACAACAGCTACAGAGAAGCAGACCCACTTTATTGCAAAGGAAACTTGACATCCAAAGGGGTAAAGGACTTGGCCACAGCTCTGGCTGACTTCGATGGGGAATTAGGATCCCCTCAATTGACACCATTAAATTAAAAAGACAAATCACATAAGAAAAACCTGGAGAAGAGACTGCGATCACATTTCTTCCTTGGTCTGGGGAAACAACTCAGCTTCTTGGGGTAGAGGGAAATGCTTCTCTGTGCTCAGCCCTCCCAGGAGTGATGGGCGGTTATTTTTGAAAACGGAGGAGGGAAAAAGTACCTGCAGCCTACATGGCTCTTGCAAGCTTGAAAGAAAACGAAGCCATTGTGAGAGGCGAGAGAAAAGGACTCGGGTGTTCATTCAAACTGGGCTCACTTCCCCCCATCCACCCACCCCGCAAACACGCCAAACCGCAACAGAGATCAACACCCACGTGCACCCAAAAAGTAACAAAACACAATGGGGGGTGAGTCGGGGAGACCATGATGATCCAGGACGAGCCTTCAGAGAGCAGACCTACCTACTCAC
This sequence comes from Saccopteryx leptura, assembly GCF_036850995.1. NCBI lineage: Eukaryota > Metazoa > Chordata > Mammalia > Chiroptera > Emballonuridae > Saccopteryx > Saccopteryx leptura. The sequence goes on from NC_089503.1 coordinate 40,401,182, forward strand.
AGAGCAACCCGCCGTGTGTGCAACCCGGGAGAGCCCCAGGAATTGTAGGTGGAAGGGACCCAGAGATAATGCTGCCCTTTCCCACCCCCTTCTGTCGCTCACACACGCATACACACACTGACTTTAATAGTTTAAAAAAACAAACAAAACCTGAAATCCATCTTCAAAACAATAAGGGAAATACCAAGTACGGAATGTATTTCAGGGGCTTTCCATCAGAGGAGACAATTCCTAACAGGGATGGGGGTGGGGTGGGAGACAGAAAGTAGAGCAGCGCCCCAGGAGTGGGTCTGCAGTCCACCCTTACCAGCTTCATGGTGGTGTTATTCTGTTCCCAGCGCCACAGCATCACGCTCATCTTACTTCAGGGCGAGGAGGGAAGAGGAAGAGGAAAAAGAAGAGAAAGAGGGCGGAGGGGTCGAAGCACCTGCCCGCGCGTCCGGCAGGTCGGGCAGTCCTGTCCCGAGTCGTCCTCCCGTCCCCGGCCCCACCAGGCATCCCCAGCGCCGGCGGCCGTCTCGCCCCCGCCCCGGGGCAGCTGCTGTGCACAGGGACCCTACCCCGGGGCCGGCGACCGGGCTGCCCGGCTCTCTTGCCTCCTCCGCTCACTCCCAGCCTGCCTCCGCGCCTCGCCAAATCAAACAACTCCCCCTGCGTCCGAGCGCCCGCGCCTCGCAGCGCGGAGGCCGCTGGGGCCCCGGCGGAGGGGGGCCGGGGGCCGCTCCCCGCCCCCTCGCCGGCCCGCTCGCCGGCCCGCGTGGTCCCCGGCGCTTCAGTGGGCAGGCTAACCCCTGCGGAGGGCGGAGGAAGCGGGAGAATAGGTTGGAGGAGGAGAGGTGCTTAACTCGGTCGGGGAGGGCTTAGGTAGGCGGGGCAGCCTGGGGCAGAAATGGGGGTGGGGAGAATGGGGCGGGGGCTGTGCCACTTCAGTCTGCTGCTCCCGGGTCATCGCGGGTCCTTAGCCTAGGTCGCGCCTCTCCCCACTTGTGCTCAGTATCGTCTGTATTTTCTTTCTGCACCGAACTCACCCAAGTTGTCCACCAGTAGCTACTCCTGAACCATCGCCCCCGGAGCAGCTGGAATTTTGACTTAAGGATGGATGCACCATCACCACCATCTCCACACAGGACCCGCTCCAGACACCCACACCCCACTCCCCTAGGAACATTTATCTCCTGCTACGGGAAGGACGAGCTCTAGTGTTTCCAAACACACCTGGCTGCTGCTGCCGCCGCCACAGGAGAAAAAAAAAAAGGGGCACCGTGGCCCACGCACGAGGAGGGGCAGGCGACTTTAAGGGAGAAGAACAGGGCAAGAGGCTGTGTGTCCTTTGTTTCCTCTTCTGCCGCCCTGACCGGCCACAGGCTCTTTCTAGGAATCTGCACCCTCCACCCTGCGCTTTCCTCTGAGACTTAGAGGGGATGGAGGGTGGGTCCCTCCTCACCTTCCTGCTCAAACCTTTGTCTAGGTCCAAGACCCCCTAATCTGGCAGTGACCCTCCAGGGGCCCCCAGCAACTCAGTATCCTGAAAAGTTTCAGGAATCCTTCAGCTCCTCTGGGCAAGATGGCGCTGGCCACCCAGACCTTGTCCCTGCTTTCCACTGCAGTGGTACTTGGGCTAGAAACCCTGGCTCTCTCCTGCTGCTGGTCACCTATGATAACTCATAGAAATGCCTTATTACACATTCCTTTCAGTAGTCAGAACTGTTCGAAATGAGGGGAGTTGATAAAAATGGGTCCTAAATCTTTTAAAAGTGATAAAATTGCCAATTAGATCAAAATGTTGCCCTACCTAAACTTTTCAGGATTTAGCTTCCCTTCAGAGTTGAAAAATCCCAAGTCTTTTCTATGGACTATACAACTTCCTCTCCCACCCTGTCCCCCTAATCTGACAGTGACCTTCCAGTGATCCCCAACAATAGTAACTTTCTTTTTTTCAAACATATAGAAATCCTTCCTACCTCAGGACCTTTGCACCTGACAGTCCCTTACCCTGGATTACTGTTCCCCCTATACCTGCCTATGCTCTCTCATTTCTAATGTCACCTCTTCAGAGAGACTGATGATTTTTAATGTAGCGATCTTCTCTTTCCCGCACTCTGCTGTCCCATTACTGTTGTCACCCCTTCCTTGTTCTGATGCTCACCATGTGAACTTAGCTAACTTGTATTCTTGCTTATTTTCTGCCTTGTCTCATTAGGCTATAAACTCCACAAAAACAGGGACCTTATCGGTTTTGTTCCCCCACAGTGTCCCCAAGTGCCTGCAACAGTGTGTGGTGTCTAGTGGAAGCTCAGTAAATGTTTCCCAAGTGAAAGCCTGTTGACAATGTCCTTCTCTAAGTTCTTGCAGCTTCCTCTGCAATGAGGACTGAGCCAGACCCAGGCAGCACATCCCACATCCTGCCTGGGGCCCTGACCTACACTGAGTGACTGCAGGAGACCCTGTTATGTACATCAATACATGTATTTCTGGAGAATGAAACACCGGCAGTAATACTTGCTGCCTCATGGAAAGGGTTACATCCTAGGGGAACAGAGAAAGAGAACATTTGAAAACATATGTCATTTGAAAAAGTATATTCCATATTTAAATATTTTATGTATTTGGAAAACAGATTTTGAAATAACTAGCTTTTTTTTTTCTTCTTAAAATAAAGCTTGACAAAATTTTATTGGCCAACAGAGTAAAACACTCTGTTGCAGCTGCTTTAAGCCAGGGGTCCTTGAAGCTGGGTGGGAGGATGTAGAGTCCAGAAACCTGTGAAAATGCTGTGAGACTGGGTGTTGGTGCATTTTCTGGGGAAGCATTAATAGGTTTATGACATTCTCTAGGATATCCAAAACATTAAAAACTACACATCTCCAGAAAGTCACTGGATGAACAATTAGTTCCCAGTCAAAATCTTTGCTGGTCAAAGATGGGAAACACCACTTATGGTGCAAGGAGGAAGGGTGAGGTGGGGCAGAGACGGCACCTGCCTCAGCTTTAATTAAAGGGAAAAGATCCTGTGGCCTTGCCTTTCAGACCTCCCACCTTCACACATGTGTGCTGGCTCACTTAACAAACACTCCTTGAGCATCTGCCATGATACATTTACCTGGCTCTTTACTGTGTACTGAAAACGAGAAAGGAATCTCTCTCTGATGTGTGCATGTGTGTGCACATGCCTTTACCACGCAATGCACAGGCTATTAGAAGATGGACACGTGCACCAACAGTTGCAATGCAATGTGACAGGTGCTACAAAAGAGGAGCTGTACAGTGTACAGCTGGGCCATCAAGACAAAAGTTATGACCAAGACTGGGAAGCATGGAAGAGCTTCACAGACATGCATCTGGACAGATGAAGGCAGGTTCCACAGGCGAAGGGATGCATCCCTGGGAGGTGGGATAGCACGTGTAAGGGTGTGGAGTGGTGAAAAAGCATGGCAGGGTCTGCGTGATCAGAAGGTGGAAACCAAGTGGCAGGAGAGGGGCTATTTGTTAGGCTGGAGCAGGCTATGTCTCTGAAAAGGGGATTCTACCCTTAATTCTTATACACCAAGGGAGTGATTTTATTAGGAGGATCTCTAGTAACGGCAAGAGGACAGCTTTGAAAAGGCAGAGACAGGAGAGAGGGAGATCAGTTAGAAGGCTGTTGAAATCATGCAGAAGATGGAGGAGGACCTGAATGAGGAGAGGCATATGGAGAAGGGGACTCACATCACCAGTAATCCACAGATGCAACAGGTGTCCCCAAGGGGTAATGGCTATGAGTTCACCCCAGCAGGCATCAGGACCCTGCTGCAGATTTTCAGACAGAAGTGGCTTCTGAAAGGCTCCTACACCTTGGGAAGCTACACATCATTCACTAGGGTGCCTCTCCCAGGACCCTTCTTCTCCCTCCTCCCATTTCTGTAATCTTCCACCAAGACTTCTGATGTGAATTAAGGGAAAGAGATTGGCCTGTGTTAACCACACGGTGATAGGAACAATGCTTGTGAAGTTCTTCCCTGAAGTGTAACCTGGTTCCTCCCAGATGTTGGCATCTTTTTTTTTTAGCTCATGGCTTTCTGACCCATCCCCTGGGCCTGACAATGCAGCGCTGACCCCTGCAGGCAGTGACACCCTCCCACCCTGCCTCTAGCTTAGCCCAGATCCCTGAGCATGATCTCTTATACTCTCACGGTAGTCACAAGGTAGGGCCCTAGATCCTAGATGTCTGCAATTCCCGGTGGCACTGACAACTCAGTGACTGAATCTGCCCTTTGCTGAAGCATCTTATGATCCAGACCTTTCTATCCCCAGCATCAAGAGATCTGTCCCACATCAATCAGCATTTGCTTATTCCTTTGTCTGTCTTTCCTACTTATATTTCTCTGCATTGTCAGCACTTGCCCAGTAATGGAAGGCACACGATAAATATCACCAGAATGAAAGTTGGAGTGAACAAAGAGGAGAAAGGGGATTCAGACAAGAAAGCACCATTTGAGGCCCGCCATTCCAAAGATCTGCTCCTCCAACGACCTTCCTTCCCTCACCTATAAACGGATGGATGATCTGTCAAGTTCCTTCTCACCCCTAAATTCTGCAAGTCCAGCCCCTGTCTGATAAACTAATTTGTGTCCAGCTGTTATTGCCTTAATGTGTTTCCCAGAGAACACACTTCAGTTTCACAGGGGTCTTCCAATCTTCCAGCCAAAGCAGTGACTAATAGGGGAGAGTTCAGACACTGTGAGGAACGCCTGACAGAATGGGGCTCTCCAGGCTGCCTCGAATGTGAGATGATGCCATTCCACCCACACAGGAGGCCGATCACAGGGACATGTCAGTCTTCATGGGGCACAAGCATGACAAAGGAAAAACTAGAAGCTGTGTGCCATCCCAGAGGCTGCAAATGAGGGAGAATGCTCGACATAGGGGGTCCATTACCTTTTCCCCAAATGACTGGGCTTGAATGGTAAAACCACAAAAGAGTTTAGCATCGTTTATCAAATGAAAATCCTAGCCATATTAGCAGCTACTTATTAAGCATGGAACAGGGCACCTTTCACTTACTCATCACAGCAATGCTAAGGAAGGGCATTTTCTCATTTTGCAGATAACGACTCAGAGAGTGACAGTGATCAACTGTGTTCAACCAGCTCAGAAAGCATGAAATAGAAGTACTGCTCAAGCCCACCTGCCTAACTCCATCTCCGCAGTGTCCCTGTCACTGTTATACTGCATATAGGAAATGAAACCCCAGAAATGTCATCTCTAGGAGCAGTTTTGCAAGTGACTTTAAGACTTATTTGAAGGCCCTGATGGGGGCAGAAAGCGAGTCTGCTTGTGGCAGTGGGAGGTAGCATGCGCAATGCGGTGTGTAGATGTGTCATATTGAGTTGTACACTTGAAACCTGTATAGTTTGGTCAACCATGTCAACCCAACAAATTTATAAATGAATAAATAAATAAGACTTAGGTTAAGGCCCTGGCCAGGTAGCTCAGTTGGTTAGAGAGTGGTCCCAATATGCCAAGGTTACGGGTTCGATCCCAGTAAGGACCCACACAGGAATCAACCAATGGATGCAAATGCATAAATAAGTAGAACAACAAAACAATTGTTTTCTTTCTCTCTCTCCCTACCTCTTTCTCTCTATAAAATCAATAAGTTAAAAAAAAAAAAAAAGACATTTTAAATCTCCTTCCACTCTGGGAGGGCCCAGAGTTCTTGGAGATGAAGGAAGAAGATGTACAAAAATTAAAACAAAAGGCTCATGGAAGTAGACAGCTGGCAGGCTGTTCAGAATTTGAGAGCCAAATTTTTAAGAAGCATTAATCCTTCCAGGAGAAGAAAGGACTCCTGTGGGCTGCTGGCCAGGGGCAAGGAGGGCCGGGGCCCAGGAGCTGCCGCCTCCCTCCACCAGCCTCAGGGCCAGCGAGCCCTGTGCCAAAAGGTCAGCCTGGGAACACTGGGGTCTTCAGGGGGTCCAAGGCCATTGGAGGGTTTCAAAGTAAGATGTATGGCTTTCAGCAGGGCAGACACAATGTCACACTGACAAGCCCACAAATGAATGAATACACCTCTAAAAAGGGCTGGGCTGGATCAGAAAAGGATTTCTCTCCCTCCCCCCACCCCTTTTCTTTTCTCTTGAGATGGAGAATTATGTAAAGGCATCTCCCCTGCACATACTAAATGCCACTGCCTTCAGCATGCTCCCTGAGCAGGGTTTAATTTCTTACCTCCTGGCTCCTCACTCAGTTCACTGTCTTCCTTCCAATGACAGGGGTCAGGCGGTGGTAGAGAATGTCCGGGCAGAGCAATGCCTCCCACGGCCCCTCCCAGGGTCCCTGTGGGCTGCTCAGTCTGCTGGACTAGGCTGTCACAGTCACACCTCCACACCTTTGCCTAGGCTGTTTCCTCAGCAGGAAGTACTTTTCCTTCCCTTCTCTGCCAAATGATAACCTGCCGATCTCTGGAGTAAAATAAACTGTGTTGATGACCTTCTCTTAGATTCCAGCCCACCATCAAAACCATGTATACCCTCCTCTGTGGACCCTGGGACTTCGTTTCCATCTTCTCAATGGACTAGTCTATCTCCTCTTGTAGTTGTGGGTGATTAGAGCTCATTTGCCATTATGGGTGTTAGTACTGATATTGATGTTATTAACACTAGATTATAAGTTGCTTAGGAACAGGTCCTCTATCTTATTCATCTTTGTATACCCAGAATAGCACTTGGCCGACTGTTGGTTGTATTACTAAACAGAATTAACACATCCCAAATGCTGGCACAAAAGGAGTTTCAAGATCATCCCGGCCTTCCTCTGTGCTGGGCAAAATGTACTGGCAATAAACCCAACTTGCTAAAGATTCCCTTTTTCCTGGGAATCGGGATACCCGACATGCCTTTTTAAATATTACTAGGAGGGCTTTTGGAGAGTGAGAACTATGTTTTATGTCTCTTGAAAGCTCCCCTACCCCCCCTCCCCAAAATACTGCCAAACATTGAAGGGGCTTAGGGAAAAAAATAAGTTTCAGGATGAACGAATGAAGAATGAAAGACTAAAGCTCCAGGGTAAGAGGTTTTAGACTTATGCAAGGCAGCCAAACTGGTCCCAAGCAATTCAGAACACATCTGCAAAGAGCCGGCTTGCTATTCCCCCAAATGGGAGGGTTGCCAGGCGCCCCTGGTATTTATTTGCTCTCTTCACCATCCCAAGCTTGGGGGCTCCTCCTCTAGTTCCTTCCCCTCCCACCACCTCAGTGAGGCAGATAAGGATTGAAGTTGTGCAATCATTGGGTGACCTCTGACCCCCTTTGAAGAGCCTCCAACGCTGCCAATTACTCTCTCCCCACCTCCCACCCTCCAAGGACCTGCACCTCCAGCTTTGACCCCATGGGGTGTCAGGGTGTGGGTACCTGCAGGCATTTTTGGAAGTGGCTTAAAGACTTATTTTAGGCTTATCTAGTCCCACTCAGTTGGGCCAGGGGTTCATGTAAGGTGAAATAAAACTGTTCAAGGCGAAAACAAAACCGTTTTCTAAAAATTCTGCCACAGAACTGTAGCCACAGAAATATAGATAGCTATTGTTGAAACACTTTAAAAAGTTAAATGGTTTCTAATTTTTGTCCTCTGTTCTGGTTTTGCCTGTGAATGATTTAAAGAAACAGTTTGGAACAAAGTTGCCCTCAAACTCTGGCTGGGTTGCTGTTGGTTTGTTGAGCTTTGCTTTGTTTTGTTTTTGGTGGCTGTGGTTTTATGGAGGCGAACATGGTGTGGTTCTGTTTATTTTATTTTCCCTGTGGAATCAGCCCTTTCATTCCGGGCCAGTTCTGGTCACCAGAGATTAAGGTTAGCAATTTTAGAGGCAGCGCCTTTCCCCAGGGGCGGGGCTGTGGGCTCCACTTCCTGGGAAGTGTTCGGAAACTGAGCACCTCCCTAATAAACTTGCTATAAGGAATACAGTTGCTTTTTTCACCAAAATTTTACATGATTGAGCAATTAAAAGAACCCAAATACCCTCAAAGGGGGCAAAAAATTCTTCCTCAATAGGATTATTTGGAGACTTTTCCTTTGAAACAAAAGTAGTAGGTAAACTGATTGCACTTTTGTTAGGCACCCTGACCCTCACAGGTGATTGCTTTATACACATGCACACACACACCTGGCAGAGTATGCAATGTCCTCTAGGGGTCTTCTCCTTCTTCCAGGCCAGGAGAAGGTGTCTGTGCTGAGTGGCACTGGGATAAGGATCAGGGCTGGCACTCTGGGTCCAGTCCACAGGGAACGAGATGAGGGTGAATGGGAGGAAACAGATGTCTGAGATGCACTAGCCAAGGCAGCGTTCATACACAATCACCCTCTATTCCAAAGTCAACAGATGCCAACCCGGGAAATCCCAGAGTGAGGGTGCCATTGTGCAGGAAAGGAGAACTCCCAGCACTGCTAATGACTAACTTTTGGCTTCTGTGCAGGCCCATGAAGTGACCCTGGTGCCGTGGATCAAACGGCCTCAGTAGTTCTGGGCATTTCTCAGATCCTGGAGCAGAACTATGGGAGAGGTTCTCCAGAGCCAGCCCTTTCCACAGCTGCCTCCCTGTCGTGCTCCAATCACAGGTGGACATCAGGAACTCACGGTGACCTGGTATTATGTTTATCAAAGCACTTTTACATCACTGACCCAGGTGGTTTTCTTCAAACTCATCTATGAACTAAGCTAAATGGCTGGCATGATCCCATTGGCTGGCATGATCCCATTTTTATCCAAGGAGAACACTGAGGCACAGAAAGGTCAAGTGAGCTGTCCAAAGAGGTTAAGCACAGCTACTTCATGAGAGAGCCAAAGCTAGGTCTTACACCTAGTGGCTCCTATCCAAATGCCCTCTCCTCAGTTTCTCAAGATAAGGGGCTTTACTTACTTTACTTGTTATTATTAACAAAAGCAATAGCACGAACAATAATACTTTCATAAATGAATCTACTATATTCTATAGGTACCATTCTGAGACATCTGCATATAATATTTTACTGAATCATCATAGTAATAGTAACCTTATGATATAGGTTTGAGAATTACATGTTACAGAGGGGGGAAATAGGCACAGAAAAATCAAATTACTTGCCCAAGGACATTGAGCTAATATGACATCACTTAGACTTAAAACTCTGTTTAGCTGCAGAATCTACATTTTTAACCTGTTCTGTTCTCTCTCTGTCTCTCTCTCATTCTTTCTTGTTGTGTGTGTGTTTGTGTGTGTTGTAATAGCATAATCATAATGTGAGCCTAAGATCAAAAAAATAATATAAAAGTACTCCACTGAAAGGGTTTGGACAAATAATAGGTTTTTTTCCCCTTTCTACTTAGTGGAGTTTTTTTGTGTGTATTTTCTGTTTATGTTTGGTTTTAATGATTGCTGCTACTACAAATAAAATTCCATTGAATGTACCAAATTCTGTCTCATATCATGCAATCATAGATAGTGTTTTAAATAGCTTTGTGATGTGGGGCAAATCATAAACCTCTCTGTACCTCAGCCTTTTCTTCTGTAAAATGGGATCGTACATCTAAGGGTTGTTTTGAAAATCAATACTACATATGAAGGCACTTGGACAACTGTAAATTCCTAGAACTACTTTCCCAAAATTAATTGATGGGAAGCAAAGTTTAGTATGTTCAACAATACGTTTGTCTGAATTGAAGAACTTCTGGGAAGCTGAAATATACTAGTGAGCATTAGAGTATTCTAGGAAATGGAGTACTACTATCTAAATTTATTTGACTACAGAGCCCTTTGGGTGGAGCATTTCTCAAGCTACTACTCTAAGGGAACCCACTTTAGGATATGTCTATCCCAGAAAGTAGAATCTGGTATGTATTTTCCCAGAGGGTCCCCCTTTTCAGCAATGTTCAGAGCAGCCTAGGTCATTCGAAGTCACCCTTAGATTTTCTCACTTAATATTGAGACTGCCCCGGGAGACCTAAGCCTGTACTTCCATCGTAACTCTCAGTGCAGGGGCCACGGACCTGAATGACAGGACAGAGAGGGGCTCTGGGGCTTCAACAGTAATGTGACGAGACACTAAAGAAGACCCCACTCTGTGTCCTACAAACAGTCCGGCTCCTACTGGGCAGGCTCCTACAGAGTCACACCGAAAGCCTACTCAGAATGTGTGGCTGGCCCCAGACAGAAAAACTAAGATTTTAAGGATGGCACTACTGCTGAGGAATCTACATCCTTCCAGCACGGAGCAGCGGGATTAGGAGTAACAATGGGATTGCCCCTACATGTGGGACATAACTAGAGGAGAATGTGTACCCTTTTCTGTTTCGACATCACTATGCCATGAAAGTGGTGGACCTGGGCATCTGAAATACCCACCATTCAGTATGATACTAAAAATTGCTAATGTTTTGAGTATTTGCATACTTACCATGTCCTAGACACTGTCTAAGCTCTTTATATAGATCATCACATCATCATCTTCAATTCTCACAATAACCCTTTGAAAGTAGTACTGTCACCATTTTACAGCACAGATAACGAAAGCACAGAGGTGTTAGGTACATTGCCAGTCATCGCACAGCTTATAAATGGTGCAGCTGGAATTCTAACAGGGGTTTGTCTAAATCCATAGCCGTGGACCTAAGGTTATAAACCCTGTTGGTCTTCTAGAGTAGTGGTTCTCCAAGTGTGGTCCTTGGACCAACATCATCACCAATACCTGAGAACTTGTTAGATATGCAAATTCTCAGGCACCGCCTCCGACCTACTGAGTGAGAAACTCTGGTGGGTCCCGGGTGTCTGTGTTTGAACAAGCCCTGCAGCTCATTCTGATGCCAACTAAAGCCCGAGAACCACTGCTCCCGGTTGTGGGTTGTGGCGTCATGTTTCCAGAGAGAGGTAACACAATCAGCCCCAGCAGGAGTTATCTGGCCCATTGTCCCCCAGGGTCACCCAGCAACCAGCAGGGCACAGCAGGCAGGGGTGGGGCCCGTAGTTATTCTGGGAAGGAGGAGTAATAGTGAGGGCTGGTGGTTCCAAGGCACGAGGGCCGTGACAGGACAGAGACGGGTGGGGAAAGGCCAGCTCAGGCCAGGTCTGCCCTGAATACGCTACACCGTTTCCATTCCATGCCGTTCCCACCCTCCCTCTTCACACGGCCACAGACTGTCAGGGCTGTGCAGGCCTGGACCGTCCCTGAGTTCCCCTCCTTCCAGAGCACAGGTTCCCACAGGAGCAAGGCCCCTGCCAAGAGGGCCGCCTGCCTCTGCTTGCGTCCCTGCAGTGATGGCCAGCTCATTGTCCTCAAGGCAGCTCTTTTCTCTTCTAGAAGCTTCTGGCTGCTACACTGCATTTCTGTGGGACTTCTCAGTCTCCTTACACCATTCCCTTCCCTTTCTCCTCAGCCCCTTGCAGGCTACAGCGAACCAGCCTGCCTCGGGGCAGCCCTTCAGGTATTTGCTGGTGCCCCTGCCTTCTGGGTCTTCTCTTGTCTATGACAAAAGCCGCCGTTCTTTCAATAATCCCTCTTCCACCTGCCTTCACGTTCTCACCAGCCTGGTCCATCTGAAAAGGCTCCTGAAGTATTCTCTGAGAGGGGCACCCAGTAGCCCTTATCCACCACTCTCTATTGGTCAAACTCACCAATCTCCACTGAAGGGAATAAATATTGGGCAAGCTGAGCAAACAGTGCTGGCTGCAGGCCTACGTGCTGTGCTGTGCTGTCCTGGAGGAGGGTTGTAAAGCCCTGGTCCCGAAGGGCGGGCCGTGGGGAGGGTGCGCCGCCTGCTTTTCCTCCTCTTCTTCTTGATGGGAAGACAGGAATGACAGCCTGCCCTTCAGAGAGGGCCTCCCCGCCTGCCTCGGCTTCCTCGGGGAACTGTTCTTCCAAGACCCACTCAACACGCTGTGCAGGAGGTCCCTCCTGGAGAGCAGTGCTCCACCCCACACGCCCCCCTCCATGATCTGCAGGAGCCCGTCCTCCCTGGCATCTCTCCGATTCCAGGGCTGGTGGGCTGGCCATGCCCACGGGAACCGCTGGCTCTCAGAATTGGTCAACAGCAGGCAGTGTCCAGGCCCCGCAGCCTCTCTGCTGTTGGCAGGGACTGACCCTGTCTGCAGGGAACAGATAGTGACAGGTCAGCTTTCACGGGACAGACGGGTGGTAATCTCCCCGAGAAAGCCAAGGCGGGCAAGGCTGGGCGCCGGGAGATCTGGGATAGAGGCCCTCAAGGTCCCAGTGTCCTCTGGAGACCAATGGTTTGAATTCAGATTCTGGTCCACCCTGGCTGGCTGTGTGACCTGGGCCAAGTAATTCCAATTCCCTGGGCCCTACAATGGCGTCGGCTCATGGGGATTATAATAGCGCCCCTCTCTTGAGGTTGCGCCGGGGCCCGCGAGAGACCCGCATAGGAACACCGGTCTGGCACATGGTCGGTGCTCACTGTTCCTACTGGTATTACCGTTTTATATGGGTTGATTAGGGATCGAGTTATACATGGCTAGAAGCTTTTTAACTTTATATAGACTTCCTTTATTCTCTCATTTGATCCTAATAACTCAGTGAGATGACAATGTCAAAATTTACCATTAGCATTATATTAATAAAAACACTGAAGCCAGAAAGGTCACAGTGACAGGTCTAAAGTCACACCTGACCCATTACCAGATCCCAGATCATCTGAGACCTGCCTTGGGCAGTTTGATTTAAATGATCACCGCATTTTCCCACATGTTATATAGCTGCCTTATTTTCTAAAATCAAGAGCTAGACTCAAGATGTGGACATAAAATTCCCCAATCTGAACAGTGTACAGGCTCTCCTGCTCTGCACCCTCCAGTTTCTATCCTGAGGGCGTTCAGGAAAAGATGCCTTGATTTCTGCACCCCGACCTGGCTCCTGGGTCAGGGCTGATCTAATCCCTGCCTGCTAGATGAGTCAAATTACAAGCCGGCTCACTGCCCAATCCAAGGCTCACTGTCTGACCCGAAGCCAGAACTCAAGGGCATATGGTACAAAGTCCTCCCAGAGTACTCCACAGGACCACCCCTTGAAGTCTGCCCCCAGAAAGCCCCCTAAAATGGCCTCAGGGAAGGCCTCAGCCTCTCTTGCAATGGCCCAGATCCAAGGCCATTTTTCCTGAGGCTTCTGGAACAAGGCAGAGTGGGAATGTGGGGTGAGAGGAGGGTATACCTGACTGCTCCAGGTGCACCCCTCTAGTTTGCCAATTCCAAGAGCCCCAAGAATCAGGCTCTAGGGAATTTCTGCCTGGGACTGGGCATCACAGTGGCTCCAGAAATACCAGATTTTCCCAGCAAATCCCATCTAGGCCTGAAAAGCACTATCCCTTCAACATCCGCTCTAACTAGTCTGCAGGCTGGCTTGGCTGTGTGTTCCTGGGAAGGCACTTTATCTCAGTGTCCTTCCTCTGGCTCCAAGAGATGCCTCTCTCTCTCTATCCCCAGGAGACATCAGGCATTGGCGCTGCTGAGCACTTATCATCCAGGGATGCTCTAATGACATCAGCTTCCTGAGAGCTGGACAGTTCCCTTTTCTTCAAAGCCTGGCTTTGCTCCCTCTACCTCCCTCCCACACCCACATTCCCACCCAGATCCATCCTCCAGGCCCAACAGCACACAGGACAAGATTCTCACAGTCTTCGCCATCACAGTGTGGCGCCTTCATCTGACTGTTCTTTATTAGACAGAGCCAACAGGGCTAAGGGTTGAAAAAGAGGGCTGCCTTGTTGCAAATGAGTGCTATTGCATGGGTTGGAAACTATCTAGCTACAGAACAGAACTGTTCTTACATTTATTAATTTATGCAACAAATAGTTTTGAATGAGCAGTAAGTACCAGGTCTTTTCTGGGTGTTGAGGGGAGAGATAGAGAGCGCGCTGAACAAGACAAATAAAGCCTGCCATCAAGGAGCAGCAGAACCGACAAACAAATAAATATACAACAAATACCACAACAAGGAGGATAGCCAGGTTAGGGACAGAGGTCGCCTGGGAGGAAGGGGCAGGGACTTCCGAGGGGCTTCTGAGAGAGGCTTCTCCAAGGAGGCACTGGTTAGCAGAGACTCAAACGAAAGAAAGAAGAGAGCCAGGAAGCAGACCTCAGGGAACAGTGTTAGGGGCAGAGGGACAGGAGTGCACAGGCCCTCTACAGAATGTGGCCAGTGTGCTCCAGGACAGCAAGAATGCCACGGAGGCCGGAGCAGTGAGCGAGGTGGCTGGGAGGGGTGGTGGTGGTGAGAGATGGGCTAGAGGAAAAGGTCAAGGCTAGCCTGTATACAGCGAGGTGGGCCAGCCCCAGCCCTTGGCCTGTCTTTGTAAGCCCATGCACTAGGGATAGTTGTTATATTTTTTAAATGTTAGAAGGAGGAAGAAACAGAGACCAAGATAAAGGCAAAGAAGGAGAAGATGATGACGATGTGAGAGACTCTTATGTGGCCCAGAAAACCTAAGATAGGTACAGAAGAAGCTTGCTTACCCCTAACAGAGATCTGAATGTAAGCCATTTGGGTTTTGTTCCCAGTCTCAGAGGAAGCTAAGGAGAGTGCGGTGACTTCTGAGCAAGGAAGTGGCCCGCCCTGAGGTGAAGTACACTTCTTCCATACACTCTGCTTCCATGGGACAATGGTTGTAAGGCTCAGGGGATGCTGAGAGGTGAGCTGGTACTATTACACTCACACAGGCATAAGGATGGTGGCTTGCTCGGGATGGTGGCAGTGCTATGCTGAAAAGAAACTGATTTTCAGACATGTCAGCTAAGTTGTCAAATTGAATATGGGATGTGAAGCAAAGATAGGAGTGAGGGATGACTCCAGGGCTTTGTGCTGGAACAACTGGGTGAATGCTGGTGCAATTTATGGAAATGTAGAGGACGAGGGGGGGAAACAGATAGCAAAACAGCTTTTTTTTTTTTTTTTTTGTATTTTTCTGAAGCTGGAAACGGGGAGAGACAGTCAGACAGACTCCCGCATGCGCCCGACCAGGATCCACCTGGCACGCCCACCAGGGGCGACGCTCTGCCCACCAGGGGGCGATGCTCTGCCCCTCCGGGGTGTCGCTCTGCCATGACCAGAGCCACTCTAGCGCCTGGGGCAGAGGCCAAGGAGCCATCCCCAGTGCCCGGACCATCTTTGCTCCAATGGAGCCTTGGCTGCGGGAGGGGAAGAGAGAGACAGAGAGGAAGGAGGTGGGGGGGTGGAGAAGCAAATGAGCACTTCTCCTATGTGCCCTGGCCGGGAATTGAACCCGGGTCCCCCGCACGCCAGGCCGACGCTCTACCACTGAGCCAACCGGCCAGGGCTGCAAAACAGTTTTAAGGTAGCAAAAGTTGCCTGACCTGTGGTGGCATAGTAGATAAAGCGTCGATTTGGATTGCTTAGGTCGCCGGTTCAAAACCCTGGGCTTGCCCAGTCAAGGCACATTCGAGAAGCAACTACTGAGTTGATGCTTCCCACTCCTCCCCTACCTTCTCTCTCTCTCCTCTCCCTAAAATCAATAAATAATATCTTTTTTTAAAAAAAAAAAAAGCAGAAGTTCTGGTTTGGCCATGATCAGTTCGTTTAACTAAACATCAAAGCGGAGACATTTATATAAACATGTGTAATGCAAAGGATGGTGACATCTCTGATGCTATTTGAATAGAAAGAAATAAAGAACGCATGGAAGACTTACTCTTAATGTGAAGTATTTGATATTCATTCCCGCAACAATCTAGAAGAAAAATTTTCTCCATTTATCTCTGCCATTTGACTGATGACAGACTTGAGGCTTAAAGAGGCTGAATAGTTTACCCAAAGCTACATATGGAGTTGGAGAGTGTTAGAGCTTGGAGTCAGAGCCAAGAGTGCAAGTTCTCAACACCACCTCTGCTAAACTGAACGACACATCCAGCATGTCTGCTCAGGAAGGCGCCTTTGCTTTCTCAGTGCTTGTGCATGGGCATTTTCATTTGGAAAACATAACAGACAAATTAAGTTCTCAAACTGATCCTACAGGCCAGAGGAAATAAAATATTTTTGTTTTCTACCTCTAGATTTTATAAAATTAAATAAACACATTTTAAATTATGATACTATATTCAGACAGTACATTTAAATTTGAAAGTTATATATGCTTATTAATTAAAATAAAAAAATACAGAAAAATAGAAAGGGAAAAAATTAGTATATTCCCAACCCTTCAATATAGCCATGATTCATTATTCTGGAACTTTATAAAGGCCATACCTAACCTGCTGCATAGGGAGCAACACTTAGTGTCTGAGGTTCAGAACTGTGGGATCAAAGAGTGAAGAGGACCCCACGGGAACCAATAAACTGGACGGCAGAGGAGCCAGGTAGTAATAAAGATGGCTGACATTTATTAAAACAACACACAGCTGTGTGTCAAGAAGTGTGTTAAGTGCTTTAACGGAACGACTTTATTTAATTCTCACACCCCATTTTACTGTTTTCATCACTCCCAAGCAGCAGAAACGAGACTTAAGCCAGGGTAACGAGCCCTGGATCAGGAGCCATTCAATCTCATGCCATGCTATGCCTAGAGAACAATTATGACCCACCGGAGCCTGGGAGGTACTCTATAAATATTTCTTGAACAAAGAAATCAAAACTAAGTCATCTGATACATTCAGAACAAAACTAAGGAGACAGAGAGTAAACTGTGGCAACCTATATAGGATTGACTAATTGATTCACTCATCAACAAATATTTATTGAGGGCGTACTAAGTATCAAGCACTGAACTAGACACTGGAGACCAGTGGGGAACATAACAGACTAAAATCCTGGCCTGTGGTGCTTACATTTTATTTTTTTATTTTATTATTATTTTTTTTATTTTCTTTATTTTATTTTATTTTTTTATTTTTATTTTCCTATGTCCCCCCCATTCACAATACAGACCAGGCGAAGAGCCAGGGCTGAGGTGTAGATGGGTGGGTTTACTTTGCCTCCTCTTTCTGTACAGTGTAAGAACACAGCCTGCGGTAAGCACTGGGAGGCCGGTGCTTACATTTTAGTGGCTAGATCACCACCAATCCCAGGAGGTGCTCAGATTGGCTTCTCCCCTGCCCCCTAGAGGTCTGCGTTATTTCACTCTGATGCACATGATCACCCTGTGCCAATCAATTTGTCCTAAAAGGTAAAGAACTTGCCTAACCTGTGGTGGCACAGTCGATAGAGCACTGACCTGGAACGCTGAGGTCATGTGTTCAAAACCCTGGATTTGCCAGGTCAAGGCACATGCAACATGCAAGCAATGAACAACTAAAGTGAAGCAACTATGACTTGATACTTCCAGCTCCCTCTCTTCTCTTTCTGTAAAATCATTTTTTAAAAAAAGAAGTAAAGAACTTCAGGAATGGAAAAAAAATAAAATAAAACTAATTACAAAGCACTTCTATTTTATTCTTTAGACCAAACATTGTCTAACTTGTGCGTCCTTGTCATCTCTTATTAGTTTATTTCTGCTCAATTTCCAATCAGAGCCACTAACTGGCATTTTTAACCTAAGGCTATAACCCTGCAGGGCTTCCCGTGGATGAGAAAATGCAATATGGATACACAGTTTGCAGGCGGAGAAGGAGCATGGAAGGGAAAAAGGGTCCGTTGCTTCTGTCAGATTTTCAAAGGGGTATAGAACCTCAAAAAAGGCAACAACAAAAAAACCCCAAAACAAAACATGGGTATAATCTCTTTCCACTTCAGTGATATTTCCCATAGTCTGTGAATGTTGACTTTTTTTTTCCTGTAAGAGTCTCTTGTAGAGCTGAGACTGAGTGGCATTTGGGGTTTGCTTTCAGAAACTATGTGAGTACAGCATTGGTATTTTTCCAGGCACAGCATAAAACGGAGCTTAATTCATTCACTTCCACATTGACACAAGAGGGAATGTTCCAATTCCTCAGCTGCTGAGAAAGGCAATGTCCCCCACCAGGCTTCACACAACCCTCTTTCACTTGATTATTATTTGAGTCTCACCCTTGGCCCTGACTCCACACCATGGGTCTACACCATTTCCCTGAGTACACACAGTCTTAGATTCCTTTGAGCCAAAGAAAATAACACTGTTCTGATAGTCCGAGGCAAGAGCAGACTTCCTAAGCAGGCTGTTCATCTGCCAGAATTCCTGCTCACTATGCTTATTCTCGAACTCCAGATATCAATCACCGTCTCTATAGGGTAGAGAAATGGAACAGAAAATACAGACGGTCTCCTGTTTTTATTCTTTTTGTTGAAAGCAAGTAGCACATTCAAGTGGAACATTTAAGATTCAAGGTCTTTGTGTGCATTCATTGCTTCAATGAACACATATCAAGTGTCTACAGTGCTCTCGACACTTTCCAAGTGCTGAGGACACAGTAATGAACAAGAGAGTCCTGGTTCCTGCCCTCCTGGCGGCTATGGACTAGTGTAGGGAGGAGACATCACAAGTAGCTCCCCCTCGGACTCCAGAGGGCTGCCCTATTTCACTCTGATGCACATGATCACCCCGTGCCAACCAATTCACTCTAAAAAGTAAAGACCTTCAAGAATAAAAGAAACCTAATTACAAAGTACTTCTATTTTATTCTTTAGAATGAATATTGTCTGACTTGTTTTTCCTTGTCATCTCTTCTTAGCTTATTTCTGCTCAATTGTGCTGAGCAGTATGAAAAACATATGAAGTACTATTGAGAACATGTAACTAAATAACCCTTGGTAGTATTTTACTGTTGAAGAATGAAAAAGACAACCTGTTGAAGTAACATCTGTGTTGAGACCTGAGTAGAAATTGCCAAAGCCAAGGTAATTAGGAACAGAGAACAGATTAGGAACCACTGAGGATGTGCAAAGGCCCTGGGGCCAGAACTAATATAAAACATTCTAGAAATTGAGGGAAAAAACCAGTGTAGCCAGAGCATGAAAACCGAAACCACAAATGGCTAGGAACAAGGCTAGAGAAGGCATAGGGGATCTGCAAAGATAGGGCTTTGTATGTCATTGTAGGGACTTAGGTCCTTATCCTGAGAGGAATGGGAAATCATGGAAAAGCACTGAGAAGGGATGTGTGTGTGTGACTTGATCAGATTTGAGGTTTTAAAAGATCATTCTGAACACAGTGTGAGGAACGAACCGGAGATGAGTAGGATCATATGGGAGGAACCTGGTCCAGCACTTCCTCAGTAGGCCTGGAGAGAGATGCTGGTTGTTCTGACCAGGGCGAAGGGAAGGGACATGAAGAGGAGTAAACTCACCTAAGCAAAAACAGGAAAGATGAACAAACAGAGCTTGACAGAGGTTAGATGCGGAGCTGAGAAGGAAGATAGCATTAGTCCTCTAATCAGTCATTTCTGCTTGTCCCCAAAGCAGTTCTAGACAGTCCTTCCTATCCCACCTCCAGGAGATGACTATTTGAGTGGACATGCCAGTTGGGGTTATAGCATGTGTCAAGTATAAAGCTGAAATGAGTCACTAATTCATAAGGCTCCAGTCACAATGGCCATCCCCACCCAAAGCCTTTGAGTTGGCAATCCCACTGCCCCGCTCAGGCATCCGTGTGCTTCATGTGGCCGGTCCTGTGGTTCTAATGCCTCCTCAGAACGTTCTGCATTGAGCCCTTCATCGGACGTCACTCCTAGCCAGTCCTGAACACGTTGCCGCGCTTTCTTTTTTCATAGAAATAAACGTATTTATGCATGTGTTTACTTGTGTTTTAGCTGTAGTTCTCTTCCCACAAGAAGGAAAACCCCGTGACAACAGAAACCTTGCTATTCTTAATCCACGGGGGCTAAAAGAGTGCCCAGTGCATAGTAGGTGCTCAGTAAAAAGATAAATGATGCCCTAAAGACCAAATGCCCCCCAGACCTCTCTCACCTTGAGAAGCCTGGACATCTACACCAGCACTGGCTCTGGGCTTTGGTACAGACTGAGCAGCCCCTGTGCTCGATTCTTCTTGAGCCCTTTCAGACTCGTTCTAAGCGCCAACTGAACACAGAGCTCAGGGGAGTCACAGTATTCCAAAAAACAACACTCCCAAGGGGGTTTTCTTTTCTTTATTCCCCAAAGCAGAAGAACCACAAGCACTGGCATTTTCCCAAACACCACACCTTGGGCTATGAAGCAAACAATAGGATCCTGGGACAGGATTACTTATTTTCACACATGACTGGAAGAGCTCATGAGCAAATAATGCTTGTACTGCTAATTTGTTACTATTTCTTCCCCCTAGTTTTCCCGGTAGATCTCAGGGCCAAAGTCAACTGCACTGTAGTTCATAACTGGTCCTTTCTAACCCGGGATATTGGACAGGATTTGGTTCTCTCAGCTCAATTCCTTCTTGGAAACGATTCTCAATTTTTCTCTCTGAGGCCTCTAATTTTATTTTTGAAAAGATGCTGTTTTTCATAACACGAACATGGGGGCTGCATTCTGCAGAGGGGAAAGGAACAGGATGTGGCCAGGCCTAGCCACGCCCTTGCAGAACCCACCAACGGGACGAGTCAGTGCGTAGTCACCAGTGGACAGGCAGTTCTCAGAGCCTGTGAGTCAGTGTCAGTGGCTGCTGTGCCTGGGTCTTCTGAGCCCTGCCACGACCCTGCTGTCTCCCCCAAGGCAGAAGGGAAGTGACTAATAACAGACAGCACTGTCCAATGATGACTTCAACTGAAACCATACTATGGTGCTGGTGGGAGAAGATGAACTCACCTTACAAATCTACTGCGCTGCCCTGCCGTTGAGTTGCAATGGGACAAAGGACCGGCCCCAGCACAGCTGCCTGAGGTGGGATACGTCTCTGCAGCCTGTCTCTCAGGGGAGCAGTGCCTCACGGGCAGGTGTGCTGGGGCCGCTGGGTTGGGGGTGGGGGAAATACAGGCAGAACTCGGGTCTAAAACTCAAACTCATATGCTGGAACTCTCCCTTACCAGGGGATATTTCTACTCTTAGATATTACCTTTCAGGCAACAGAGGCCAACGAGAAGATCAGGAAGTATTTTTTGTAGGGGAAAGAGATTAATAAAAATCAACTCTGAGGGGTGCCATGGCGGCCTGAGCTCAGGATGACAGGGGTCCACCATCTTGCCGTCACAGCGTGTCTGTCTCGCTCCATGTCACTGCTCATCTGCATCTGCACCCCCAAATGGTGACAGCAGACACCTTTTCTCAAATACTCACCGTGTGCGGAGCACTTCCCGCGTGTGATTTTACTTGTTCGCCCCCATGAGGGAGGTGTCCATTATTATCTATAGTTTACAAGTCAGAAAATAGGAATCAGAGACATTCATTGACTTGCCCCAAAACATAGCAAGTCAGGAGAAGGGGTGGGAAGCAACCTCTTACCCGACACCAGAAGCCCCTCTGCTCTGCCACCACACTGCCTTCAACAGCGTCCACTGACTCTCTTTACTAAGTTAGCAAAAGTGTATTTTTTGTCTTTTTTGTTTTTGTTGTTGTTTTTTTCCCCAGGTAGATCCTCACTGACTGTTTTCACAACCCTAAATTAAAACAATACCCAAGCCTTTGTCCCTTCTTATCAGTGAGGGTGTCGAACACATCTTCCATGTTCAAATCTCTATGGTTTCATTCTGATCAACTACAGAAAATCATCCTCTTCCTTTCAAGAGGGGAAACATATCTTATTAGGCTTTTTATTTATTTTTTTTAAATTTTTTTAATTTATTCATTTTTTAGAGAGGAGAGGGAGAGACAGAGAGAGAGAGAGAGGAGAGACAGAGAGAGAAGGGGGGAGGAGCTGGAAGCATCAACTCCCATATGTGCCTTGACCAGGCAAGCCCAGGGTTTCGAACCGGCGACCTCAGCATTTCCAGGTCGATGCTTTTTCCACTGCGCCACCACAGGTCAGGCTTATTAGGCTTTTTAGAATATCTACCAGCAATGCTCTGTCGATGGTGGGATTCTACAAACTCCCCAAGTGGGTAAGGAATGAGAGCCAGTCTCTTGGGGGGTATAGGAAAGTGGGCGGAGGTCTTGGTCCCAGCTTTGGCAGCTGGCTGGGTCTGGTCACGGGGTGATTGGCAGCTCCCAAATCTCTGATGCAATGAAGTGTGGTAACTAGCCCACGTGGCTGTGGGGGCAACCCCTGAGCCCCCAGCTCTGCTGCCTTGTTTTCTAAGCCTGAGCCCACCCACCAGGGGGACTGCCCACCAGTCCCCCTGTCCTGCCCAGGCCTGAGCCTTTCTTCCACCATCATCCCTGGCTAGACTCTCAGCCAATGACCTGGGAGCACAATCATCCTAGGAATCAGCCTGGGCAGGAAAGGGTCCCTGTCCCGCACTACCTCTTACAAGTCACCCCACTTTTCACCACAGCCACTGCCTCCTGCCCTCAAGCCTGCACCACCCTTCTTCACACTCTCTGGGCTGCCCTCGCTCCAGCCCCTGCCTCCAGCCCCTGCCGTCCCTCCCTGCTCCTCACAGAGCTCAGCCGCTGCCCAGCTCACATGCCACACAACTGCCTCTTTCTCACCATCCGGTCTCAGCCCCCAGGGCTGTCCTCAGAGGGGCCTTCCCCGACCACCCGTCACTCTGCCATGTCACTCGGCTAATTTCCTGCATCACCCTCACCGCGACTTAAAATTATTTTGCTTATGTATTTCATCACCTGTCTCCCTGGCCCTAAAATATTATATAAATTCTATGAAAGCAGGAACCAACCTTCTCATCTAGTTCGCTGTTGGGTCCCCAATGCCTTGGATAGCACAGTAGGTGCTCAATAGATGGAAGAAACTAAAGCCTTGAATCTTGACTTCCTCTTTTATAAAGCAGAGGCGGTACTATTATATCACAAGGCTGCTGTGAGCATTAGAGGCAATATATCAATATTTTGAGGACTTGTCAAAGACTAGGCCCTAATGATGGAAAGTTTTAAAGTTATTACTATTGTATTGAGAGAGGTGGTGTAAACTGGGGGCTAAGCCGGCAGGCTCCACAGCCTGAATCTGGCCTTCACTCCAATGAGCTGCTTGACCTTCAGCAAATTCTCTAAGCAATGGTTTCCTCATCTGTAAAACAGAGATAATAGTTCTAACTCCTAGGGCTATTGTGCAGGTTAAGCAAGACAATCCATGAAAAGTATTCATTTTGGCACGCTCCATCCCATCAGTAAACATAAACTATTACTGTGTACCAGATACGGGGCAACACATTTTCTCAGTATACCCTCCCATTACACACTACAGCCTACAGGGCACTTTTATATACATCCTCTCAGCTCACGCTTCTGAAACCCTCTAAAGGCCAGGAATTACCCACTTAGTGTTTTCTAATTGAAAAAAAATTGAGGTTCAGAGAGGTCAAGCAGCTTGACTGAAATCACACAGCTAACAAGAAGCAGAGGAGGTGAACCCTCCAATTCAGGAATTCAAACTCTTGTCACCCAACCTACAGCCCCAGAATCAGAGGACAGCATGCTGGACCCAGCAGGGAGAAACCCTGCCGAGCTGTTTGACTCTTCCTGCTCACAGTCAACAGAAGCCCTGGGCCTCTGCACGCTCATGGGAGCCAACTGTGTCTCTCTGAAACTTACTCCCCTGTAGGTTAGTCAAGGGTTTGGCAAAGCCGCAAAGGCAGATGGAGCCTGTGGCTTCCGCCACTAGAGCAGGCCCGAAGTTCTGGTGTTCTCACAGCTTCAAAGCAGCATCAAAATAGCCCAGCATTTGCTGGAGGTGGGTCAGAGAGGGGCCCTGAATCGGTCACCCAGGGCTCTTTCAACTGCTTCCAGCTGGCACCGTGTTCGCTGGGCATCAGGGTCTTGCGTTTGGAGCAGCCTGGTCTACCAACCCCTCCCAATCTGACCCCTTGCCCTGCCTCAGCCCCTGGCCACTGTCTTCGGAAAGGCTTCCAAAAGTGGCCTCACCAGGCCTTGGCAGCTCTTCCATCTGGGACAACTGAGGAAAGGGAGTCTGGGCATAAAAGCCAGGGTGCAAGCCCGAGCCGGTGTCAGCGACGTGAGGGGAGAACAAACTGCGCTCACCAAAAAGAAACTGGCGCCCTGTGCTGTCTTTTGGACTCAGCAGGAGCAGATTTGTTGTGACTAATGCATCAGGCTTTAAATACTTTTCACAAGGCATACTGATTAGCCCGAGGCACAGTGGAGGCAAGTGCAAAGTTTCCAAAAGGAAGAATATGCCGCCACCCTCAGAGAACACTGATGGAAGTCTGCACTGTTGATGGAAGACCACCCTGTCTCATTCCTTAACCGAGCAACAAGGCACAGGACACTGAGGCCAGGAGAAAGCACAGGGAACCAGTCAGAGTCAGGAATGGGATTGGCAAATGGGGAGGGTGTGTTTTCAGTTGGCTCCTGTCATCCTTCCCCTAAAAAGCCCTGCATGCATGTTTGTTCCTTGGCACAATTCAAATTTCTTGGCATTACCTTCTAGGATCTTCATGAACTGGTCCTGGACTAGGTTGAATGGTGTCTTGCTAAAAATTCATGTCCTCCTAGAGCCACAGAATGAGACTTTATTTGAAAACAGGTTTTTTGGGGTTTTTTTTAGAAAATGAAATTTAATGGGGTAACATTGATCAATAGGGTACATAGGTTTCAGGTAAACATTTCTATAGCATTTGAACCGTGGATTGTTGTGTGCCAGTGTGATTAGTTAAGATGAGTTTGTAATGGATTAGGCTGAATCCTAAATCCAATGACTGGCATCCTTGTAACAGGCCATGTGAAGACTCACAGACACATAGAGAAGAACACCATGTGGAAATGGAGACAAAGATTACAGTGATGGGTTTACAAGCCAAGCAATGTCAAGAATTGCCAGCAACCACCAGAGGCAAGGAGAGAGGCATGAAGGACTCGCCCTTGAATCCTGCAGAAGGAACCAACCTTGCTGATGTCTGGATTTTGGACCCTTCGCTTCCAGAACTGAGAGAATAAATTTCTATTGTTTTACACCTCCCATTGTAGTATTTAAAAAAAAAAAAATAGCAGCCCTGGTAAACTAATATACACTTGATCTACATATCTAGCCCTTCTTCTATCAAAATCACCCTCCTCATACTACATGCATGGGAGGTGGCTGTTATACATTTTTTTAAAAATGACAGAGTTCAGGTTTCATCTTTGCCATTCTGACTGCTATATGACTTAGAGCAAACCAACTCACTCCTCTTACTTTCTAATCTATAAAATGAAGATAATAGAAAAACTGTTCTGGGGGTCTCAGTGAGAAAATAAGACAGAGTATAACAAGACAGAGACTATATCAGGCACTAGAATTGCTCTTGAGGAATGTATTGCATTTGTTTGGAAATATAGCAAAATAAACCACTTGCAGGACGTTGCATCCCAAGGGCTAAGATCAAGAAAATGCCAGGGCTGGGGGTTAGTGATAAACATAATGGATTTGTAGTATATAAGATGGGTGGTTACGAGTTGGCTGATTAAGGGTGGGGGATATAAAGTCCACAGGGATGAATTCAAGAGATAAAAAAAAGGGCCAGAAAAAGAGTGAGGGAAGGAGGAAGCAACAGTCCTCCATACCATAGCATGGCTAAGAAGAGCTTTGTAGGAAAATAGAAATGTCTACTGGATATTTTCAGTTGTTTGTGGTGAAGTAAACAAGATAAGTTCATTCTCCGATCTCCCAACAAAATATCCAGCGAAGTCTAAATTGGGTACCAACATCTTTACGATCATGGATTCTTTTGCTTTGATCTTAGAGAGGTAGCACATCTGAAGGCTGGGTTCTCTGAGGAGTAAGAATGAGGAAGAGAGCCCACACAGGCACATGAGCTGGAGAACCAGAGACCTGGGGGACATCTGGCTTACCCACACATACACGTGGCCGCACGCTGCAGGTGCTTCATAAATTTTATACATAACTGTTTGCTTCAGCCTCAGTCTTCATATTCCTGACCACATCTTCCTCCTGCCTGAGCTTGGGATGACTTCCCTTACTCTCCCACTTCTTCAGTTTTTCAATCCTACCCATCCTTCAAGAATCAGCTGCTTTCCATGTGAAGGCTTCACTCACCTCCCTAGCCAGAAAGCGATGATCATCCTTTCCCCAACTTTGTGTAATGTGTGTTGCCATGGAACAGGGACAGGATTCTTTCTGGAGTTAGAGTTAATTAAAAAAAAAAAAAAGAGCAAAAGTCATGCAGAGGCAGATAAGGGAAGATGAACTCAGAACAAAGAGAAAGACCCAGAAGGGGTGGAGGAGGGGAGGAATTGGGAGGGGGCAATGAAAAGCTCAAATGGCCAACTTTATTCATGGTCATTGTATCTGGGCTGGGTGTGAGGGACAGAGGGGAAAGGTGATCTCTCTAGCAGCCCTTTTCTAAAGCTGAAATTTAAGCATTTCCCGACTCTTGAGAGTCATTCTGAAGCACAGTGAAAACAATTGCTATGTTGGTACTGTGGTTTCTTGGAAGCTCTCCACAGCCATATAGGCACATATTACCTAAACCTCTGCCGGCCAAACTTTCTCCTCACCCTCCCTCAGAGCAAATAAATACATCCACCAGGACCTGGAATGGGCATTCACCTCAAAGGTGGGGCAGCTGAAAGGCTCTGTAAAGGAGCTCTCCATGGGCCCGGAATGAGGAAATAACTCCACGTACCCGCTCAGTGGGGAGGGCAGGCCCCAAGCAGGGACCAGCGCCCCACTTGGAGCCCAGGCGACTGAGCTGCTGGGCGTTAAAGATGCAAGAACAAAAATTGTATTTTTGTCGTTCTCACAGAGGTGCTCTTGTGGGGGGAGATGAACGAGCGGGCAAGTCCAGTGCAGTGTGAGCAGCGCAACCGGAGAGCAGCCCAAGGTTACGGACAGCCCAGAGAGGGAACCGAAGCCCAGAAACCTGTGCTGAGCCTTGCTGGATGAAGAGGGATTGTGGTAGTATTTCTTAAAGCCCGTGACTCACTACCACTGCAAATACACACCCTGGTTGTTAGATTCATCCTCATTTGAGTATTAAAATGTAAGGAGATATATGACTTAAGTTGGGGAGAACAATCTATAATAATCAGGTGAAGAAGCTTAGAAAGAGGGAACAGCATATGCCAAGGCCCAGAGGTAAATTCAGGGTGTCCATACAGGTACTGTTCCAGTAAGTAGATGTGGAGGACTCAGTGAAGAGGCTGCTGGACCAGAATACCACAGACTTGGGGGCTTAGACCACAGACACCTACACCTCACGGTTCTGGAGGCTGAGTGCCAGCATGGTGGGCTCCTTGGGGATGGCCCTCCTCCTGGTTCATAGATGGTTGTCTTCTTGCTGTATCCTCATGTGATAGAGAGAGAGCTCTGGTCCCTCATCTCCTTACGCCATCGGGGGGTTCCACCCTCATAACCTTATTTAAACTTAGTCATCTCCCAAAGGCCCCACCTCCCAACACCACCATTGTATTGGGGATTAGGGCTCCAACATGTGAACTGCAGGAGGTGCACAGACATTCACTCCGTAGCCCTGAATGTATAGTAATTGAAGTTAATGACATAAGGATAATCACTGACAGGGGTCCCCAAACTTTTTACATAGGGGGCCAGTTCACTGTCCCTCAGACCGTTGGAGGGCCGCCACATACAGTGCTCCTCTCACTGACCACCAGTGAAAGGGGTGCCCCTTCCAGAAGTGTGGCAGGGGGCCAGATAAATGGCCTCAGGGGGCCGCATGTGGCCCGCGGGCCGTAGTTTGGGGATGCCTGAGAGGTACCAACAAAAAATTCCATCACAAGGGATTGAGTCACAAAGTTGAGATTGGTAGTTACAAAATAGTCATGGGGGTATAAAGTAGCATAGAAAATATAATCGATAACATTGTGATAACTAGGTATGGTGCCTGTTGGGTACTGGAAATATCAGGGGGAACACTTTGTAAAGTATGTAATTATTTAACCACTGTGCTGCACACCTGAAATTAACATAAAACAATATTAAATGTAAACTGTACTTGAAGAAAATTTTTTTAATTAAAACAAAAAAGCAAAAAAAAATTCCATCACAGTGCTGTCTGTGATGATCTAGAGTTGAAAATAACGTAACTGTCCAAGAGTCAGGGATGGGTTAAATAAATTATGGCACCTGCATACAACTTAATACTCTTCAGCTAGCAAAAGTGACTGCATATAAATATATTGAATCACATGGAAAATGAGCCATGATGCATTAGGTTTTCTTTCTCATGTAGGTCAGAAAATAGAGAGAAGTTAACTAGTAGGGAAAAAAAGACTAAAAGGAAACTGATCAAAATGTTTACAACTGTTACCTCAGGGGTGAGATTATAAGTAATTTTCAACTATCTTTTTGCCCTATCCATAGATTTATAATTTTCTACAATAAACCTGTAAGGCTTTTTTAAATAAGAAAGGAAAGTAGGTGTGTGTGTGTATAGAAGAGTGATTATGTATTTAATGCCAGGCATGACCCTGGCAATGTGGGACACGGCACCAGGTGACTTTCTGGGTCAGAATGAGCGCACAGGCACCAGAGTTGGGATTCCTACAGCTACTCCTACTGTGGCTGTTACCTAAATCCCCTCCTACCTGATCTCTAAAGGTCACACTCAATCAGCCACAACAGTCCTCTTAAAACAGTCAGTTTAAATGACACAGGCACATTCACCTTCCAAGATGGGAATGCAATTAGTTCTTGGAGCCAAAGGTTCCTTTTAAAAATGTTCAATTAATTATTTGTCAGCAAATCAGCATTGACAGATGTTGACCGTTGGCCTATTTGGAGGGTGGGGGGTAGGGGGTGGAGAGTGGGAACACGAAAGACATAGCTCCAGGGAGGAGAGAAGGTGGTTGTAGACTGAAGATTTCCATGAGATCAGAGAGCAAGGAGAAAGCCCTTTGCCTCTACAAGTAAGTATCTGAGCTAACTGTCGACCACCTAAGCAAGTCTAAGAACTGTGGCATAGGGAACAGAATAACAACTAAGGTTCATTAATTTATCCATAAAATTCCACACTCTGGAGCTATAATGACACACGAGACTCAGGTCCAGCCTTCATGGAGCTTATATTCTGCTGGAGAGAAAGACAAAAAGCAAATGCGTATGTGCTATGAAGGCAGGCAGTGATAGGTACTGTACTGTGAAAAGAAACTAAAGGGAGTAGGGAGAGACTGTGGAGGTGCTATTTTTAGATAAAGTAATCAAGAAAGAGCACAGGCAAGAAGGAAGTAAGGGAGCAACCTCTGTGTGCATCTCTGGAAAAGCATTTAAGACGCTGAGAACAGCAACAATGAAGGCCCCGAGTTCAGGGTGTGATTGGAAAACTTTAAAATATCAAGGAAGCCTGTGTGGTTGGAGTGGAGTAAGGTCTGGGAAATGCTCTGGGGGCATCGCTGTCCAGCAAATCAGGTGTACTCCCTTGGTATATGGGTCCCTTATATCCTGTCACCATCCAATGAATCAGACCCATAGAACCTGCTTTCTCCTACTACCACCTCCAGCTCAAGAGTGAATGAGTCATTGAAAAGCTGGCCTTGTTGACTAGCAATATAGGGTGATGGTTAAAAGTTCAGGCCAGGCGTTGAAGTCAGACACCCCTGGATAAAAGTCCCAGCTCTGTTTCATCCTTGCTGAGCACCGTTGGGCAAGCTGTTTAGGTTATATGAAGCCCAAAGGTGCGCTGGTAAACTGGATCTCCTAGGGTGCGGGCAGGGGATGGAGAAAAGCCCTTTGTGTAGCACTTGCCAATTTTTGTGGTATAAATACTACTACTGTGGCTGATTTTAATTCTTAACATGAAATCACTAAACATGGAATTAGGAGGAGATACATACAACTGGTTCTCGAGAGCCAGTACCAGCCAACTCCAGCATACCATTGCCTTAGTTTCTTCATCTGTAAAATGAATTTTACCTCGTAAAGTACTTGGTGAGAATTAGATGAGGTACATATGAAAAGTACTCAGCATAATGCATGATGCATAGCTGATACTCCATAAGGGACAGCTGTAATTCTTATTCAGTAAGGATGTTGAATTCTGGCACTTGTGTGTAGAAAGGAATTCTCAAAGGAAGGACAGCAAAGGGCCAGCAGGTGGGAGGGCTGTGGCCTTATTCTGACTTGTCTCTGCCTCCTGTGTGAATTTGGTCCAGTTAGTTTCCCTCTCTGGGCTTCAGTTACTCTCTCTGAACTGAGGAATAGAGCTATTTATAAAGTCGCTTCCACACTGGACATTCCACATGTTCCTACTTTGAGGACTATTCTAGTAGCATCACTGGAAAGAGTGAGTTGTTACGAGCTCCCAAGGCAGAGTAAGGGGGGATGGAGTTCACTAGATTCTCATCAATATTAAAAGCTACCTGGACAGGGGTGGCAAATATGTGCAGAGTCTGGGACAGCAAGCCTGAGTGAGTTCTTCCCTGGCAGAGGTCGATGAGTTGTTTGAAAGGCTGAGTGAAGTGAGAGAAACACTCCTGAAACAAAAACAAAAACAGAACCCGAGACCCAGAGCAGTGGTGGGAGAAACAGCTCTGTATGAATGATTAGGTTCAGGACTGATGGATTTTCAGAAAATGTCTTCAATAAACATTTTGGAAAGGAAGGTTATCTCTGCCAAACCTTGCATGGGAAGGAGACAAGCATTCAGAAAGGCGTGGTTGGCAGCACTCTGGGTGAGACGAGCACATCGGAGGCAGACGGGGAAGGGAAGGCGGGACTGGTGAGGCCCTCTGAGGTGCCCCTCACTGGGTAGAGGCAAGGGGGAGAGAGAGAGGAAGAGGTAAGCTACAGAAATCAACTAACGCCACATTCATGGCACCGCAAACCGAATCTGCCAAGCTGGGTTCCTTGTGCCTCCCATGTTCTCATTAGAACCCCTTTGAAAAATAAGAGCCTATAATTTTCAAGAGCCAAGAACAAAGCCCCATCCAGCCTTTGGCTCACGCGGCCCATCAGGAGGAACCACACATCTGCCACAGAGCCCTCGGAGCCACAGGCAGGAGGCAGCCCCACCCCATCCCACTCCCGCAGATGACAAACAGCCCTGAAAGATTTTGTGGACTTTGCATTTTCTTCCTAAAAGTCTCTAGACTGGCATGAGTTTCTTCTCTAAGGGGACAAGCAAATGTCAAGTCTGAATGCTGTGACTCCAGAGATCGCTTCCCCTGGCTATTGTGGTTTGGAACGCCATCTTCCTCACAAACCAGCAGTTGTGACAAGCAGCCTGGGAACTCCCAGCTCTTCTAAATCGTGAAGAGTAGGTAACTTCACTGAATTTGTCTTGGTAATCCCTGGTCTAACATTTTTGGGTCAGATATTGTTCTTATAAGGAGCTTAAGTCGGAGGCCCTGACAATCGAGCGGAATGACAGGGGAAGTGGGAGAGCGTATTTCCTTCAGACTGCAGTGAAAGTGTGACAGTTGAGCTTCATTATGGGCTGCCCTCAGCTCCTCATCAATCCACTTATAACCAAAAGAATGATGCTGCTGTCATAAAAGGTAATGGCATTTTAGTCAAACTGGGGACTAAAGCTGCAGCCGCCGCAGTGACTGAAGGGGTGAAGTAGACGCTCAAAGTGGCGCCCCACCTGCTCTCACACTTCTGTCTCATCCTCTTAACGATGACACAATGAGGTCCAGGCCTGTACAGTCAGAACTACACATGCTGCAGTAAGTGTGTCTATACATGATGATCAACAACAGCCTTTAAGCTTATTACAAATAAACCGAGAAATGAATCCATCCTTGTCAAATGCTCAGGGTGATGCTGCCTCTAAAAATAAGAGCCCATCTGAAATTCTAAGAGCATCTTACAGCGAATGTTCGCACAATCTGTTGGTAAAATTTAAAAGACTACTATGCGACCTCTGAATGTCCCAGAAATGACACGTAGCAGAGAGTTAGAATCTCTGGGTTTTTCCAGTTACTGGCCCTGCAGTTTGGTCAAAGTCTCCCCCCACCTCTGCCGGTCAGTGCCTTGGACTGTGTTCACTCAACATCTTTGTCTCTCAGCATCACGATCCAGCTGGGAAGCCCAGCTGGAAGATGCTGTCATTCTCCCTCCAAGCCTGCTTCTTCTTGGTCCGTACCCCCCCATAGAAGTGGCACCCTTCCCTCCAGGGAGGATTAAAGCCACCATCTGCCGAATGAAGCATTTTACCTACGTCATTACATTTACTGCAGCCAATAATGTTTATTCACTTATTTATTCAGGTATTCCCTCAGCACTGACTCTGTGCCAGGCACCATGCTAGATGCCTGGGGTAAGGTGGACAACAAGGCTGGCGCAGACCTCGTCCCCAAGGAGCACGCCGTGTAGGTTTCGTCATATTCGATTTATAGGTGAGGAAACTGAGACTCAGAAAATGCTCAAAAGTGGGAAGTAGCAGAGATGGGATTCAAACCCAACCTAAGTTGTTTCACTCCCAGTGTCCAGATAAATTTCTTTTTCCTTCTCCCAGGCTCCTGGAAGGGGGCGGGTCCAGGCCTCTTGTGTCTTATCGTCGGTCTCACAAATGCTTAGTAACTCAGGCTAGCTTAGCTGAACCCTGGAATCCCTGGTCACCTGAAAAACAGGTAAGAGGTCTGCCTCACTGTCTCCTGGCACTGATGTGAAGACCCTAGAGCACATGGAGGCAACCGTAGCGCCTCTGAACAAGTTCAGGGAACCAGATTGGACCTGAGAGGCGATTTGCTCCTCAGGAAATCCCGCCTTGCTGGCTCTGCCACTCTGTGGGTCAGCTGCGCCCCAGGCCTCCGTGCTCCGTCCCACCACATCAGAGCCTTTGTCACAGGACTTCCAGAGGGCCTCCACACATGCCTAGCACATCCCGCAAATGTCACGCTCAACTGCCCGAGTGCTCGGGTTTCCTGGGCTATACCTGATCCCTCAGCCCCAGTGAGTGGAGCCCTGAAGGCAAGGGGCTGGCACCCTGGCCCAGTCCTCCAGGCCCTGCTGGGTCTCCACATGGGCAGAGAGGCCTCGGCTTCCAGATGGTGTCGCTGTCAGGAGGGAAAGTGGCACTGGCTCTTTCCTGGAAAGGAAGTAATGCTGAGGGGAAACGTTAGGTGAACAGTCTACCCTAACTCAGCCTGACTTTTAACTTTAAAAAAGCAAAACTTAAAAGCAGTCAGTGCCACTGCCTAGAGACCAGCCAGAGAGAAGCAAAGGGGGCCGGGAATGGGGCAACAGTCACTTTGCCCCTCCACCAGGGCAGAGCTTAGATAGACACTGAATGGGCTGAGCATGTTGGTTCACCTCTTGTCCCAAGTCACACCTCTCCTCACCACACCCCCGGTATCTAGTGAACCTTCTTTATTCAAGCCCTTTCTGATGGTCACCCTCTGAGAATGCACAGGCAGTGTGATGGGAGGTGATCCTTTGTATCTTCTATCTGCGCTGTGTGACCTCCAACTGCTGACTTAACCTCGCTGAGCCTCAAGTCTCACATCTATAAATTGCGTATAATTATTCCTACTCCAGAGCATTATTGGGAGGTAAAATAGTATGAGTGATGACATAATTAGTGTTCAATAAACAGCAGACAATAATGATAATAATCATGATGGCTTTTTAAGAAGGGAAAGACATGATAAAGCTGAGCTTTATAAAGCTTAATCTTGTGGGCTCTCTCAGTCAGTACAGATGGTGGGGCCCATCCTAGGAGGTAGCCATGACTGACTGACACTTTGGATAGAACAACAGGAAGGAACGGAAGTGGGGTTCCTAAAAGAGAAATGGAGGGGGTGTTCAGCAAAGGGGTTAGATGTATCAGAAGAATGTGGAAATCAGATAAAATTTAAATAAAAAGAAATAAATCCATTTCTAACTTTGCTATGCACAAGTACTTATTAAATCCGCCTTCTTTTGATCAATCCCCCTTCCGTGCCCTTCCGGCACTCTCTACATTAACAACAATAAACATGCTCCGTAAAGAAAAAGTACAACAGAGAGGTAACCGATGCTGATCCATCCAAATCTGGGTTTCTAATCACGCTCTATTTACATTAAAATCAGATTCCAGGCATGTGTGACAATCAATTTTGCTCTAGTTCAAAATAGCACACACACACACTGAAGTGCGTCAGGGAGAGACGGAGAAAGGCACGGCTGCAGTTGGCTTCCATATGTCGCCCGAATATGCGGAGCTCCGCTGGTGTGCCCGCGAGGCCGGGGTGCTGTCACTGCCTTGTCTTCTGCAAAGTCACATAATCAAAGATGGCCAGAGAACAAAGATGGATCATAAAGTCTGGGTGGAACCAGGCCAGCAGCCCTGGCCGTGCGGGAGGGTGGGAGGAGGGCCAGACCGCAGGTGGCCCTACAGTTCTATTTCTTACTAGCTGTATGTCTTGGATAAGTCACTTCTCCTTTCTTTCTCAGTCTCTCCACTTCTTAATCTTTGAAATGGGCATAATGTCTTCAGATAACTTTGTTGGTGAGAACACTTTAGAAATTGTAGGTTTCTGATGCTGTTAGGGGTTATGAGCCCTGACCTAGTCCAAATGTTGCCCAGTGCTGTAGGTGATGAAC
Organism: Saccopteryx leptura; assembly: GCF_036850995.1. NCBI lineage: Eukaryota > Metazoa > Chordata > Mammalia > Chiroptera > Emballonuridae > Saccopteryx > Saccopteryx leptura. Next base: position 40,435,601 of record NC_089503.1, read on the forward strand.
AGTTAGGCCCAATATGGCTTGAACTTCACGCCCTTCCGGGGTCAAAAGCCAGGGTTGAGGGAGGGTGGTAACAGGTAGGGAAGCAGGTGTGTGGAAAGCTCACCTGGGGACCAAGTCCAAGGCCAACTTACCCATTGGGCACAGTGCCTAGGGCCCACCAAACGTGTAGGGTCCCATGGGAAAATTAAAAAACTTTTTAATGAGAAGAAAAAATGAATACTATCCAGCCTGGATGATATCTGTCTTATACCAAGGAAGTCAGAACATATGTATATTTTTAATACCCTTTATTTTTTAGTGGAAGAAGGGGTCCTCAAAGGCAAAAGTGCTAAGGGCCCATAGAAGTTATGATGCAGCCCTGACCAAGTCCATCCTCCACTGCTGGTGAACGCCAGCGAGCTCCCTATTACCTTCCTGGAGCCCAGATTCGCTCCTCAGGGATGGATGTCTGTTCCTAGACTTAGCTTCTTCCAGAGACGACATCCAGGTAAAGGAATAGGTCAGAATTCCAGCCACCGTGTCAGGCTGGAAGACAAGATTCCTGAGGCTGGCCAGGTGGTGAGCAAGTCCAGGATGCCTCTAGAATCATGCCTTCGGCCTGACCTGTGGTAGCACAGTGGATAAAGTATCAACCTGGAATGCTGAGGTTGCCAGTTCAAAACCTTGGCCCTGCCTGGTCAAGGCACATATGGGAGTTGACACTTCCTGCTTCTCCCCCTTCACTCTCTCTTTCGCCTCTCTAAAAGTGACTAAGTAAAATCTAAAAAGGAAAAGAAAAGAATTATGTTTTCTAAGCCCCTGTCCATCCTGACTACTGGACTCATCTTCCAGGTAGAGATACTTCCTACTTTCACTGTTAGTGGGAGTATAACCTGGTACACACCTTCTGGACTTTGACCCAACAATTTTGTTTTCAAGAATCTAAATGTGCAGCTGTGCAATGATAAAGGTATAACGAACACGTCATTCATGAGGGCAAAACAAACCAAAACAAAAGTCCATGAGGAGGGAAACAGTCAACAGCCATACAGAGCCAGCAGCCGCACGACGGACCACAATAAAGCAGCCAAGACAGGGCGTTTGGCCTCTGGGTCAGGAGATGGTAAACAGGGAAAGAAGATCTCTGTAATATGGTGAGTATGGGGAGATTCCAGCTGGGTAGGGGGGAGATAGATGTGTGTGAATTCGCTTGCTTTTGTACAAGAAAATTCTGGAATGATGCACAAGAAACTGTTCATCACATTTTAAATAAGAAACAGGCTCCTAGGAGTTCAGCTGTTTGTCCTAAATCCTAGTTAGGGGAGCAGAATTTGAACTTATACCTTGCTGTTTCTCCTCTCTGGATATCAGTTTCCCCCTGTACCATGAGCAGGTTGAATTATACCTTCAATTCCCAGGATGCTATGAGCTCAGTCCCTTTAATGATCCTGCTGAAGTCCCCAAGCATGTTTTGCTGCAGAACGCCACCAGATGGCAACAGCAGCCATGGCTTCTCATGGCAGCGGGCAAGGTGGACAGGAAGGTGGGCCTGTCTGCCCTCCACTAGGTTCAGACCTCCAGAGCTGCCGCTTCTAATCCACGTGGAGATTCATCTGGACAAGGGCAGGGGCTGCTTCTTGATTCCCTGTCTGTCTGGGATACCAGGACAAAGGATGCCTGCTCCCACTATCTAGAGATAAGCAGGGGCCACCAGCTCTACAAACCTTCCTGGCACCAATGGCCAATTTAACCACGCAGGCACTGGGCAGAGCAAGTATGTAACAACACCAGGTCCTACCTGAAGCAACTCACGTAGAGGGTGGCAAGCAGTCACAGGCCCTCACTGCCAACCACACCCACACCTTTGTCCATCCCAGACCTATGTGATAATCACACCTGAAATGAATTCTGTACTCAAAGCGACCTGCTCCTGTTACCGACTGGGCTACCAAAGCCAGTCTTGTCTGTGGTTTGGCGCTTCCTGCATGCTCCTTCCCTCCGCATTGTGCAAAATATTATTATAGTAAATCTCCTTCCCTCGATGTTCCCCTGCTTTCCAACCACCATGCCTTTGCCCACGGTGTTTCCTCCACATAGAACTTCACTAACCCTACCTTCTTTTGAACAAACCTCTCCAAACTTCAAGGCCCACCACATACTAATACAGTTTACCTTGAATTAGTTCCATGAATACGTTTGATTGTCTCTACATGCTTGCAGAGAGTCATCCCTCCCAGCACCTCACACAGTACTTTGTTCACAGGAGGTGCCCTATAAAGGTGCACAGGGTGAATGGCACCTTTTGGGAGTGATACCTACAGGAGAACAGTTTTTCTTCTCCAAGGACAGGATAATGCATTTCCTTCTCTACTGTCCTCTTCCGATTCAGAAAGCTGAATTTCCAGCACAAAAGCCAATCCAGGGCCTCAGAAGTCCCTCAGCCCCGCTTGGTCAAGTCTGGAAATGTCAGCCCTCCTTCCTGCTTAAGAGAAAAAATGAGAGCCCCCTCACCCCCCGGACACTGTCAATACATCTGACTCAAACACAGGAAATGTTCAGCCAAGAATTACAAACCCAGATTCCTAAAGGGGCCCCACAGCTGGCCAGGCATAAGACCCCTGGGAGTGATGGGCACTGTGGTAAACAGGGAATGCTATCTAAAGGCATTAAATTAAATAAAAAAACAAACACTTTGCAGACAAACAGACATATCCACAGACTTAATTCAGCCGGAAGTCCCTCAGCGTACACCCATACCCTTACCTTAACATTTTGCCCCAGACCCTCAGAACAGGGGAGTACAGGTTGTGAATTCGATATGACTTCTGAAATAATAATTAAGGCATCAGACCTGAGTTTGAATCCCAGTTCTCTCATTTCCTAGCTCTCTGACCTTGGACAACTTATGCTCTCTTTACCCATTTTCTCATACAACTAAAATGAGAATCTATCTCATAGGGTTGCTATGATGAATAAGTGAGAAAATGTACGTGAAAAGACTAACACAGAATCTGGTATACACTAACAACTGTATAAACGATGTTAAATTTTACTGACCACATGGGAGTGATTATAAGGGAAGAGGATAATGTTTGTCTGTATCTCCACTTTTGCTACTAGCTGTGTCTTCTCCCCAGCCACCGCCTCTTTTCCCAGCAGGTGTCAATGTGTGGCCCAGGGGTCACAACCTAACTTGCCAAGCTCCACAGGTGGCTCTGGGCTCCAGCACACAGCTCTGCGCTGCTGGAGGCGGCCAAACATCAGTGCAGCAGAAGTCTTCCATCTGCACTTAGTTAAGCCCCGGCACTAAAACCTAAGTGACTTCTTCTACAGGAAAGCCCCGGCACTAAAACCTAAGTGACTTCTTCTACAGGAAAGAGACTTGGAGCTCTCCTTGCAATGGCCAGGAGCTGTCCCTCCCTCATCTCCTCTAACAAACAAGTGCCATCTGCCAACCTTACCCACCACGCCAGGAGCCTGGGTTTAGGTGTCTACATTGGCTATAAACAACCCCTCCCCCCCAGAAAACTCACCCACAAGTTCCCCACTCGGAAAAGCCAGCAGCCACGGTGCTCCTTACCCTTTCTCCAGAACCGAGCAGATGGAGTTGTCTTTTCAGCTCCTAGACGTGCCTCTCCCACACCTGTCACCCACATTTAAGATCAACATCTGCAAAGCTGGCAACACAGCCCCAGCAAGGCTCACAGACTCCAAACGGATGCTCAGCAGACACCTGTCCAGGGGCCTCTGCTCTGCCGGGGCCCAGCCACACAAAGTGGAAGGCCTAAACAGCACCCAATGTGTCAGCCCTTTTATCCCCCTGAAGTTCTATCTTACACAGACTCACTTTCTCAAAAAATAAGAGGACACTGAGCAGAAAGTCGCCTTTTCTTCATGGCCCATCATAACCATCTCTACTTGCTAGAAGTGTGGATAAGAGTGGGTTTTTGGTCCCCCCCCTCTTGGCTGTCAGGTTGCCAGCAGTTTCAGTGTCAGGGACTGATTGAGCTGTCAGAGCGCCTGCTAATCTCAGCCCCATAACCAGTTCCTTTGGGCCCGCTTCGGTCTGAGAAATCAGATACTAACTAGTCATCACCACCATTCATAGGACACTATATGGGCATCAGACCTCCTGTGAAGTGCTTTCATTGACCCCTCTCAAGCACCCTGGGGGGTAGGAACTCTTATCTCCATTTTTTCAGATGAAGAAACTGAGTTCAAAACATATGTGCATTGCACAGCAGCACAGAGCAAGGAAGGTTCAAGGATGGTTCTTAAATCCAATCTCTTTGATCCCAAAATCTGTGACCTTCATATACCATCTTCTACCACAGGGGCCCCCAAACTACGGCCCGCGGGCCACATGCTGCCCCGAGGCCATTTATCCGGCCCCCGCCGCACTTCTGGAAGGGGCACCTCTTTCATTGGTGGTCAGTGAGAGGAGCATAGTTCCCATTGAAATATTGGTCAGTTTGTTGATTTAAATTTACTTGTTCTTTATTTTAAATATTGTATTTGTTCCCGTTTTGTTTTTTTTACTTTAAAATAAGATATGTGCAGTGTGCATAGGGATTTGTTCATAGTTTTTTTTCTAGTCAGGCCCTCCAATGGTCTGAGGGACAGTGAACTGGCCCCCTGTGTAAAAAGTTTGGGGACCCCTGTTCTACCATGTTACTTTGCCTTAGGATTATCTGTTCGACAGCCCCTTTTCCTCCCCTCCTCCTGGTAAGGACTCCCTCCTGTGGAGTCAAGTGTAAGCACTTTGGATGCTGGAGCTTTGTGACAGCTTTTTAAAGGTACCCAAGTCTTTCCAAAATTACTAGCATACTGTGGTCCCACTCCAGGTGGCTGGGGGAAGGCAGGCTGGCAAAAGGATTAGCAGAGTGGATACCTGGTCCAAATCCTAGCTCTGCCCCTAGTTACTTCTTAGCAAAATCAACGCTGAAGCATAACCTTCAGTTATCCCTTCTGTGAAATGGACATGGTTGTAATTTCCTTATAAGCTTATTATGAACAAGACATGAAAAAACAAAAATCTTAGCCCACAGCAGGCATTCAACAAATGATGGTTACTGAATTTGAAACTGACCTCCAAACCGATCAGTGTATTTGTTTAGCACATACCTAGCGCAGATGCTAGATGCCCCAGGAGACCCAAGCCTAAAGAACTGATACTCCCTGAGAAGAACCAGAATTTCTCCCAGAGTTTTTAATGCTGGCAAGAGTTCCCACTGAAGTTTAGCAGATCAAGTTCCGTTCCATTAAACATGCCTGTGAAGACTGCTCTTGTCTTTGTACCTTCTGTTCCAGCAAAGCTTCAGGGCCTGGGACAGCCAAGGACGTCCTCATAATCGTGCCTTGTGCCCAACCCACCATGCCCTGGAACTCAACCAGAGGTGGCTTAGAAGGCACGCTGATGGTGAGTAACTCGTTTTCCTCAAAGGAAGCTATTTCTAATTCTAGCAGCAGTGAAAACTGCAGACATTAACATAATCTCAACCTCACCAACTACTTACAGTTTTCCATGTTTTAAAAACATGTTTCATGATCAAAAGCCATGCCCAGTTTGTATCTGGAGCTGGGTGACAGAGAAGGCGGACACGCATGGTCACTGCTGCATCGTATGAATGAACAACACGTTGGGAGCTGTCTCCACCCCCCACGGACCTTTCTCTGCCCCTTGGGCTGCCTCGAGCCAAAGGCTGTTTGGAAAGCTCCTCTGTTTCCAAGGGCTGGTGCTGGTGGCCAGACAGGTGCTGCTGGCAGGCCCGGTGGAGGTTGCCCCCAAATTGGGCAGATGGCGGCAGATGGCACCAGGTGGGCAGCCGCCAGCACTGCAGCTCCTTCCTCACTACAATGTCACCCATCCAACCTCTGTTCTTCCCTTCCCTGCAGGTTATTTTTACCACGGGAGAAAAAAAAAAGTGATGCTATTTCTCTGCATTTTATCCTGAAACAAGTCACACCAGCTCCCTCAAAAAAAGCACCCAACAGATGGCTCTGGTCCCCTGTGCTCAGAGAAACAGCAAAGCTCTGAGCCATCAGCAAGTTATTAAAATTCCATGCAACGCGCAGAAGGCATGGCTTCACACTCCTTTGTTCAGGATGGCAGAGAGGTCAGGAGTTCGAGTCCTGCCTCTGCTTTGACTGTCTACTTCCTAGCCTTGCTATGCCTCTGTTTCCTCCCTTGGGAATGGGAGCGCTAACAGTGTTTCCTTGACGGAATGGTTGTGAAGACTAAATTAATCAATCTAGTACCTGGCACACAGTAGGTGTTCTATAAGTACTAGTTAAAACTATGACTGCCTCTGAGATAAACTAAACCTTTGTGGGTCTGAAAAGGAACGCTACAAGGTCCTGTCCGGGATGCCAGGGGAGAGAGCTGCCCCCAGGGCAACACTGAACCCCAGTACCACCCGTGTGTCTGGCTGAGAGAGCCAGGGAGAGCAGACAGGGCCCAGGCTGAGCTCACTGCCCACTCTGCGACTACCAGCACTGAACTGCGTGGTACTGGGCTTAGTCGCAACACCCGAGGAGGAAGGCTGGGGTCTTGAGAGGGGTTCAGGGTGGGGGCGGGCAACCACAGCAGCTTCCATGTAGTGAGCACTTACTGTGTTCCAAGTCCAGCGCTAAGCTCGACCGAGGCCTTTTCAGATGGACTCCTCTCCACACTACGAGGAAGCTATTATCATTATCCCCATTTTTCAGATGAGAGATCGAAGATTACACAGCAAGTAAGCATCAGGCCAAGACCCCACTCTGTCCCGGCCGACTGGAGAGCCCGTGCTTGCCATGACTGTGTACCACAGAGGTGGGGTTGGGAGGCGGAGGGCTGCTTCCCACCCTAGCAGCCTGAGGAGAGGCTCCCACTCCTGACCCAGCCCCCCACGGCAGACTTGGCCGAGAGAGCGTGTGCTTCATGACTTCAGCCGGGATGTGAGTCCAAGATCCCCGGGTTCCAGGCACTGCTGGTAGAGACCCCAGCCCCGTCACTGGACATTTTGGGGGGTGGGGGGTGGGTGGGATGCATGAACCACTCCTGTCCCCACACAGCCCACGGGGACTACTCACAGCCTCACCTCCATCAGCCGAGTTTCTGAGAGTCTGTTAAAATGCCAGCATGTAGCCTGAAGGGGACCCCTTAACCCAGCATTGGCCATGAGTGCCGAGCATGAATTGCTTTGTGTCAGACTGTGAGTAGGAAGGAAGGGCAAGGGTCAAGCGACAGGGGCCCCGGGCAGGCACGTTTTGAGGCAGCACACCCTAGGAAGGAACTGGCTGGCACAGCCTTCTCAGAACTGACCCATCCAGGGTCCCCTGCTCATAAGCCATCCAACCTGCAGTGCTGCTGATCTCATTCATGTGGAGGTGTCTGTGTCTCACACGGGTTTATTATATTCCTTTCAAATAGAACATCTGGGTTTTAACACAGGCATTTAGGAAATTGCTACTTTACCTTTGCCAGCCAAGTGGTAGCTTCGCCAGTAACTACCACCAGCACACTGGCTCCCGTAAACGAGCACTGCTTCTCCCAGGAGTCACTGCAGAGCCTCCCCTCCTCACCCCTTCCTGACACAGGGCAGCGAGTCCTACACTCACTCTTCCTTCATGGCTCTTAGATCGACATGTTCCTCTCCAGCCTCAGTGCCCACCCCCATCCCAGACCCTTACCACCTCTCTGTGCCATCGTTTCCTCATCTGTGAAACAGGGCTAATAATGGTACCTTCCTTATAAGACTGTTGCAATCATTAAGCCAGTTAATACATGTAAAACTCTTAGAAGAGTACCCAACACATAGTAAGCCTTCAATAAACATTCGCCATCATCATCACCACCACCACCACCAACGTCAACAGTAGTACCAAGATGACCAACGATCCCCGTCCAGGCCTCCAGTCTCTGTCCTTTTCCGTGTCCTGAGATAAATCTCTTATACACTATTTTTAGCCCACCTTCCATACTCAGAATGCTATCATGGCTCCCACTTTCTGGGATTGAGGCTAAAACCCCCCTGACTGGTCCCCAAGGCCCTCATTCTCCAGCCTCAAGCCTGCCTTGCAACATCACCTTCCGTATGTACTCAATTAAAGTGTGCCTCCTTATTGTCATATCTCACTGAACAACAGCCATGTTCATTCCTGCCTGTATGCCTTGTGCAGGAACAAAGAGAGATCAGAAACTGGCTCTTTACTCAGTAGTAGAGTGTCAGTCTGGTGTGTGGATGGTCCTGGGTTCGATTCCCAGTCAGGGCATAGAGGAGAAATGACTATCTACTACTCCACCCCTCACCCTCTTCCTTCTTTCTCTTTTTCTCTCTCCTCCTCCTGCAGCCATGGCTCAGTTGAAGCAAGTTGGCCCTGGGAGCTGAAGATGGCTCCATGGCCTTGCCTCAGGTGCTAAAATAGTTTGGTTGCCAAGCAACAGACCAGTGGCCCCAGATAGGCACAGCATCCCCTGTAGGGGGCTTACCGGGAGGATCCCAGCCAGGGTGCATGTGGGAGTCTGCCTCTCTGCCTCCCCACTTCTCACTTAAGAAAAAAAAAAAAGAAGAAAGAAGCCAGCTCTGATCCAGACTCTCCCAGAAGCCTCAGTCCTGTGTTCTGAAGTTGGGCACTAATGATGCTCAGTGGCTTAATCTCCACTGTGTGGTAGGTGGAGCATCTCATGTCTTCAGCTGGAACCTTAAAGGTAAGCGCATGCCTTCCACTGTTGGGGTCTCCCCTGAAGCATGCAGACATAGGCCCTTGTGTGATAACAGGGCATGGGCTCCAGAGTCGAACACTCTTGAACTCAGAACCTGGCGTTACCATTTACCAGTCACGTGACCCAGCGCAACTCAGCCGCCTCTCCTGCTCATTTTCTCATCTGTAAAATGGGTTTAAGACCTGACCCCAGAGTGTACCAGGGAACTAACCTGATACTGTGAAAGAAGTCCCATCACAGTGCTGCACACCCAGGGAGCCCTCAGTAAAGGTTTGCCTTCTCCCTTCAACAAACCATCGTGGGTTGTTGGTTAGTATTCTACTAGAAACCTGAGTACTGCCTAAGGGAGCATTTAATCCACCTGCTCCCACAGGAGGGGGAAGTGATCTCTAAAGTCTGCCTTCTGCTCTGGGAGGCCCACCCCAGCCTTTCCCCAGAAGTGCCCCCTTCTTTTCAAAGCTGCATTTGTGTTCAAGACAATAAAGCTAGCAACCATGCCAACAGCATAATTATGTGAGCATCAGTTAACAAAAAGGTTTAAGAGGGTCATAAAAACGCCCACGTCTCAGACTCCAAGCCCAGCAAAGGAAGAATGGATGTTGTGAGGCGCATAAATCCTCAGATTCCTGAAGGATGCTCTTTCTCCCCACCTCCCTAGAGGTTGGCAGGGCTGGGATGGACTTGGCACAAACAGGCATGCCAAGATCTGTGGGAGACACTCAGGTATCTGGACAGACCACAGCTGGGCAAGGAGGGTCTGGCACCAACTAGTCCCCAGAGGGATGTCCGGCCAAAGCAGAGTCCCCTGAAGGCTGATTGACCAAGGGCCTCCTAAGAAACCAAGAGTGTATTTTCCCACAGTCACCCCTCGGGCTATGCTGCTTTGGGCTGGTTACCTACCACTCTGCAGTTCATTCCCTTGCTGATCATTACTACTACCCCATAAGGCTGTTATGAAACTAAAATAAGACCCTCTTCAGAGCTGCCCACACTTGCCCTGTGCCAGGCTTCATGCTAAGCCCTTTATATGAATGGTCTCCTCTCATTCTCTCAACCACACCTCTGAGGTTCCATTTTACAAAGGAGGAGAGGAGGAAACTAAGGTTCAGAGATGTTAAGTACCTACCTGAGGTACAGAGAGACAGAGACAGAACTTGAACCTAGGCCTGTTGGGTTCCCCAGCGCATGTTTTTAATCATTATCCTTTGCAGACGGTAACACCCTATACAAACATTTGGTAACATTGTTATTTACCTGAGATAGAAAGAAAATGCCAAAAAAAAAATAAAATAAAATAAAAAGACTGACAATAATGCCGGGAGATGTAACTATAGGAGGTGTGCTGAGGGGTTAGTACAGAGGGGCAGGGAGCAGGCATGGGTCCCAAGCATTCCTGGCCCCCTCTAGTGCCCCTCCCTTTCGACCCATACCGCCTCTCCCCAGAACCTGCACACACATTCCAGCCAGAACTGTACCTTGGTAGTGCACATCCACAGTCATCATTTTACTTAGACTCTTATACTGGTCCCTAGAGGCAAGAAACATTGTACCCATTTTACAGATGAGAAAAACTGAGGCTCTCAGAGGGTAAATGATTCAGTCAGAGCCAGTCGGCTCAGTGATACCACCCATGATTTCAACTTGGATCCCCTGACCTCAGGACCCCTATTTGTTATGTTTGTCTGTCCCTGCAACTGTGGGATGCCCTCCTGGGATTCAGAAAGCCCTTCTGTGATTCCCCATCCACCCACAGTGTTTATGGTTTGCTGAATCCTGGTTGCTCTTTTGTTGACTGTGTCTCTAGCCTGTAAGCTCCTTTGAGGGTGGAGATCACATCTGGCTCATTCACCATTAAATCACCAGGACTCAGCCCAACGGCGTACGTTGTACCTAGTCACAAACTGGAATTGCACCTCAAAGTTTCCCTTCCCACGTCAGAGTCAGAAGAGAAAGATGCAGCTTGTGGAGGGGGGTGGGGTGGGTAACAACAATGGGACAGGGACTGCTGATTAGTAAGCACCTATTACAGGCGGTGTCTAGAATTCTATGTATGGAAAGTAGCGGGCAGAGAGTAGGCCCAGGGGAGGCCGCCTATACCCCTTGGTGGCATCAAGTAAAAACTAGCTGTGTCCTAGTGACCCCACAGGTGTGCTCGTCATGGCTCCCTTGGCTAGCTGTGTCCTGGTGACCCCACAGGGGTGCTCGTCACGGCTCCCTTGGCTAGGGCTGTCAGATTTCGCAACTGAATATAGAGGGTTCTCAGTTACATTTGAATCGCAGATAAACAACCAATAATTTAATTTAAGTGCGTCCCATGACACATCAAATGGACCATATCTTGGCTCAGTCTTTATCATTTATTAATATTTGTTCAATACTTAAACATAATTGAAGAATTATTTATTATTCATGTGAAATTGAAATTTAACTGGGCACCTTGCTTTTTATCTGGCAAAAACAGCCATAGGTGCCCTACGTTGTTGGGGATGGGAGGGTTATTTCTCCAAATGGGCTGAAAAGAATGTCCCTGAGGACCAAGGGGACACTGGAAAGGACCAAGCATGGTCCCCAGCAAGCAGGAAGTCCTCCAGGAGAGGAAGGGGTGAGTGGCACCTGGCAGGGAAGAGGCGGAGGGCCGGCTGTGGCCGGGGAGCGGGTGCTCGCTGAGTCCTGGCTGCTGCTACGCATTAAGCAGAGCTGGCATTTCAGAGCACGTCAGAGGCCCTGGCTCCCGGCCCTGGAAGTCAGCGTCTGGCCTCTGAGCCAGCACTGCCTGCCCAGCCCCCAGCCCTCTCACCTCAGTGGACCAGACCAAGGGCCCCAACGGGCCCATTGTCATCCTGCCTGGTGCCTCAATGGAGCCATTCAGGGGCTTCGGGACAGGCTCCTCCGGAGGGTGCCCTTGGTCACTGCCTTTGCCTGTGTGGGCGGGGGTGGTCTGGCTGTGGTGAATGCAGCCAGCAGCCAGGCCACCATTACTGAAGGCTGGATTGTTGCTAGAGGGCACAGACATGCCCACACGTCACGGGACTCCAGGGCACTCTGCCCGCATTGTGCCCTACCCGGGCAGCTGGGCTTCCAAGGGGCCTGTACCTTAGGACTGAGCAGCAATGCTTCCCCTACATTTACCAAGGAGCTGAGGATGATTCGTCAGCATCAGACTGAGTTCAAGTCCAGGCTTTGCCAGGTTCTAGCTATGCAGGATTAGGCCATCTGCTTCACCTCTCTGGGCCTCTCTTTCTCCATCTGTAAAGTGAGACTAATGAAATCTATTTCCTCAGGCAGAGACTGAAAGAGAGAAACCATGTTAGCAGGTAGCATGAAGCCTGGAACTTGAGTGCTGAAGAAATGTTCCCTTCCCCTCTATCCCTTCTTACTTCTAGCTCTTCCTAATGAAATGAAGACCCCAGAAAACGTGCCTTCCAGGGGCCAGTAGGTCCAAAGGCCACTGCCATGGGAATATCTTGGTTCAGGCTTTGTCAAGAGGACACTGGGCCCCTTGCAGACCTGCGTTGCCAGCTGAGGCCCCTCTCAGCTCACACAGCCCGTAATAAAGAGCATTCAAACACACAAGTCCTCGTCTTTTCTCTGGGCCCCCCCTCATCTTTTTCTGCCACCCCACTCTGAGGTCCTGGGGAGCTCAGATCTACTTTACATCCCAGATTTCCCACCCCAGGTTGCTCCTCAGCCCTGATTTCTGAGTGAGCAGAGAGGCTAGTGCTGGACTCCAGGGCAATGTCAGGCAATTAAAGGCAGCCAGCTCGGACCTTAAATGGAGAACAAAGGGGCACAAACTCAGGGTTCCTTACCCTTCACTAGGAATCCTGGTTAACCCTCTCCAGCGGTTGACATCCTGGTGGGATGTCCACCTTACTCGGCAACCCCAGCCCCTGGCAGCAGGGAGAAAAGCCAGGGCCCGCTGTCCACCAGAGCCCTTCACCATCTGCTCACTTACCAAACCCAAAACATGTCGCCCTGCTTTCTCTGGAGCTTGCATGCATTCACACTTCAGCCCTCTTACTTCATCTAGGATCCCACTCTTGCCTGCCCCAACTCATCTAGTTCCTTCCTCCTTTGTCCTTCACAATTGGATCATTCACTGTGGACCAGTCAGAGTAGGGGCTGCAGACCAGCCTCTGCACATTCAACAAGGTCAGACTTGCCAAAAATACGCATTCTGGGCCTCACCCAGATCTGCAAAGTCAGTCTGTGAGGCTGGAGCCCAGGACTCTGCGCATTTACCAAGCCGCTGGGTAACACAGATAGACAGTGAAGCTTAAAAACCACTGTCGTGGAGGAGGAGATGCACGCTTGCAATCCCTCTCTGGCCCCACAGGACCTTTCTCTGCACACTTCCTTTCCTCTTATTAAATGTCTGAAAGAGTGAATTAATTGGTTTCCCTATTGCCAAATTACACTAATATAATGGAGCACTGCCATCTCATTTCTCTATTGCATTCTGCCTTGGATTTTCTTGAGAGGTTTCTATCCATATATTAGGATATAGCAGAAAAATGCATGCGTGCACGCATGCACACATCTACACACCTGAGACCGAACACTAATGGAGAATTCATCACAATGCCAGGCACTTGGCACATGCTTCATACACATATTATAGTGTTTGATGCTTAGAGCAGCTCCGTGAGGACACACTCATGCCTCCAGAGCTGATGAAGATGCAGGGTCAACTTTAGCAACTTGCATAAGGCCTCACCTTCAGTGGGCAGAGCTCAGTCCAATCCCTGGTTGGTGTGGCTCTGAACACACGCACTGTCCTGACGTCTCTGAGGGAACTGGTCTCCAAGCCAGGAGATCTCACCCAAGTGTGCAGCAGAATCTGCTCAGAGCCCTATGAAATACAGATGCAGAAGCCTCATCCCAGGCCTGTATCTGGAGGGGAGACGTCTGGGCATGTGCACTGTTTTGACAACTCCACAGGCTCCTGGCAAAGAACCATTGGACATGCGCCCAGGTCATGCAGCTTGTTAAAGTAGGGTCTAGAAAGAGAATTCATGTTTCTTGATTCCAAGAACAGTGCTCTTTCAGCCTCCCCACGCTGTCTCCCATGTTACGGTGCTTCCACTGTCAGAAAGGATTTTCTACAGCCTCTCAAGGAGCATCTGGACACACACGTACGCACGCCATGCACACACAGATGTCCATGCTCATGCATGTATGTAACTACACACAGGCAACTCCTCGCTATCTGCTGATCATCTTTCAATCGCAGGGCAGCTTTCCTGTCACACTCAGGGCCAGGTTTGAACTTGAGTGTGGCTGGGAGGTCCGGGTGGCTTGGATGGTGTTAAATGAGATAAGTCTAGAGGAGCTGGGGGAGGTGGCAGAAAGCCCCTCTCGACTCCCTCCACCGCCTTTTTCCCTCCTGCAGACTCCTGAGTGGGGCCCCCAAGGCCTCTTCCTCCGTCTATGATGGCCCATGCCTGAGACACAGGTGTTCAGAAGGACAAGAGATTTCTATGGCACTATTGACCATGTGAGTAGCTTTTACATAGCCCTGGTTTACACAGAACAAGGTGAAAAAGCTCCGACATTAGTCTTTGACTATAATCTCTCCAGATAGTCTGCTCTGCTCTTTTCCACTCAGCTTTCCCCAAATCAATATACAACTACAACATGATTGAAAGAAACACCCAGCAGGCAGACAGATTATATATGCACACACCTGCCTTTCGAGAGGGCTTCTTTAGGGAGAGATGGAGAGCCCAGCACCACCGCTTGAGCAAACCCCACCCCTCAGTATTCCGGGATACATCCTGCCTCCTTCACAACCATGTGCTGGAATCATGCAATGCAATTATCAATTGTATTTCAAGGGGAAATGGAAGGAGACTTCCAAAAAGCAAGAGATCATGGGAGTTGGGCTCTGTTCAGACTGCGGGAATAGCTGTCTGCCTTTGCTCTAAGGGCTAGAAGGGATTTCACAGCCGTCTGTGAGAAAGGCTAGGGTGAAACTGCCTCTAGTTCCTAAAATATGCCATCTGGACCAGCCAAGAGCAGACTTGGCAGAGTGGGGAGCTAAGGTCTTCTAGTCCTGAGCTACCAGGTTAAAGACTCGATCTCCCTTCCTTCTGCAGTTATCAGATAGATTAGTGTCCCATCAGGCTGACCAAGCATTAGCTACAAAGCCAAGTGCACAGGTAAATAAAACAGAAGAATGTAAGAAATGTAGTGGCCATGCACTCCAGAAATCTCTTTTATGCTGCCGTCTTCTAGGGCTGCCCTGTGCACCCCTCCCATGTCCAATCATTGGGCAGGGCTATCAGAGGCAAGGGGGTTTATGAGGTAGGGACTGAGTACTTGTGGGAAGGGAAGAGGGCAGAAAAACTCCTGTTTTTAAACTTTAATTTGCCTATGAATTATGGGGGGAAGGGTCCTGTTAAAATGCAAATTCTGATTCAGAAGATCTGGGGCTAGGACCAAGGCTTTTGCATTCCTAACAAACTTCCAAGTGATGCCACTAATGCTGGTCCACAGACCATATTTTTATTAACCAGTGTTTAAAGAACAAAAAGTGACTAGGAGAAAGAAGAAAAGAGGAAGGGGAGGGGAAAGTGAGAGAAGGAAGGAAGGGAGGGAGGGAGAGAGGGAGGGAGGGAGGAAGGAAGGAAGGAAAGAAAAAGAAAGACTGAAAAGAAAATGTAACCAGTGCATGTTGGCAAACCCAGTTCTCAACTCCACATTCTACTGTGGGCACCTCAGAGCCAGCCCTAACCTCAGATAAAGTTAGAATCTGCTCATATGGTAAGGATTCCCCACCCTGAGCGAAAATGTTACCTTTTGCCAACCAACCTGATTTACCCACCTTAAACTAAGAGCCCCATTGAAAGAAAGAAAACTGTCAAAGGAATGACATTTTAATACACTAGACTCTTAAAGGGGCACACTGTAGATTGCTTAGTAGGGTCTGGAGAAATAGTATAAGAGCTCTGGATTTGAACTCAGACCTGATGCTAGGCCCAGGTCTGCAAAGGATCTTGCACAAGTCCCTGTCATTTGTTCACTTCAGATTTAGTGAACACTTACTATGTGCTGGGCCCCGAGTCTGCCCATCAGGAGCCCGAGAGGCTGTGGAGGTTGGGAGAAATGCCCTGCCCTCTGGGAGCAGGCCAGGGTGATAAAACCTACAAACCACCTTTACAGCCCCCTTCTTTTTCCAGTCTAATACATCTCTCTTTCCAATTCTGTTTCGAGGAGCAAACTATACCAGTTATTTTTAAGAAACAAAAATAATCTGTCCTATTAAGGGAGAGATATTTTAAAACCACTGAATGGATTTTTCCTTTCCTCCCCCCCTTTTTTTATTGATACATCTCCTCTCCTTCCAGTTCTAAAATAAGCGCCCTGTCTGCCCAAACACCAATCCAAAGGCAACACACTGCAGATGGCGCAGGCCTGGGGAGAGCCAGGCAGAGGTCGCTTGGAAGGCACCAGACCTGGAGAGCACAAGGCAGCTTGGCCAGCCTGGCCTCACCGTGGCTGGCTTCCTCTGAATCCAGGTGACGAGACGCTCTTAAAAACAGCGGTGGAATGTGGCAAGAGTTGGCTTTTGCAAAAGACAAATTTCTGATTGAATTCCAGTTCTTTAGAATGGAAAACCAGCAGCTTCCTGTTACAAAATGTACCAACAGTTCATGCCGAATACACAAGTGTGGGTAATTCATGTACTTCGAATCTAAGTGTGGCTAAAAATTCATAACGAAGTCGGCATATTTTTAGCCAAGTAAACATTTCTAGGGACTAGGTCAAATTTATACCGGCCTTTGCTCTGCGATTCAGAGAAGAAATTATTCCAAATGAGTAAGAAGCAGGGACCAGAGGGGAAAGCCACATAGTTTACCAGGCAGTTGGGAGTCCCCGATTCCTGGGGACCATCTCCAATCAGGGGTGCTTCTAGGGATGAAGCAGGGTGTCCTTTCCCAGCAGAGAGTAGCCCCTTGCAAAGAACAGAGCTCAGGATGCTTTAGAAGGCAAGTCTCAGCTGGGGTTTAGTACCTCTCAGGTTAAAGAACCATAAGTAAGTTTCTCCCTGTGCCCTATGTCTCTCCTCCCCTCCCTCCACAGGATATGGGTTTAATTAGAAGCAGCACAGAGGGAGGTGGGCAAGAAGGCAGTCTCTGCAGGCTCTGCCTGAGTGTCAGGCCTGGCTCCTTCCTCCACCTATCACTGAGTGACCTTAGGCAAGTGTGTGACTTTCTTGGGGTCTCATACATAACATAGATGGATAGATGGGGTGCCACCATCTTATCTCATTGTTGTGAGGCTTCAGTGAGACCTGTATGTAAAGTGTCTGGCCCAGGAGAGATATTTAGTGGTGATGTGTTGCTACAATCACCCCAGCCACAAAGAGGTTCTAGCTTTCTGATTCATTGAGCCGGATGCAAAAGCTTTCCCAATGAAAGAATTAAGAATACATATCTTAACTACTTGGTAGAAGGAAGGGGGAAAGAACATAGCCCAAGGCTGTATCCAATTCTTTAAACCATCAGGGCCTTCAGAACAGAATATCTGATTGCCAAGAGTGAGGTGGAAAGGGGCCAGGAGGCTAGACACCTGGGTTCCAGGTTTCACTCCGCTCTTGGAGCTGGGTGACAGTGGGCAAGCCATGCCCCTCTCTGAGCCATGGTTTCCCCATCGGTACAAAGGAACTGTGGAAACAGATGGCCTCCAAGGTCTCCCCAGGCTCATATGTCCCAAGTCTGTAAGGCATAGATCACTAAGTAGATGTCCCAAGTAAGCCTGGTTATTCTAAATCTGATTTTGTCACCTAAACAGCACGTTTTCCTCCAGGGCTTGCCTTCCTCCGTCCAGAGACAATGAACGACCAAAGTTAGCACGCCGGAAGGCCTGACAGCTCTGGGACACTCGCAGCCCACACATCTTGACGTAAACATGCGTCACTCGCAGGTCTGAGAAGAATCAAAGCAAGTCAACATGAAACGGGGACTGTCTGCAGAGCTGCAGCCGAGCAGCCTGTGGCAGGAGGACAGGAAAGAGGTCCTGGCAGCTGTGAGGCACATGGATCCCGCCAGGCCCAGCAGCACAGGGGTGAGCTGGGGGACAGCCGCCGCAGCAGAGAGAGGAGGAGAGCGTGCCCAGATTGCAACAGAACGAGGGCAAAAGCACTGCGGCTCCTCTTTCCACTGACGCAGAGCCTCGGGAGACGGGCGGGGGCAGGCATGGGAGGCCCGGCCAGGAGGAAACAGGGGAGAGGTCAAGGCCCGGGAAACAGGGCTCCAAGCGGGCTCCAAGAAGAGGGTGAGGAGGCTTGATTGTCTTAAGCAGCCCCTCTGTGTGGAACTCAGGCTTCTTCCAATTACTGATGGAAGGAGGCAGTGGTTAAGAGCACCGATTTTAGAATCAGGAACACCCACATTCAAGTCTGTCCCTTTCCATCCCGGCTGTGTGACTGGAACATGGTCCATGACCCCCTCTCAGGCTAGACCTCACAGATTCCTCAGTTTTCTCCTTCCTGGTAAAACACGATCGATAATACTGGCTCAGAAAGTTCGTGTAAGGATTAAATGAGATTAAGTATAGAAATGGCACATAAATGGTTGCTGTAATCATTATTCCTAGAGGGCTTGCCTAATCCTAGGACTCTCTCTAAACCCTCCCCTATCTTAACCAACTAAAAGCTTTCAGGACTCTTCTCAGGTCCCCCTTCCAAAGTTGGGGGAGGAGGACCCAGCAAAGCCCATGGTGTTCCCGCCCCCTTCCAGTCGGTAGTATCGCCATTATCCCATGCTGACATTGTCTTCTGCTGGAGCAACCAGATGGTTCAGCCATTGTCAACTTCCCTGTGTAGAGAAACCTGCCCACTCCCTCTACTCAGCCAGAGCAGGCGAGTTTCCCTAAGAGCTGACATCAGAGGGCTTTGACACTGGCCTCAGCCAGTGTTCAGGTTGTCTGTCCCATGTCTCCTATGCTTGGCCACCTCCCATCACTTCTCAGCTCACATCCCAGGAGGGAGTTCTGCAGGATCCACAGCTCTATGAACACAGCTGGTGCTCAGTATTCACATATTACTGGTGTTTTTTTTTTATTTTTTCCTTTTGTTTTCGCATTCCCCTCCTTCTTTTCTTCCGCAAATGTTAACTGAGAACCTACTGTGTGTGCTGGCCTGGGACCAGAAGGGATCAAGAGAGACACATTTGTGACCTCATGGAAGCCATGGTCTGGCTAAGTAAGTATTCACAGTCCAAGCTGTGGGGGCCACAGAGCAGGCTGTGGGAGAGAGAGACACTGCATCAGGACTATGGTGGTGGCAGAAGACTTCCTGGAGGAGGTGACACTAAGCCTCAAGATGAATGGGTAAATAATAGGGAGGATTAGCCAGGCAAAGGAGAACTAGTACTAGAAAGAGAAAGAGGGTCGGAGTAGAAAAAAGAACTTGCTTACACCAAGCTCCTTACCTTCTCAATGCCTGGGCTGTAGGACTCAACCAGGAGTTTTCATATAGTTTTGAAATTTTTTCATTTAAATCATTTTCATTTTTAAAAATATTGAAAAAAATTCTTTTATATTTTTCAACCTTGGAACCTCCTGAGAATTTTTCAAGAGATTACTAAATCAAACTGGACCCTAAGGCTTTTCTTCTCCCTCTTTTGTCTCTCAAGCAGCATCTCTCTCTCTCTTGCTCCCTCTCCCCTTCCCTCTCCCCCTCTTCCTTTCCCTCTCCCCCCAACTCTCTCTCCACCCCCCAAGCTCCAAAGACTCTTCTTTTGCCTCTGTAACTCATTTCCTGAGCCCATTTCTTGTATGGCTCACTTTTTTACCTCTGTAACTTTCTAAATAAACTTTCTCTTATTA